>NC_051162.1:142163035-142474030 GCF_013339745.2 Dermacentor silvarum
GCTGTTACTCCTATATATGTTGAGGCAGAATAAGCTTTGCGCTTTACCTCTGCCTTTTTAGGACCATTTCTATCAATATATATTCAATGTTGCACGCCCCTAATTTTAAATCATGCTCGATGTAGGGAATTTTGTTAACTAGGGTGGTGATTCCCCTGCCCGGTTCTTTGCCTTTGGAGACGGAGTTAAAGCCGGACAGCCCGATCTCCTCCGCTAGAGTTTCCTGCAGCATTATTAATTTTGGGCTATTTTCAACCGTTTTGATTATCTGTGCTAATGACACTCTTTTTTGGCGAAATCCTCTGCAATTATAGTGCCACACACTAAGTATCTTTCTGCTGTCCATTGTAACTTCCGTTACTCCCTGACTTGCTACCCCCTGTCACTGGCCGCATTTCGATGGGGGCGAAATGCGAAAACACCCGTGTATTTAGATTTAGGTGCACGTTAAAGAACCCCAGGTGGTACAAATTTCCGGTGTTCCGCACTAAGGCGTGCCTCATAATTAGATAGTGGTTTTGGCAAGTACAACCCCATAATTTAATTTTTTTTCACTGTTCTCTTGACTGCATACTACCCATCACTCCTGGAAGTGTTCTAACGCTTTCGGCTTGCGAGGGCATATATTCCTCATCTTCTCCTTGTACCTGTAGTTTTTTCAGACCTTTTCACGGCTGTCAACTTCCACTTCCATATTTTGTCCGCCTTAAGGTTAACTCTGTCTACCATGTCCTTTAGGCCCCTAATCGCATTCTTAATCTCCTCTAGAACCGAGCACATCGATTCCACCTCTGGAACTACAGCTTTCTTTTTTGGCACTGGTGTGCCTTCTTCCTCCTGGCTCTCAGTTCTACTCACCGGCTTAGATACTGCCACATTGTCACCCTTTGTTCGTTTTCTGAATTTGCTTCTTAAGTTCATATATTGCTTTGTTGAGTGATATAACCTCTCAGGTAAGCTGTTCTACTCTGCTATCATAGCTTTGTACTTGCGAGGTTACTGCCACGTTACCTGTGGCATTCACAGTACCTTTGACTTTCTCTGCCCAGGTAGCTCCTGGCTCCGTTTTCTTGTTTATCTTCAGCTCCAGCTCCTCGACGCGCACCTGCGCCTCCCGAGACCTCGAACGTGTAATAGCAGAATTTTGCTTCTTAAACGTGTGTATATTTCATCCCTATATATATATATATATATATATATATATATATATATTGTTACGCGAACGAAGGATTGAGTACTGGAGACTATTTACAAAATATATTTACACAGGATAGCTGCAGCGCTGGCCAGTTCAGCCGACAGCTCGAGAGCAAAGCGCAATTCGTCTTCTTCGTCTGGGCGCCCGCGCGCATCGTCCATAAGAAACACGCAATATGCATGTATCATTATCCCCGGCGGCAGAAGCACCGTCCCGGTGCATCTAAATGTCAGTGGGTACAGGAGGGTAATATGGTTTTAGGCGTGCGACATGCACAACGTCAGTGGAAGTCGGGGCAGATGGGGCACTGGTACTGACTGGGGCGATTTCATACGTAACTGGAGTCACGGCACGCAGCACTCGATATGGGCCTGTGTACCGAGACAGGAGTTTTTCAGACAGGCCAACGTGACGAGTCGGTGACCACAGGAGTACCAGAGATCCAGGCGAAAAGTGAACGTCTCTGTGATGTCGATCGTACAAACGCCGCTGGTTCGCTTGGGAGGTCAGGAGGCGAGCGCGGGCAATTTCGCGAGCTTGGGCAGCCCTGGTGATGGCGTCAAGTGCATATTCGCTGGTCTCTGCTGCGGCGGTTGGAAGGGATGTGTCCAGTGGCAATGTGGGTTCTCGGCCAAACAACAGAAAGAACGGGGAATAGCCGGCAGTGTCGTGGCGCGAAGAGTTATATGCAAATGTGACATACGGTAGGACGAGGTCCCAATCAGTATGGTCAGACGAGACATACTTTGCAAGCATGTCTGTCAGGGTTCGATTGAGACGCTCCGTGAGACCATTGGTCTGTGGATGGTAAGACGTAGTCAGCTTGTGCCTGGTTGAGCAGGACTGCAGTATGTCGGCGATGACTTTTGAAAGGAATGTCCGACCACGGTCAGTGAGCAGTTGGTGTGGAGCTCCATGCTGCAGAATCACGTCGCGTAAAAGAAAATCGGCGACATCTGTGGCACAGCTTGTTGGAAGCGCTCTGGTGATGGCGTAGCGCGTGGCGTAATCTGTCGCCACAGCGACCCACTTGTTGCCAGACGTTGATAGAGGGAAAGGGCCAAGTAAGTCCAAGCCAACGCGAAAGAACGGCTCCAAAGGAATGTCGAGCGGTTGAAGGCACCCGGCAGGGAGCGTCGATGGTGTTTTCCGCCGCTGGCATTTATCACACGCCGCAACGTATTTCCGTACGGAGCGGGCGAGGCCTGGCCAAAAGAAGCGTCGGCGAATCCGGTCGTAGGTGCGGGAGACGCCGAGGTGACCTGCCGTTGGAAAGTCATGAAGTTCTTGGAGAACAGCTGACCGGAGGTGCCGAGGAATGACGAGGAGTAGGGCAGGACCGTCGGGGCGGACGTTGTGGCGGTATAATACACCATCCCGGAGAACAAACAAATGAAGGGACGAATCAGAAGGCGAAGATTCCAAACGATCAATGATGGCGCGCAAGGTGGCATCACGGCGTTGCTCGTCGGCGACTTGTGGCAGCCGAGAAACCGAGAAAACGCAAGCGTCGGCATCGGTGTCAGGGTCGGCGGGTGGTTCGTCCACTGGATAGCGTGATAAGCAGTCTGCGTCTTGATGTAGGCGGCCCGACTTGTAGACTACCGCATAGGAAAATTCTTGTAGCCGCAGAGCCCAGCGACCAAGCCGGCCGGTAGGATCCTTGAGTGAGGAAAGCCAGCAGAGCGCGTGGTGGTCCGTGATTACAGAGAAATGCGTGCCATACAAGTACGGGCGGAATTTAGAAACCGCCCAGACGAGGGCCAGGCATTCACGCTCTGTAATCGAATAGTTGCGCTCCGCTGCTGTGAGGAGGCGGCTAGCGTAGGCGATAACACGATCGCGTCCCTGTTGGCGTTGGGCTAAGACGGCTCCGATACCGTGACCACTGGCATCGGTACGGACCTCTGTAGGGCAGGACGGGTCAAAGTGGGCCAGAATAGGCGGCGTGGTGAGAATGTTGGTCAGGTGGGAAAACGCGGCAGTTTGAGCGGGACCCCAGGTAAACGGCACGTCCTTCTTCAGAAGATCCGTAAGTGGTCGGGCAATCGCTGCGAAGTCTTTAATGAACCGTCGGAAGTAGGAGCAGAGTCCTACAAAACTTCGGACGTCTTTGACAGACTGAGGTACAGGAAAAGACGTGACAGCACGAATTTTCTCCGGGTCTGGTTGAATACCGGAAGCGTCGACGAGGTGGCCCAGCACTGTAATCTGCCGACGACCAAAGTGACACTTCGAGGAATTTAGTTGGAGCCCAGCCTCGCGAAAGACTTGAAGAACAGCTGATAAGCGCTCGAGGTGTGTCTCAAACGTAGGTGAAAATACGAGAACGTCGTCTAGGTAGCAAAGGCATGTTGTCCATTTGAACCCTTGAAGCAAAGAGTCCATCATACGCTCGAATGTGGCTGGGGCGTTGCACAGACCGAATGGCATAACTTTGAATTGATAAAGACCATCAGGGGTGACAAATGCGGTCTTCTCTCGGTCCCTTTCATCCACAGAAATTTGCCAATAACCAGACCGAAGGTCTATTGATGAGAAGTAGTTGGCACCGTGGAGACAATCGAGGGCATCGTCAATGCGAGGCAAGGGATAGACGTCTTTTTTAGTAATTCGGTTTAGATGACGATAATCTACGCAGAAGCGCCACGTGCCATCTTTCTTTTTAACAAGCACAACGGGCGACGCCCAAGGGCTCGACGAGGGTTCAACAATGCCTTTGGCAAGCATCTTGTGCACTTCATCTTGAATAACCTTACGCTCTGAAAGAGAAACTCGATATGGCCGGCGATGAATAGGACTGGCATCACCAGTATTTATGTGGTGCTTAACATTTGAAGTCTGGCCCAACTGTCGATTGTTGAGGTCGAAGATGTCTTGGTACGAAACCAAAAGGCGACACAGAGCTGCTGCTTGCTCAGGCAATAGGTCCGCAGCAATCATGGGACTAAAGGTTTCGTCACGGCAAATAGCATCCTGTGGACATGGTGAAGACTCGGAGCAGCCGTCTACGGAAAACGCCGTGACGTGGTCATCTCCTATAGCGCGCAGCGTTGCAACCGATATGCCTTGGGGTAGAACTTGCTTTGTTAGTCCAAAATTGACGACGGGAAGGCATGTCCGGTTATCGACGACGGTTACGACGGAGTGGGGCACAGTGATATCGCGCAGCAAAAGGACATCAGGAACAGGAGTAGCGACGTAATCACCATCGGGCAGAGGGAAAGATGATAGCAATTCGACGAAAGTCAAGGTTTTAGGCGGCAGGCGGACGAAGGCGGTCGGACTAAAGTTGTTCGGCAGTTCAGCACGAATATGCGCGAGTAGAGGAAGTTCGAGGCAAAGGGTACCGGTAGAACAGTCGATCAAAGCTGAATGCGCCGTAAGGAAGTCTAGTCCGAAGATTAGGTCATGGGGACAATTGGTCAGCACTGTAAAAAGAACTGGAATGTGGCGGTCGGCGATACTGATCCGGGAAGTACACATTCCAGTGACGGCAACAGTGCTGCCATCGGCGACGCGTACAGCTCGTGTAGTAGCAGGCGTGAGAACCTTTTTCAATCGACGACGGAGGTTATTACTCATTATGGACACCTGGGCTCCAGTATCTATTAACGCCGTCAAAGGGACACCGTCGACGTGGACATCAAGTAAGTTCTGGTTCGTTGGGAGCGTCAATGGGGGATTTTGACACGACGAAGATAATGCAGCGCTACCCCCAGGAGCTGCATGGTCTAGTTTTCCGTCCGGGAAGACCCATAATTGGTCGGCGACGAATAGCGGCGTGGCTGGGGCGACGGGGACCGACGGCGCAGAGGTGACGGTGAGCGAGCGGGACGACTGTCATCGATGGATACGTCAGAGGTAGAAGGCATACGGCGAGGCGAGTAGCGGCGAGGGTCGGCATATGGGCGCGGAGACGGGGAGAAGTAGCTCGAATACGGCGATATCCAGGAGGTGCGGCAGTGGCGAGCGACGTGGCCAATGCGGTGACAACGGAAGCAAATGGGCTTGTCATCCGGAGTTCTCCACTCTGTAGGGTTGCGGTATCTGGGAGGGGAATACAGATTGGTGCTAGGCGCAGCTGTCGGCACCAGTCGGGCGTCAGGTCGCGAGACGGAGCAGGCAGCAGGAAAACCGAGGTTGGCAAATTCTTGCCGCACAACTTCCTGAATGAGGGAGATCGCCGGGGCTGGTTGGTCAATGGTGGGGTCAACTGGGCGTGGATGGAACGGGGCAGGACTTACAGCCTCGAGCTCGCGGCGAACAATACGTGTGACGGTCTCATTGGACGGGGGTGAAGCGGTAATGGCGACGCAGGAGGACGTCGCAGCCGTGTTAGGGAGCCGGGAGAACTGCGGAATGACGCGGCGGCTTTTGGCGAGCTCAAAGCGGCGGCATTCCTTGATAATGACGTCGATGGTGGACACATTGTTGAATATCAACAAGTTGAACGCATCGTCCGCGATCCCTTTGAGAACGTGGCCTACCTTGTCAACTTCGACCATGTTCGCGTCGACTTTTCGGCAAAGAGCGAGCACGTCCTGTATGTACGAGACATACGATTCAGTAGAAGACTGCACTCGAGTAGCAAGCTCTTTCTTTGCAGCCAGCTGCCGACCGGTCGGATTTCCAAAAAGGTCGCGGAGCTTCTCCTTGAAAGCATCCCAGCTAGAGATCTCCTCCTCGTGTGTCCGGAACCAGACACGAGGTGTTCCGTCCAAGTAGAAGAGGACGTTCGCGAGCATAATGGTAGGGTCCCAGTGGTTGTTGCGGCTAACAAGCTCATACATGCCGAGCCAGTCATCAACGTCGACATTATCTTGGCCGGAGAATATGCCAGGATCGCGGGGAGTGGCAACCGTGACGTACGTTGTGGTTGGAGTCGGAGTAGTAGGAGCAGACGAGGTCTCGTCAGCGGGAGCCATGGTGGAAAGCTGGACGGTGCGGCCGCTGCGGAGCTCCGTGGCGAGGACGGGGAACGGCACGCTCCACCAAAATGTTACGCGAACGAAGGATTGAGTACTGGAGACTATTTACAAAATATATTTACACAGGATAGCTGCAGCGCTGGCCAGTTCAGCCGACAGCTCGAGAGCAAAGCGCAATTCGTCTTCTTCGTCTGGGCGCCCGCGCGCATCGTCCATAAGAAACACGCAATATGCATGTATCAATATAATAACGAAGAAGCAGTGTAGCTCCGGCGTATAAAATTCGACGAAGTGCCGGGCAGTCAGGCATGGTTCGAGAAGGCTGGGCGGGATCGTCCGGCATGGGCTTTGATGGCTGAAGGGTTCGGCTTCGAAGTTCCAGCGTTGATGGATTCAATTCGTACCCAGCACCTTCCACCAAATGTAAAGGCGTTCATTGACAGGATACGCCAGGATTGAGAGGTCAAACTGGGTGGCAGTTAGAACCCTGCGAGCAGTTAGGACCAGCTATATATATATATATATATATATATATATATAAGCCTTCTATGTGAGCACATGAAAGAGCACAGTAAATGCGTGAGGCTAATGTGCAGAGAGTTCAGACTAAAGTTGCCGATGGCATTTGTTGATCTTTTAACTACAGACAAAACAGCAGGAAATTCATTTCCATTGACGCTCCGACAACGCTGACGTACAAGCAAATATATATATATATATATATATATATATATACCCTTTCCTTGTCCTTAAAATTTCGCGCCTTTTCTCTGCGTCACTTGAGGATCAAAAATGATATTTGGTATTCTTGTTGCTATACTTGCAATAGCAGAAGCAAACTTCGATTATCCTGGCAGGCCAGCGTTAGAAGATGTGAAAAAGGTAAGAAAGTACATTTCAAAATGAACCATACCTGCTGAGCACGAGATCGCGCAATCGAATCCCGGCCGCAGCGGGATTCGCCCGTGTGCTTGCGTTGTAGTGCACGTTAAAGAACCCCAGGTGGTCAAAATTCATCCTGAAGCATCCATTACGATGTGCCTCATAATCAGAACTGGTTGTGGCACGTAAAACCCCCCAAAAAAAAGAAGAAGAAGAAGAAAGAACTCATTCCAGGTGCAGTAACTTATTGATGATTCCATTGAGTAGCTGATGATTCCAAGTAACTTATTCTATGGTATGCCATATTCAGCGTAGATATTAACATTAAGTCGGCTCGATCTGGTTTCATTTTCTTTTTCCCTAAGAAAAGGGTGCTTGTAGTAAAAGATGGCGAGGAAATTAGCAGAACAGTAACAGTTGGACGCATCCTGTGATCCACGTGGCCATATGTGCGCTTCTTGATAATTGTGAGTAAGCTGCTGTGGTAGGCGAAACAGTTATCAACTAATGCTCAACAACGTAATTCCTCTATCCAAATGTAATTGTATATTTTCTTGCTCAGATTTGAGCATGCGCATAATTTAGCCCTCGTCTCATGTATTCATAAATGTGACGAAATCCTCAGTTTGCGTTTTAAATTGCCATCTCAATCCGACGCGAGTGTCATCAGCATACCAACAGTGGTTCTCCCATCGCTACAGTTAGGCCTTTACGGTCCAGTGAGAACATGGCAATCTCAAGGCCGTACTTTCTGCAGCACCCCCGTATAAATATTGGTCGTCATCCCGCCCTGCGAACGTGAATGTGCAGAGCTGTATCGAACACCACACGTGGCCGAGCATTGTATTCACGCTGTTCTTCTGGCGACTTTCTTTTCCGTGGTCCACCCAGGGCACTCTTAGAATGAACTGAATGAGTTGCTAGAAGGGTCTCCTTTTTATATATGAAAGTGTGGTGACGTGTCACAAAGTATATATATATATATATATATATATATATATATATATATATATAGACATAGATAGTGCGAGCATTATTCATACACTTCATATTCTCATCTGTACATACTCACTATCACTATTTTGGACCTGGTGGTGGGGCTCTCGCTTGAGAGAATACAGAAGAGTCTGAGGGCCTAAACGTCCCACAAGTATATATATCACGTACTCGTGACACTTGCGGCTGAGTCTGATCTCAGTATTTGAGTAACAGAACGGGTCAAATGATTCTTGATGCAACTTACTTAATAAATGCGGGAGGGTATAGTATAAATATTCTTTATAATATTTAGCTCGTGGGGTTGGTACAAACCAAAATTCTTTGTTTCTCGTGTGGAGTACACTTTTATTTGCACGTAGGTTTGCAAGGTCAGTTATGTATGTATTATTGTGCTTGATGGACGTTTTATAACACATCAATAATCTATTATCATATAGTTGATCCACAGGAGAAATATTATATTGTACAAAGAACCCTTTAGTGTGCTCATAATAAGGAAAATTGCAATACATCTTATAGCTTTCTTTTGTAGTAGATGCATTATAACCTTGTTAGTAATACCTGTTGTACCCCATACAATATGACAATACTGAAGCAAGGAAAGCACCAATGAATTGTGGAATAAAATTTTAATCTTTACAGGGAGTATATTTCTTAGTATAGTAATTATACCAACTGCTGAAGAAACTTTAGAACAGAGGTACTCTATGTGTTTGTTCCAAATTAAATCTCTTGAGAAGAAAACACCCAAGATTTTAATATTACCAACAACTTCTATTTTATCATTACCCATGCTTATATTATGTAATCTGGGGATAGTTTTACATTTAGGTGCATATAGGACAACTTTTGTTTTACTAGAGTTCAGTTTAACAATATTGGCATCAGCCCAATTTTTTATTTTTGCAAGGGCACAGTTGGTTTCGCGTTCAATATCAGCCGTCGACATGCCAGTAATAAAAACAGACGTGTCATCTGCATAAGAAATAAATTGGGCGTCCTCTTAGCTGAATGCAATGTCATTTTCATAAACTGCGAAAAAGAGCGGCCCCAAAATGCTGGCTTGAGGTACTCCGGCAAGTATTGACTGTAAGGATGACCTGTTATTGCTTACATCGATATATTGAGTTCTTTGGGGAAGGTACGATTTCCCTAGATCGTTTGCTATTCCACGTATTCCATATTGTTGAAGCGTAGAAAGGAGAATAGAATGACTTATCGTGTCGAAAGCCTTCGCGAAGTCTATATATATATATATATATATATATATATATATATACCCAGAAAATACAGTCCGGTACTGAAGGCCCGTGCAATTATTTGTTTCTGAGCTAAAAGTGCTGTTTTAGTAGACCTGTGTTTCCTGAAACCGTGTTGGAAGTCGTGCAGCAATTTGTGGCCAGTAAGATACGAGTGAATTCTAATATACATAATTTTTTCAATACCTTTCGATAATACAGGCAAAATCGAGATTGGACGGTAGTTGTTAATAACTTTCCTATTGCCACCTTTAAACAGTGGTATTACTCGCGCTTCTTGCATGGCCTTAGGGAACACACCACTGCATAAGATGAAATTGCAAATATACGTTATTGCAGGGCAAATATAATCGAGTACGTGCTTTATGGGCGTAATTTGAATTCCAGTAGTATCTGTTGATTTGCTATTTTTTAGAGAGTTGATGCAGGAAAAAACCTCTACGCAGTCTGTATGTTGCAAAAACAGCGAATTCACAGGGCTGAAATTTATTGGACTTGTGTCAGAGGTAGTAGGAATAGAACTAGAATTAACATTGCTCGCACGTCCTTGTTCAATAAAGAAGTGATTAAACGCGTTTGCCATTTCAATACCTGAACGATCTCGGCCTGCAAGCTCACTATTATGCAAATATCTATAAGCAGTGTTAGGATTGAGGAGCTGTCCGAGTTTTTTCCAGATCAGGTCTGACTTTTTGAAACTGTCACCCCAAAATATGTTAATATAGTACTTCTCTTTTGCCGACTTCAGCTTAAATGTAAGCTTATTGCGGTATGCTTTAAATTCTTTTAGTACCTCAAGATCTTTTGTTTTCACAAAATGTGCATACAATTCATTCTTGTGCCTAATTATTTGTAATATATCCTGATTCACCCAGGGTTTTCGTGCCTTGCGCGGTTTCCGTACCTTTTTCAATGGAAAGCATTGATGATATATATTCTTAAAGGTATCTATAAAATTGTTGTACGCCATATCAATATCATTAGATTCATAAGTACTTTCCCCATGTCTGCTGACTGATGGAGCTGTGGAATCGCTCAAGTTGTCTTTGCGTGATTACTTGAGTGAAATGTTGTTCCTTTGGTGTTTTCGATACACTGCAGTTCTTGTGTACTAACATGAATGTACCAAAACGATCAGCAATGTCAGTGACAATCACATCTCCAAAAATTAGGTCACTATTCATGTTTGTTATAAATATATCCAACAAAGATTCGCATGTAGGTGTGACTCCCGTTGGCCTTGTTATTGAATTTATGAAGCCATTTGCTGATATTATTGTCTGAAGCTCATTTGAAATACTCGTAGAAACCAACATATTCACATTTAGATCTCCTCCTAAAGTGTGTCCAGGTTATGAACATTGCCATATGCAAGAAAACTATTAATAAAGGAAAGATAGCGCTGTGCACTTCTTGAAGGTGGTCGATAACAAGCAGAGAGCACTGTACTCCCGCTGCGCAAGCTAAGGATCTCATAATGAGCAGTTATGGCAGTGAATTCGTCAATGATTTCGCATTCAATATGTTTCTTTACAAGAATACCAACGCCGCCTCCCTTCTTTTCAGTACGATGGCTAAAAAGCACTGGTATCCAGGAAGCTGAAAGGTGCATGACTGTTCTGTATACGAAGTTTCTTTAAACATTAATACATCAAACGGTGCCCCAACTGTTTCAAGCATTGTTTCACTCTCATCTTCTTTGTTTAAGAGGGAGCGGGTGTTAAGATGAAAAAGTGAAAAACGTGGTTTGTTAGCTAACACTAATTCTTTAATGTCGGTCGGCAGAAAGCCCCATGTTGATCTGTACCATCAATTAGAACCAGAGAAAGAAGAATTCACCGATTCTACACAAGTTTTCAATGTGGGCAATGGATACGACATCCGACGTGTCCGACCTCCGGACAAAAATCTTCCCATTGGACGACCAGATGTGCTTTCAGCTACATTCTCTCCGTTTGGCGTTCGCCATTCCGAACAAACGTTTAAGTGCTGGGCACAAGTGCTCGTTCACATATACTGGAACATGAGAAGCAAAGGCGAGATCGGCTGAAGTAACCCTTTGTTTCCTTGCTCTCTGTAGGAAACTGTCCCGTTTTTCACGGCGCGTAAACTGTATGATTATATTCGATGCTTGATTTACATCCTGAGATCGAACACGATGACACGCCTCAATGTCACCGTCCACAAGAGGTGCTCCAATGGCTATTGCAAGTGTCTTAGTTATTTCTAGCACAGTTTCGTTCAGTGAGTGCGGAACGCCCTTTACCTCCACATTGAGTCGCCTGGAGTACTGCTTGGTTTGAACGAGCCTGATCTCGTGTTCCTTAGCACCAGCGCGAAGAACATCACGTTCATCCTGTAACACTTTCACCGCTGCTTTGAGTTCTACATTTTCCTTTCGTACTTCGCTTAAGGAGGCCTTCATATCTTCATAACATGTATTTATGAGGGAAAGGCTAGACTTCATTTCTCTGATATCCCTCCTGAGGTCTCGCTCGAAACTTTCACGCGATTCTCGGATCTCCTGTTTTATGTCGCGTTTTAATTCCTCATTGAGTTTACTCAAACCCTTAGACATGGCTAGTGTAACTGCGATACAAGGTACGATTAACTGGTACAATTTGAGTGGTCGACAGTTCCAAAACGGCAACACACTCACAAGACAACTTTCATATCCCAAAGCACTCTTGGCAGCAGCAGCAGCAGCAGCAGTAATAAAAATAAGAGCACTTCCTGTGCTTAAGGTAATGTGAAAAGATCGAACCCACCTGTAAAGATTCCACATACGCTTGATTAGAAGATGTGCTTACACCACCGCTGCCACTGCCAGAGTGTAGCCGTGCCAACAGCTGTCCGAGAAAAACGCCACCCCCTGATGAAACTGATAAATCCGAGGTTGCAGTGCAGTTGGATAGATGGCGGTCCCGGCGTTTTTGGTCAGAGGCAAATTCTGGAAGACCGTCCACTGCAAAGATTCCACATACGCTTGATTAGAAGATGTGCTTACGCCACCGCTGACGCTGCCAGAGTCTGATCTCAGTGATCACGTACCTTTATTTCTTTGTTCTAAAAGACGTGTACGTAGTAAGAGGGCCAAATTAACTCACTTTGTACCGAAAATAACACAACAAAGCTTGTCCAGATTACGGGAACAAATTGAATATATCTCTTGAAAAAAAGTGTTTAGGTGCAGCGACGCAAACAAGGTCAACGAAATATTATTTCATATTCTAAAACCACTCTGCGCAGCCTGTTATCCTGCCATCCGCGTTAAGCAACGGAAAAAAATTGGAAACCTTGGATAAGCTCAGGCCTTCTTTTAAGAATCGATGAGAAGAACAACTTATATTACAAGTTTATTCAAACTAAATATGCTGAGCTTTTTCCTCAGTTTAGATCGTACCGTAATCAATTGGATGATGATATAAAAAATTTTGAGGATGCTTAAGCTTCGCCTTTAGGAGTGGAACGCAATAGCATTCAAACATCCCAGGCTGCTTATCAGGCTTCCCGGCAACTGCAGCTTTCTTTTTTCTTCACCTTCGCCTTCGCATGCGGTTGCCGTAGAGAGCCTACATGCAACGCTGTTCTGCAATGCAAACAGCGTTGCATGTAGGCTCCCAAGGCTGTCGAGGAGGCAAGCGCCATCTGGGTGGTAGTTTTGCAAGGAGCAAGCCGTGGCGTGCCGCTGTATGAGTGGCAGAAGTGCTGGAAAAGGGGCTTGTGTTGGAGTTTCTGCGTAACAGAATTATGTTTTCTCCTATATTCAAATTACAATGCGACACTATCACGTCGGTAGGTTATGGTTACGACGTACTTTACGATTTTTCTGACGCATTTTGCATTGAGAAATTCGATTAGTTTGCCAGCACCACTGCTCCAGGCGGAGGGCCTGCGAAGTCGGGGTAGTTCGGGATGATTTCCTTCTCCACAGACGCCGAAGCGGACGCTGGATTTTCTGTGGCGGGCCTTTAACGCTATTGCGTTAAAAGAAAGGCGTGACTACTTTTCTAATTAGAGTAGAGATGGGTCGCTCAGGGGCGAGCCGGATCTCGTGAGCGGCTATTTTTAAAGGGCGAGTGAGCGGACGTTCAGTAAAAGTGAGTGGCGGTTCTTTTGGAGAAAGGGAGCCGCTTCTCTCGCGTTCAGAGAGCCGTGCCGATGCTTTCCGTCAGAGCCGGGTGTTCTGCTGGGTGCGACTTCCGCGCCATCCATTAGGGGTACGAGAAAGCAACTGCCCTCCCGCCCTTCCTCGCAAGAGTCGACATGTATTAGCGGTACGAGAAAGCAACTGCCCTCCCGCCCTTCCTCGCAAGAGTCGCGTTCACCCCCTCGCCTTCGGCTGAAGAACGAAAGAACCGCCGCTCACTCACTGAACCACCGCTCCCTCGCTCTTCAAAAGCGCTGCTCAAAAGATCCGGCTCGCTCCTGAGCACTCAGGAGCCAGCCGCTCTTTTCGCCATGGCTTCCTCGCTCTTCAAAAGATCCGGCTCGCTCCTGAGCGCTCAGGAGCCAGCCGTTCTTTTAGCCACGGCTCCCTCGCTCTTCTAAAGATCCGGCTCACTCCTGAGCGCTCAGGAGCGGGCCGCTATTTTGAAGACCGGGGGAGCCGTGGTTCAGTAAGTGAGCGGTGGTTCTTTCGGATTGAGGAAGCCGGTTCTCTCTCCTTGAATGAGCCGTGCCGAACCGTTCCGTCAGAGCAGAGTCTTCTGCTGGGTTTCGATGTTTTTCGATTTCTGACCGACGAATGGTGGGCGGTGTGGGCCGACTCGCGCTACTGGTACTCGCTCGCAGTGTGTGGTGTGCGCAGCAATCCCCTTGGTTTTTTGTGCGTCTTATGGTGTGGCACCCGATGCCACCGAGCGGAGAAGTAAAGAAGTCTTAATTGGCAAAGGATGGTACCGTTCGTTGCCTGCTGCTGTTCGAACGATGTCGCACGACTCTCACCGATCGCACATCGTGCGCTGGTCCAATAACACTTCGACGATGGTCTTCCGTGTCTTTAAAGGGCCCCTAAACCATCTCAGATATTTTTTGAACCTTTCAAGTAAATGCTCATCGAGTTCAGAATGCCGTCACGATCAACGATGACAAACGCTGGAGCGCTACGCGCTGCGGGAGTGCCACACACACACACACACAAAAACAATGCCGGTCTCCTCCCCTCGCCTTTCCGGTATATCCCCAGCGGTCGTCACGATGTCAGCAGGGGGAATCGGGTGATGTCAACTGCGGAAACGATGTCCGTTGATTGAACAAGAACCTACGACGTCCGGTTAGTCTGCTAGCAGGTACGCGCGCTTTCTGCTCTTCCTCGTCGTGTTGCTCGTTTGTGCGCCCTTGCGAATCGGTAATTACAGCCCGCAACGCAAGTGCCAAATCGCTCGCGTTCCAACACAGTCGTGCTTAGCGGTCTGATTAGCTGCGCGAACAGAGTGTGACAGTGTTGGCCTTTCCAGACGTCCGTGCAACACAGGGTCTATATCGGTACGCTTCGCATAACACGGGCTGGCACCGCAGCAACAGCGGGTAGCCGAGAAGCGCTGAGTCCACGTTACCGGCACGGTAACTCATCGCACGCCGTTTGCCATTCGCGGGCCGCCATTCGACAGCGGTTCTTGCTCGCAAACGGCGAGATTTCCTTGCCGTACGTAGAGAGGATGAGACCGGGACTCATTTGTGCGGCAGATTCACCGCCGCTGATCGCTCGACTGGGCCGATATCGTCGGTAGACCTTTTCTGGTTCCCTTCAAAGCTAAAACGGACGGTGCTTTGAATGAAATACCGACGCTCACAAGCCGCAATATTTTCTTATCGTTGTTATCGGTCTTCGCAATACTGGTACAGAAAGAAGAAAAATACGCTGATATTAGCGGCGCTGTCGGCTGCGATGTGAGCACAGCCGAGCCCGTCGTCTCCCGGCTGCAGCTGATGTTTTCGTTGCCGGTGGCGGAGGCGCGCAGGTTCGCGGTCGTCGATTGGGCCATTGATGGTGCATCGGGCGGGGCGCCGGCCGAACTGCCGTCTACTTTGGACACCTCTCGCACGGCAGACGTTCTATGGCACTGGCGGACGGTTCGCTGTCGGTATATGTGCCGCTAGTGTGGACGTGACCGGAAGTATGCAGTGTTTTGAGAAGCGCGTTGGCGAGGGCGTATGTCACGTAACCTTTCGAGAAGCACTCGGCGAGGAGGCGAGACCAGCCGATAAGGAGAGTAGCGAAGGAAATAGCGAAACGAGCGAGGGCCGTTTTATTGTGATAGCAATTATATGGACACTTCAACCGGATTTCTGCCGTCGTCGTCGCCGTGAAGTTCCGTATAGATAAAATCTTCGCCGCGCGCTATCACGGAGCGAACGCCGCGGGGGTATGGGAGGGAGGGAGGGAGGCGGGGCGACGCTGCGCTCCGGCACCAAAGGCCTATCTTGCAACCGGGCGCAAGGGCAACTTTCCACTCAATCTTCCACGCGCAAGCAAGGAAGCGGGAAGGCAGCACCGGAGGGAGCGGGGGGGGGGGGGGTGCACTTCTACTCTGCCAACAACCGCGCTCGTCGCTCGCCCGCACCGTCTCTTATCTCCACACGGCTCTGACCTTTGTATGCGCTGTGCATTCGCCGCTCAGTTTCCGTTGAAGCGATAGACCGCACGTACCCCGGCCCGCTACGGCGTATGCGCTTGCTGCCAGCGTTTTGACAGTCGTTGTCTGCAGTCATTCAGTGTGGTCTATTCATGTTTGCTTGTGCGCGCTGACACCATGCTTGTTCATTCAGTTAGTAATAGCCGGGTCACATTTTCCAACGCACGCTACACAAGCAATGCTGCCCGGATCGGCTGTGCAGCGCTACAGGTGTGTCTCTTCGCACGCGCTGCCCATGGGAAGCGCCTCTCATCAACACCACCGTTTCACACGCGCCTTCTCGTGGTCATCGAGTCTCTCTTCATGGCGGTCTACTTACGCCGCAGCACACCTGCTTACTTAATCAGCTCATGTTTACTACAATTCATATTGCTACCAAAGCCGCTCACCTTACTTCGTATGACATTGCTGTGTTGCTATCGCATTCATTGCTTCGCCTTTAGGGCGAAACTGTGACATTTTTTTCGATCATCAAACGCGTGTAACTCCGCTATTACGGCACCATTTCGAAAAATTATCGCGGCTACGTGATCGTTGTAGACTCGTGCAAAACTGCAACACCACAACTAAATTTCGACCTCTGGGTGGTTTAGGGGCCCTTTAACGACAGGAGGTGAACGTACAGTTTACGTCCTGGTCTTCATTTGTGCTAATTAGTGTAGTCATGAAAATGTCGCCCATGACATCCACTTCAGTGCATTTTCTGAGCGTGTATCGTTAGCACGTCAATAAAACGAGGCCAATGATCTGTTGTGTTGTAATAGAACTTCATTTCTTTTTTTTTGTCCTGGTGTATGATGGCATGATCGCCAGTATCGCGCGTGCACTCAATAAAAAAAAACAAAAAAAAAACGAAAGGTATTTGCGGCAGTTTTGTGGATCTTTCGTATAATTTTTGTATTGTACTTCAAGAAATTATTTCTACAATCATTTTGCATGGCGTTACAGCTTACTAAAATTATAGTGAACGTACGTATGTGAATAAATGAATAAAGTTGAAACATAATGTAGAATACTTTTGTGTTCTTAGCTTGACAAAGGTTGATTTTAAAGTACCCTCAAAAACGGACCAACTTCTGTAATGATGATGAAGTTGCATATTTTTTTTCTGAAAAAAGTACGTCATATTCTGCCTGTCACAGTATAATAAGCATTTTATCCCCAATATCAGAAAAGAAAGCTTCATTACAAAAAAATTCACGCTTTTAATATATGTAAAAATATTCTCTAAACATAGCTAAAATACCAATAACACGGTTAATAAATTATGCATATATCGTTTTTTTTCAAAGCCACATAACTATATAATATGCATAACACAGGTTACACGTTTAAGTGAACCGGTGAGCCGTTCAAATGAAACGGTTCATTTCAGTGAGCTGAGCCGTTCCGAGCCGCTCACTGAAGTGAGCCGTTTTGCCCATCTCTAAATTACAGCGGCGCTGCAGCTGAATGCTCTGAGCTTATGTTGAAGAGACTTAATTCTGTCTTAAAAGATAACGTGACTGCTGCTAAAATAACAAAGTTAGTTATAAAATAAAAAAGAGGCATTTATTATGCTCTTTATTAGTGTCGTTAACATGCCCGTTGTGCATAATAACGGAAATAATCTTGTATTTATTGCAAGCACGTCTTTTATACTTGTCAATGAAATTGAAATAAAACATATCATTATAGCCTCAGTAGAAGTCGTGCAACAGACATATATGGAGTTCTGATTAAACCTATTAAGTATGTTGCTGATCTTTTAGCCCCCCGTGTTTCTTAAATTTTTAACATCTCAGGCTGTTCTTCCTCGTGAAATGCAAGTAGCTCGTGCCATAATGCTCGGCAAGCAAGGTAATAAAAATGACATGGGCAACTATCGTCCCCTGTCAATTCTTCCTGTATTTTCAAAAATTCAGAAAAAAGTAATTTTAGATCGCTTTCTTGAATTCGAACAAGAACGTAACCTTTTAACTCCGTTGCAGTTGGGTTTCCGTAATGGCCTTAGCACTGAGTTTGCACTGAGAATTCACTTTAAGAATTATTCTTAACTGCAGTAAACGAAGGAAATTTTCTCTTGGCAATTTTTGTGGACATTAGCAAAGCCTTCGACCATATAAATCATTCTTTTTTAATTGAGAAGCTTTACGCAATGGTTATCGCGGCCAAGCTGTGCATCTGATTAAATCCTATCTAGCATTTTGAGCTCCATTCATTGTAATCTTTACATTAGTGACCTTATCAATATAAACTCAGCGGCAAAATATACAATTTACGCTGATGATACCAGTATCTTTCTAATAGGACACTCGGTCGAAGAATTAATTGGTGAGTCTAACTCAACCCTCCATAAATTAGACGAAAGGACATGCCAAAGTAGTTTTAGGTTAAAAACAAACAAAACAAAAGCTACGATATTTTGCAGTAAAAAAGAAAACGTTGTTGTTAATAAAACCATAGTACTAAATTCTTCACTTACCGCTATCATACGCAGCTTTAAAACATTGGGAGTAGTCTTTCAAGAAACCTGATCCTACGATACACATATCGATTGTTTAGCAGTAAAGCTGTCACAGGTAATTGGTATTGTTTATCGCAATTGGCTATATACTGCCACAAAGAATCCTGATGCGTATTTTGAACAGTTTGTTTCAATCTCGCCTTAATCACTGTCATTTTGTTTGGGATAAATTGGAAATTGTAACATATAATTGGAAATATACCTAGTGACTTCATACACAAGATTTTTTGTGTGAAATGTATGGTTATGCCAATCACAATATATGAATATCGACTGTGTAGAGCATATAAACAAGAGTCAAAACTGGATCGGGTTTTCTTAAGCAACTGACCACGTTACAAAACAATTCTGCAACATATTGAACAGGCTAAAAGGTATCTTGGAAAGTACCAACAGTAAGAACAACATATGGACAACACACGCTTCGAAATAACCAATTAAATGGATTAAATAGCGAAGTGATCCAATTGGAGAACACTACCCTTATAGCTATTTGTACTTATTTCAACTTAAACTAGACAAGTTCTTTCAACCTTTTTTTTCCTGAGCACGAACTGGTTCTTGGTCTGGTGCATTTCTTTCTTTTTTTTGAGCAACAGTATGTTTGCTTTGTTTTCGTGCTTGCCTTACGTCCAGTAGAAATACGTTTCATAATAATGTACACCTTCTGCTTTTTTTTCTTTTGCGTCTTTTTACAAGAATATTTGTCTGTATAGGAATATGTGAATGTATTTAATGTATTCCTATGAGATGGTATAGGGTTGTATATTTTACAGAACTTCATTTTTGTTATTTGCGTAATTTGTGCAAGTTTTTGTTTAATTTCTGAAATCACATATGCTGATTGCGTTTATATCAGTGCTGTGAACACCAATGCGGGGGCCAGCAGCCTGGTCAAGCTGTCAAAATGACAGCTTTTTTCCAGCCGCTCCCTCGTGTCATTACACTGTACTGATGCGAAAATAAACAATTGTCATTACCAAATGTCCACGACACAGGACAACATTATGAAATAATATTATGAAATGACCTGCGCACCCCTAGAATAACTTGAAGCAGTCTCGAGCGACACCACCCCATATTTCACATTCACTATGAGAATACCCCAGGTGCAGTAGACAGGACTGGAATAAACCCTGGGAAGCGACGACCAGGAGGCACAGACGCACGTCACTTATGTGACAGCACCCCTCAAAATTTGCAAGGCGAATCTCGTGGTCTGGACTACTTTCCAAAAAGAAGACCCCCATTTGAACAATTTACAAAATTTATCACATAAAACGTAGAGAAGTCCACCATGAAATTTAACTAACTATGGAAACAGCGGAATTAAATACCCCCCCCCCCCCACCTCTGGGAAGCTTGCAAAATCGTTACCCCTATATTAAAAAAGCCACAGAACTGAGTCCTGATAATATGCATTTCTTTCAATGCAGAGACAAGCATTGCATTACCTCTAGCCAGATGGCGGCTACTGGCTTCACATTTAGAGTGCCATCTGCATTTCAGAAGTCTAAGCATATAATCTCATTGGCTTGCAAGAATAAGATGCAGTCAGAATCATCCAAGCCATTATCATTAGCAGAATTACCTACGGCACCCCTTACTTATACTTCAAGAACGGAGAAATAGAAAAACTAAACACCCTCATCCGGAAGGCGTTCAAGATTGTCATAGGTATCCCCGAACGCGGCTCCACACAAGTGCTCCGCTTAGGTCTCCGCAGCACCTGGGGGGAGATCGTCAAAGAACACAAATCTTACCAATTTGAACGTCTCTAACTTACTGAAACAGGAAGGCCAACACTCCAAAGACTTGAATATACTGAAAGCATGCAACTGTGCGACGAGAAAAGCAGAATCGCGGAGGCAAAAACCGAGGGTAGATCTCTGTAGCACCCATTCCAAAAAATTTGCAACCAACCCATCATAAAAGAAGCAGAGAGGCCAGAATAGAGACTCCGAAAAGCCTACGGTTGAAATCCGGACACGCGATACACCGATGCAGCCAAATATTCAGAAAATCCAGCCTAAACTTTCAGTATTGTCGACAGATAGGGTAAAGAGAGAATGACAGCTAGTATCTTAACAAGAGAGGTAGACACGGTAGAACGAACAGCAATAACCCTGGCCGTCTCAACCTGTGGGGAGGGAGCACAATACTCACTCATTCACAAACAGCTTACTGGTATTTTCGGGAAGGGAGATTCTCCAGGCAAGCCGTACCAATCCTTACAGAAGCGCTCAAGAAGCACCAATTAGATACACACATCCTTTTGACTTCGGGGCCCTGCTGGGCCATGAAGCAGCCGACGCTTCCACCCGAGCTCATGTTCACAAGTCTTTCTCACGGGACACACCATGGAGAATAGATGCAGTTTCGAAAACGTACACAAATAGTGTGCAGCACTAGAGTCTAGACAGAAGAACTTATCCACCACCTCACCCCAGCTTAACTAAGGAAGAGGCAGTAACCCTAAGGACATTGCAAACCGGCAGCTACGTCGACGGCATCCTCTAGCACCGAATATCCCCCCCCCCCCCCCCTTCAGCGTTCATACTTCTGACCGTATTGTGATGTCCCAGACACGCTATGTCATAAGGTATGGGAATTTGGTGAAATACATTGCCCCGTATACACCCAAACAATAACCGAAGACTAGTGGGAGGCCGAGGTATCAGACCCAGACCCGAAGACACAGCGCAGCCTGATTCAATGGACACAGGAAACGACCATGGCTTGCGGCTACCTGGATTAGGGAAGCCGCCCCTAGGGCACAGAAGGCGCTGATTCAAAGCAAAAGTTTATTCTCACTCTCGCTCCCAAGGTGGTATATCTTCGTTTTTGTTCAGCCAGCCTTGAATATTGGTGAAATATTTTAATGTTTCAGCAGCCGGCTGATTTCGAAAACAAATGGCCTAAGCGAATTATAAAATTATGGAAGCAGTAAGTTTCAATTGGTGTGATGTGGGTAACATGGTCATTTATGGCCTGTTGCATAGCACTTAGTTTGGAACTGAAAGTTTTCTTATTCCTACAAAATATACGATTTTACTTGTTTATGTTTTGTTAGGATTCCACAATAGGCTGGTCGGGCATTACGGAGATCCTCTGGATGGCCCAGGGTTTTATTCAGCATCACTGCATTTTATAAATGTTGATGAATCTGTTATTGAACAGCGACAATATTATGTGAGATGACGGCGGCCTCGGTAAACTTATCAAATGCCAATTGCTAATTTTCTTAGGAAAAATGACCTTCGGATATACGCAGCTGAAGAACAAGGACGAGTTGCGGTATGCGTTGAAGCATTGTTGCACAGTTTCTTCGCAACGGTGTGTTCTAATGAGCCAGAAATACCCGAGGTGCGTCCATCGGACATCCAACTACGCACATTACATCTAATGGCCATCCGCAGAAATCCGAATGAGGTACTACGGATGTCTACGGGACAGCCTCGAGCAAAAAAGGTGTCCGACTGGACGTCCTGGAGACGTCCCTTTCGGATATTCGGATGTCCAACGGATGACAAAATTTGTACTTTGTTCCTTTGAAACGTTCAGGGGACGTCCAGAAGATGCAGCACTCTGACATTTCATGTTCGTGGGGCATTATTTGTCTGTTGCGCACAGCCTATGACGATTTTAGGCGATGGCTTTTGAATCGGTTCTTTAATGCCCATTTTTTGTACAGCGGATGTTAATTTGCATCGTAATGCTGCTTGAAACCATAAAGCTGCGGAATGCTCGCAGCCGTATACAATCAACGCTACGCAATACATCTATATCACAAACACATGCAATGAATAGCATGCAATGCCTTCCGCGTGGAAACAAGAGCACATACATTGCGTGCTAGAGAATGCGCACGTGCTTGGCGGCATGGAAGTCCACTGGTAGTTCTTTCAAGACCTTCCGCCTGGAATAGTTGGGACGGTCAACTAAATAAAGTTTTCAAGGTGAAAGCTATAAAACATACACAAAGTACGGCTTATTTTTGAGCATGAGGCCTTATAGCTTTGTACTTTACCTCGAAGATATGAGAAAACATGACTCCCTTTCTAGAAAATCAAAATACCGTTGTTCTGGGAGCCGGAATACTTAGATGTGATTGCCGAAAACGACCCGGGTGCGGTGTATTGGGATGCTCCTATTAGCATAACATAAAATGCTATTTAAATATAAAGAGAACGCCTTCTGGAAAGCCGACACACAGTCGCCTGACAGGCCGTTTCCTATTACACGTTCGTAGATAACATTTCGCATGCTGATTCCCCATTCCAATCATATCCTCGACGACGCGTTTACGGGACCTTGCCCACTAGGAAGTCGCTGCGACAACTGGACGTTCTCATTTGAATGAGTAACGTGCGGATCTCTGTAGGACGTCGACAGGACTTGCAAGTTGAATATGCAAGTCGCTGACAAGTGGGCGGTTCTGAAACAATTGGCGCTACACTTCATAATCATCATCATCAGCCTATAATTACGTCCACTGCAGGACGAAGGCCTCTCCCCGCGATCTCCAAGTCTAGCGCTAGTTGATTCCAATTGGCGCCTACAAATTTCCTAACATCATCACTCCACCTAGTTTTCTGTCGTCCTGGACTCCGCTTCCACGCTCTTGGTATCCAATCTGTAAGGAGCGCCCATACCCCTCCCCCCTACGGCCACAGGGATGCTCCCGCTGTATACTCACAACCAGGTTGCGAAATTCTTCCACATGTCTAGAAGGGTCTTTCCACCCCTCACCCCAAATTGAATAGGGCGCAAGCTGTTTCCATTAAACTTTTACAGACAGGCACATCTCCGTGGCTGGCCGTTCTACACGAAGTTTACCCTGACGTATATCGCAACGATGCCTACCCGTTCTACGGGCAGACCTCCACTATAGCACACATGCTCTTGGAGTGCGGGTCGAGATACTCCAAGTTCAGCAAAAAGGAGTGGGACTCGCTTCTGCGTAGCCACACTTTAGACAAGCAAATCCTGGCTTTCTGGCGTGCCCGCGACGGGGCCGGTGAGCTAGACCTGCCGCTCCCAACGTGGGACTAGCCGGGTGCGCGACGCGCTGGCGCCCTCGCCGGACCTCCAATAAAGGTTACTTCACTCACTCACTCACTCACTCACCAAGAAAGTAAGGGATGTTCGGCGCTACACCTATTATAGCGACAAAAAAAATGTGGCCAGCTTGCACTAGTGGTGCAAGGCTGGAGTACACAGCGGAGCTTGTGATTGACCTAGCTTTCTCCATGTTTTACTAGGCTTGGCTAAGTTTTGCTAGGAAATGCTAAGTGCTGCTAGGCACGGTATTCTGAATCGGCTCGCCACCGACGCGCAGATTCTCAGATTCTCGCGTAGCCGCCCGACGCGCTTTAAGATAAGTGGTTTCTTCGGATGTCCGGATCTTGTTCGGTCGTCATATGTCCCGGGTACATGTACTCACCACAGAGTCGACGAGAGTTCTGCCGCCATCACGGTGGCTCCGAGCTTAAGCTCCCCGGTGACGTCATGGCCAACCTGCGCCTCTACACTTGCCGGGGCGTGGCTGGTCGAAACCTGACGAGTCGACGCCAGAGGTGCCTGCTGCAGTCACGGATACCGCGCGCGTTCGGCGCGAACGCGGTGAAATGGTGAAACGTGGACGGCGTGGGCAGCAGCTCTGCGCGTTGGCTCGTTGGTGCTGCTACAATTTCTTTCTCTCTGTCTCTCGCTCTTATTTTCTCTTTCTCTCCCCTGAGCATAGCGCATGACGCGCGCATACTCTCCTGCAATCTCCTTAACGTCCTATGTCAAGGCAACATGTGCACGGCACGGAGAGGAGTCGCGCGGTGACGTCATTGCCAGGAGCAGTTTTTGTTCGCACTATTGACAGGGCATAACCAAGAGTTTAAACAGATTCGCTTTTAAAATGTATACCTACCTGCAATGTCTGCTTTCGGGTACCCTAGTAATGCGTAAGATGTCCAAGGAACGAAATTTATCAAGTGCTCTAGAAGGTTGAAAATGCGACGTCCTTTGTTCGTCCACAGAACAATTTGTATTGAACATAAATGTTCGGTGCTTATCCAGACATCCATCGAATATTCGGTAGCGTACCGGGCAGGACTTGGACGTTCGGGTCTTGTCCAGATATCCGTCGGATATCGGCAAGCCATTCCAATTTCTCGTGCGGAATCAACATTGGAAGTGGCGCGCGTAATGTTGCCTAATATTCAAGAAAGTACGGCTTTAGGCACTGATTCAGCAGGTTATTCAGACAATCTGTAGCTAGCACAGGATAACGGCAACCAACGTCGATAATTTCGTTGTACGCAGGTAACAAATAAAATTTCTGTTCCTGAGCTTTCGTTTTCAGTTGACAGTTTCTGGCAAATTTTCTTCGGCCAACGTGCAATAAGAGGAAGGAAGAAATAACTTTATTGAAAGGGATTGGGATGAAAGGTTATGACCTCGATTGGTGGGGCCCCAAGTTCAGGGCTCCACTGCTTCCGCCACCTGCCTCACGTGACGCAAAAGCGCTAGCTGCACCTCCGGGTCAGAGCTGGTGAGTTGTGCCTCCCATTACTCCAAAGTGTTCGATAATTGAAATTTACCTAAAAAGGTATTTAAATTTGGTGGTCTATTTTTGCAGCCCCATGAAATGTGATATAGCGATGGCGAGCCGCCACACCACGGACAGGCGTGCCCATGCAGCGTAGGAGAATTTTTTTAAAATCTTTGTAGGCTTAGAAAGAAAAGCAGAAGGCATTTGTTGGGCTAGAGCAGGAACAGATGACGGGGAACAAGTTTGATAGGTGATTTTCTTAGATTTATGACCGCGATCAGAGGAGACAGACCAACGTGAAAACATGGCTGCAGCGGTGATACACAGGTATTGTAGGGAAAATGAAATGCACCTATCTATTCCATATCCAACGACAATTGTCTGCAGAAGTTGAACACAAAGTGGTTTTAGGCTACGCGCGCTGTTTGTGTTCTGACGAGTGTTGTTCGCGAGTATATTGCAGGTTATAACTTGCGCGAAATATGTTTTTTATATTCGTAATGGTTGTGTATAATGCGCAATTCGACAATAAATGTATTTTTCCGGGTATTTTTAAGTCTCTTCATTAAATCTTTTAAGCTGCATGATACACCCCGTTAGTATATTCGAATACAGCTTCATTAGAGGTACCGGTTAGTACCATTCCGGCACGTTTCATTTCATCTGCTCGGGTTCTCAATATTCAGATTGTTTCGTATCGTATGCTCCCTTCTGATGATCTTTTTAAAGGCTCCTCTTCTAATGCTAAAATGTATTTTTTCTTCCTACAGTTTTATATGCTTGGAAATATAACCTATTTGGTGAAGAGAACGTATGTTTCCAAAATTGGAGATGAGGAGCCGACTTGCGTTCACAATAAAGTGACTAATGTGACTGGTAACAAAATAAGCCTTTTGCAAGGCTACATATATGATTCTGGACAACGTTCGTGAGTAGTTTTGCAGCCCCAGTAGTTCCCATTAAATCTGTATTTTATACACTGTGGTTTCTGTAACTCGAACCATTGGTAGCGACCAATGGTATAGGCCTATTGTTTGTAATGAACTTAAGCTAATAAACTATTCTTTTAAGTGGGATTATTTCATTTTTTTCTTTATACAAAACATTAAGATTTTTTTTATTTTCTGATGAAGCTTCGAAGTTCCTTCAGGGACGTGGTTTCAGGAAATCGGTGACAGCACGAAGTTTCGAAGCGTCGGGAAAAATACTGTCTTTGGAAACCACGTGTCCTAGCATCTTTAGTTGCTTGGCTTCAAGGCGACATTTTAAGGCAAAAGCCTTGTATGTTTCATAGTGAGATCTCCGTTTCAAGGCAATTTCAAAACCGCGTGGTTCTCTTGGGATAAAAGGGCATAACGCGCAAAAAACCGCAATTAAGGGTGGAAGGAAGTAAACTGAAGTGATAATGGGTATGCAGAGAGGTGAATGATTTGAATTAGGAGTGAATTGATTGCGAATTAAAGGGGTGAGCTAGAGTGAGCGAATATAGCGAACAGTAAATGAGAGTGAATTAGGAGTGAATAAAGGTGAATCAAGTTGCGATAGGGTGAATCAAGAGTGAGATGAAAATGAGAAATTTGGAGTAATCGAGCGAACCAAGTGTGATGAAACCAAGCAGGAATAGGTTGAGTAAAGGGTGAATAAAGGGGGAATTAAGAATGAATCAAGGGGTTATGGAGGGCAGGAGTGACTTGCAAAAATATATATGTTAGATTTGAGGGTCCAGGTGAGATTGACCCAGCAAAAAGAGTGCTGAGTCACAGATCGACTTTGGTGAGCCATAGGGTTCAGCTATGCATCTTTGAGCTTTCGCCTTCAAGTCGTCTTAGTTGTAGCGCAAGGTACCCCTAGTAATTTATTCATATTGAGTTGGAGGCCTGCGTTGGTTAAGCACGGCTACACCTACTCGAGACAGCACAGATGAGAGGCGAAATCAGGAAAAAGACCACCACGCCATCAAGGCAACATCAGCACGTCTTCCATTTTAGACCACGGAGGGGACTGTACATCATCGGTTAAAAGTATAAGCGTGTCTATCGTTCTGGCTTGTTCATTACATCGTGTTACATATTTGGTAGAGGTAGCGAGGCTTTCCCCAACCCTGGAACTCCGCACTCGAAAGTTTCTGTCCATCATCCCTGATGATGCAAGTCGAAACTGCACTGCCGGCCTCGCCCATCCTTCTATGGTCTCGTGTGCTGCGTCAACGGGATCCAGCAATCTTCAGTCAATATAACGAAAACGACGTCTAAGATTGGCTTTCACCCTGTGAACGCATGAGTGCTCATGACAAATGAGACGGTGCTCATAAGGTAAACAACATGGGCTTCTACCTGAGGGGCTTCGAGAACATGTGGCTCGGAAACCACGGATATGATCTTCGCAAATGTTCCGGATTCAAGACGAGCTTCGGACGAGTTTTCCGTCGCCCCACGGTGTGAAATCCTCGTGCCAAAGAGCGTTTTCCCAACCGTTCCCAGCAGCCACGTGAGAACACTTACTACATAGAAGACATCAGCGACCCTTGCAAGCGCGTCAATGAAATCAATGACCAAATCCGACAAGATCTGTCATATCTTGAAACGTATCGAAGACGGTGCCTTTCAAATGCTCCTATCGAAAAACCTACAAACCGTCCTCAAAATTGTTGACCTTTATTAGAGTTAGGATGAACTCCGCAGACAACGTTTGCTGACAGCAGCGTTGAATGAGTTTCGGGCTTAACCGTAGTTAGCGAGAACGTCCCCTTGCTCTGCGATATCGGAGTTCATTCTTGCCGAGGTCGCTCGACAGCTGCTTCTACCCACTGTTGTTCCAAGCCTTACGCCATCTTTGACTCCAAACCTGCCACAGATGATACAAGACAACGTATCTGGGGCTATTCCGTCCGGGCGTGTGCCACCGCCGGCGCCTGCTACGCCGTAGTTGTAGCGCGGACTCTGCAACTGACGTTCTTGCCACCACTGCCCCCTGTACCATTATGTACACCTCCTCCCGCCTTTCCCACAAGGTTACTTGCCAACACTGGGCCAACACTGTGCCATGGCGCACGCCTTCATGACAATCACCCAATATGCTTCTATGTTGGCATTCCCATGGTCATGTGGCACCGTGTTGTGGACATCACTCCCCGAGTTCTGTTCTTCTGGTCGTCTCGTGAATCACATACGACATCTCCACGCACCGCGAATCCGTCTGCCCATGATCGCCGCTCGCCATCAAACACAACGCTGTTCGCTTTCCCGAATGTGTCGTCGTCCCACTCCTACCGAAGCGGAAAACTAGTCGCCGCAGTTCCCGAAGCAAGAACTGCATGCGTCTGTGTCGAAAAGCACAAAGCCTCATTCGTATCTAACGAACTTTATCGAAGTATCTGTAGATGGAATTGTGGCACTAGTCCACAGAGGAGCCGCCATTTCTACACATACACAGGTACTTTGTCATTCGCTAGCAGTGACAGCCTTGTCTACAGTGTTGCTTTATACAGCAAGCGCAGAGCGCAGTGTTTCTGTCGCTTCATGCACTACCTGCATCACCATTCAAGGATTCCCGTACACAATAGGGTTTGTTTTTCTGTCACCCGGCCCATAACGGCATTATCTTGGGGTGGTTCTTCCTTTCCGATCACTAGGCCGTTATTGACTGTTCTCACTCGATGTATAATTTTCGCCGCTTCCAGACGCCCAATTAGATGATGCGTAGGATGGATAACCGGTGGACCGTTACAGTTACGGAATGGATACAAAGAGAAGGGAAGCGCAGTCCAGGACGGTAGGAAACTAGGTGGGGTGATGAAGTTGGGAATTAGCAGACGCAAGTTGGAATCAGCTAGCGCAAGACAGGGGTAATTGTATTGACCCTTTTCGCGGCGATCCCGTGGGCGCTGCCATGTTTGATCACGTGGTGACGCGTCCATTGCTTGCCTCAACTGCCTCCATTGCCTCCTTGCTTACAATGGAAGTGTATGACGCCGGCGCGGCTTAGAAAACCTCTGTTTTCGGAGATATTGTAGACGGTGACTAGGTGGACGACACGAAGCTTTGATGACAGCTTCAGAGAACATGCAAAAGCGATTTCGGAGCTGATTAAGCTATGTCCAAGAGGCGCAAGCAGCGTATATGGTGCTTGTTCTAAAAGCGGGGCTAAATATGTATTCCAAGCTTTCCGATTATGAATTCAGTCGGGATTAGTGTGTTTTGCTCTGTCTTCTTTATTCGGCAAATATTTTGAAGCAGTGGCTTGTCAGTTTCTGATTCAGTGAAGTTCCTCGGTGAGGCCACTATCTGATTATTTTCTGCCTAATCGCTCGCGGGTGTGCTCAGTTCCTATAGATTTGTTCTTGCTGCGCACAAGGCTTGAAACGTAGCTCATTTGTACATTGGGTACCTTGCAGCAAATATATATTACAGCTAGTAACTCGGTTACTCTTGTGGACCATCACGGAACATTCAGCTTCGACCATACGTGCGCCATAGGTGTAGTCCGTCATTTATTGTGCGTATACAGTGCGCATATATTCAAGTGTGCGCCCATTCACTTACTCTTGATACGTCGGCGATAGAGTGGGCGTAAGTTTTCCTGCCATTTGGGAAAAATGTGTATAGATAATGTGCTCGAAACTTACTATGACAGGAAGCGGCGCTACTCCCTTTGTCATTGTTTAACGAGTGGTACTCACTCATGCCGACGTTCTGGGGATGAAGCCCTTTCTTTGAAGGTTAGCGATACAAGGCTGGCGGATGAGCAAATTTACGTATCCTCGTGGAAAGCCGTACATCACGAAGTGCCGGTAACACGTTCGGACAGTTGCAGCAGCGGGGAATCGACGACGACGAAGTGCTTCTTTTGTGGAACACAACCTGCCCGTCTCTCTGCTTTTCTGGACTTTTCACTGGTTTTGTGGGGCCTGCCGCCCCACATCTCGCGGTGATGGCTGTGCAACCTCCCGAGGCCCCGTCCGGTTCCGGTTCATCAACGGGAATCGCTTCGAGGAAGCGCGGAAATACATCTAGCGACAGCGAGGATACTGAATTGTACTCCGCATCTGCTGACGAGTCATCGCAAGACGGCTTTGAACCTGTCTTGCACCGTAAAGCCAAGCGAAGGATCGTCAATGCATCTTCGGTGTCAAGTTCGTTCACCGTAAAAACTGCACCTCAACGATGGCCTCATACCGTCCTGTTTGTGCCAGAGCACTCGACAGACAATCTGCGCGTCCTCAACAGGCAAGCACTGTCTTTGTTTCTTGAGAACACTGTACCAAACGAGATCAAGGATGTGAGGATAAACACGCGGAAAAACGTCTTAGCCGTCGACGTGATGACCACGAGTGCGCTGAGCCCTCTGCAGCGTATAACGCAGCTGGGCAACATAAGGGTTCGATCCATTGTCCCAGCGGATGGTACCATCATTGCAGGAGTCATTTATGACATTGACATTGAGATCCCTGACACAGACCTTCCAGTGCTCATAAAACCAGCAAGTGAGAGCAACGTTATTGTGCACGTTGGCCGTCTTGGCAAGACACGTTGTGTGAAATTAACGTTCAAGGGTGATTGCCTTCCTTCCTACGTGAAGGTTGGCCACTTCCGCCACCCGGTTCGGCCATTCGTTCCAAAACCGCTGCAATGTTATAACTGCCAGAGGATCGGCCATGTGAAGGGCGTTTGCACGAATTCAGCCACATGTCCCCGATGCGCCGAGCCACACTCAGAACAAAACTGTAATGCGACTGTTTTGAAGTGCCCTAACTGTCAAGGCGCTCACAGTGCTTCATCCAAAGACTGCCCGAAGATTAGGAAGGAATGTTCTGTGCTCAAACAAATGGTACGGGACAGTTCCACCCACAAGGAGGCCGCTGAAGCAGTGCGACGTAGACGCCGCCGCCGCCGACGGTCCTCACGTAGGACTGCGCCAGCTTCGAAAAATGCGTTACCTCTTCAAGTAACAAAGTCACCTGCAGTTCCCAGCGCAGCAAACGCTGACACAGGACGGCAGAAAACTACGAGACGTCTCTCTACAGATGAATGGCCACCGCTTCCAAGTACACGACCTATTGATACGCAGCAGCAAGTGCCACATCCAGTACAGCAAGCTGCTCCATCGGATGAGGTGCGACATACAGATCAGCAAGTGGTATCGCTACTGCGATCCTTAATGAATGCCATTCGCGTGTTGCTGAGCAACATGCACACAACGTCAGCCAAAAGTGCACTGCAAGTACTGGACACACTAAGTCCGGTGCTGGCAGCCCTTGAGTAAATCATGGCTCACCAGCAGCTGTCTTTTCGAGAGGAGGTCCGAAAAGCAGCAATCTTCCAGTGGAATGCCCGGGGACTACGATCGCGCATCGCCGATTTCCGACGGTTCGTGTACGCCAACAGGTTTCCCATCATCATCATCTGTGAGCCGAATTTATCGAACTCAATCAGGCTATCCGGCTATGAATCATTTATGTCATCAACTAGTGGTGAAAAAAGCAAGGTTATGGTGTTTATTCGCCGTGACCTCACTTACATTCTTCAACCTGTGCCACCTCATGACGATAACCAATACGTATGCTTAACAGTAAAGAAGAAAAGACTTACCGTCACTGTTGTTGGTGCGTACCTATCACCATCAAGTAGATTTGACTCCAAAAGATTACGAGATATCCTGTCAGCAACGCCTGATCCATGGATTATCATCGGGGACTTCAACGCACATCATACAATCTGGGGAAGTACGAAAATCAACGCGAAAGGCAGAGCCTTGGTATCATTCGCCTCCGACAGCGAGCTCTGGGTTTTAAATGACGGCAGTCCTACTTTTTTACGCGGCTGCACATACAGCAGCTGTCTTGACTTGGCCTTCGTATCACGAAGTCTCGTCAGGCGTACAGGATGGTTTACGGACATTGAAACGCACGGGAGTGACCATATTCCCACATATGTCAAGATCAGAGGACTGTCGTCGTCGAAATCAAGTGATACCATCCGAAGAGTGGACTGGCCCAAATTCCAGGCTGTTATTGAAGACCAATGTCAAGGTAATTTATTACATAATTTGGAAGAAATAATCAAAACCACAGTGCAAGACAGTACACGTACTCTAATGCGCTCTTCGAAATTCACTGAATTTGACATAGAATTAGAGCGACTTCGAGCTATACGGCGACGTGCCGAACGTAGATACCGACGCACGAAGTCAATGGACGATCTACGGACCGCTAGACGCCTACAAAAGAAGATCCAGCGCCGGTTAGATAAGCTAGAGTCACAACGCTGGACTGCTTTCTGTGAATCGTTGGACCCTCGCAAGCCCCTATCGCACTTATGGAGGACGGTGCGAGGGCTCAGGACGCCACCCGTACAACAGTCTCCATTCAAGGCTCTGGCCCTCTTCCAACAACGACCAGATATTGAGGTCGCAGAAGACTTCTGTGCCAGATTATCCGGGCAGCACACAGCTTCCAACAACTTATCACGTTTCATCAGCTTCCCGGCACCACGTGACCCCCGCATGGATCTTCCATTTTCAATCCATGAACTCAAGGCGGCGCTAGCTTTGTGCAGACACACGTCGTCACCCGGACCTGACGGAATTTCTTACAGAGCTCTGTGTCATCTCGGTGAGCGGGCGAGGAGTGTTCTTCTTGAAATCTATAATGAATCCTGGCGAGCTGGCACACTTCCCACAAGCTGGAAGACTAGTCGCATAGTTCCGCTACTGAAGGCTGGAAAGTCTCCGTTGGAACTTTCTTCGTATCGCCCGATTGCATTGGCGAGCTGCGTGGGAAAAGTGATGGAGCGGATGATCCTCGGACGCTTGGAGTGGTACTTGGAATACCACAACGTCTACCCAGATGCCATGGCAGGATTCCGACGCGGCCGCTCGTCGATTGATAATGTCGTCGACCTGGTTACCTATGTTCAGCACCAAAAAGGGTGTAAACGTCTGTGCGCTTCTTTGTTCCTCGACGTCAGAGGTGCGTACGACAACGTTACACATGAATCCATCCTCGCCGCTCTCGAAGAGATAGGCCTCGGTGGTCGGATGTTCCGATGGATTCATAGCTATCTCTCTATGCGATCTTTCTTTGTGAGCACCGAGGACGGCCGCACTTCTTTGCATTACACCTACTGTGGCGTCCCCCAAGGTGGCGTACTGAGCCCTACGTTGTTTAACCTTACGCTGATTGGTCTCCTTCATCACCTTCCAAACACAGTTAAATTATCAATGTACGCGGACGACATATGCGTTTGGGCGTCCGGAGTGACACGCCTACAGCTGCGTGCCAGGCTCCAAAAAGCTGCCACTCAGACTGCACACTATCTCCGAAATCAAGGCCTGGAGATTTCATCTGACAAATGTGCACTTGTGGCATTTACGCGTAAGCCTATGACGCATTACAGTGTGTTAATCAATGGTCAGATGATACCATTTGTACGGTCATATAAATTCCTGGGTGTCATTATTGACAGAGACGTTTCATGGAGCCCCCATGTATTGTACATGAAAAAACGGTTGACAGGCGTCTGTCACCTTTTGAAATTCTTCGCTGGAAAGACCTGGGGAATGTCGACAAGCGCTATGCTTCGATTATATAGAGTACTTTTTCTTGGCTTCTTGCGGTACAGCTTGCCAGCATTGACTAACGCAAGTACAACAAGCCTACGTACCATACAAAGTGTGCAGGCCCAGGCGCTGCGGATTTGTCTAGGTCTTCCTCGAAGTGCGTCAACGGCGGCAACTATTGCAATCGCCAGAGACCACCTCATAAAGACCCACATCGCAGTTGAAGCAATACGAATGCACGTAAGGCACCTTGCACGGACTCCTTGCCACCATCTAGCCTCTCTACCTGCGGAGAGACCACACGCCTCGTTCTGCCGAATGATATCCGCACATCGTGAGGCTATACCATCTTGCTTCACACCTGCCGCGAGACCTTCCACTCCTCCTTGGTGCCTCATTCAGCCAACGATCATCCTGACAGTACCTGGCGTCCGGAAAAAAGCAGATATGTCATCGCCGGCTCTTAAACAGCTTACCTTACTCCTATTATATGAAAAGTACCGGAATTACACCCACATATACACCGACGGTTCCGTCTTGCAGAACAGCTCTACCGCCGCTGTCGTTATCCCAGAAAAAGCCACCACTATCAAGATGAAAACATCTCACTTGACAACGTCAACGGCAGCAGAACTGGCAGCGCTTCGAGTCGCACTACATTTTATTAATGATGAACCAGCACACAAATGGTCCGTTTTCTGCGACTCGAAGACGGCACTGCAGAGTTTACTGTCAGCCTTACGGCGCGGTCCACAGGAACAGCTGGTTTTCGAAATCACAGAGGCCATACATCACCTGACTGAAAAAGGACACGAAATAATCTTTCAGTGGCTGCCAAGTCACTGTGGAATTATTGGCAATGAACGTGCCGATCAAGCTGCTCGTTTAGCTCATGAACAAGACAACCGCCTATCGATCCCGCTGTCTAGGACAGATGCTGCAAGGATGCTCCGCCTGCTTGCACGCCAATGCACTTCATCAGACTGGAATAAACCACATTTTATGCACGCCCGATTATACACCTTGGATCCAACCTTAAGCCTTAGACTTCCAACAAGACTTCCCCGAAGAGATGCGACCCTTCTGTGTAGGCTATGGTTGGGCGTCGCGTTCACCAATGCCTACGCGTTCCGCATAGGGATGGCCGACAGTGCAGCATGTGACAATTGTGGAGACGCGGAAACGATTCGTCATGTTCTTTGTGAGTGCCCACAATACAGTGTGCAGAGACAATCGCTCTCCGTCGTGCTGAACCAGTTGGATGACCAGCCGTTTTCGGAAGAAACAATTCTGCAACATCGACGCGACTCAACATCGCGTCAGAAGGCCGTGCAAGCGCTCCTGCGGTTCCTGAAGTCCACTGGCCTGTGTGAACGTCTGTGACTGGAACGCCTCCTTTGTTACCAATGCCTGTGTTTTTTTTTCTGTTTTTTTTTCGCTCTCTCTCTCTCTCTCTTTGCACTCTCTCCAACCCCTTTATCCCCCACCCCAGTGTAGGGTAGCAAACCGGAAACTGACTTCTGGTTAACCTCCCTGCCTTTCCTCTCTCGCTTGCTCTCTCTCTCTCTGCAGCAGCGGTCCGCGAACTTGGCCACACAGATTCATTATATTCCTTAACATGTCAGTCACTATTTTTGCAGCCAACTACTGCACACGTCTGCAATACACATGAATGAATCCACGTGATTCAATCCAGCATGATTGGAGCACAGTGTGTTAGCGAAAACTCAGTTGCATTTCCGACAGCTGATCGCACAGAAGCAAGGTAGAAGCGGTAATGGTTTCGTGTTCATGCGCGGTCGCTGAGGAGAGACATGGCGCGCCGCCGTGAGCGCCATCTCGTTTCTCTAAACCAAACTACTCCGCGAAAAGGGTCAATATAGCAGGGAGAGGTCTTCGTCCTAAATGAACATAAATATAGGCTGATGATGATGGTGATGACTCTGGTCACAAACTCCTCGTGGCTTATGACATAGCGATACCTACGCACTCATCTGTGATTGCGACTGCCTGCTCCACCTGTGTTACCACTGGCCTTTTTTACGCCATAATATTTTTTCTTGAACCATGTTCTCTTCCCTTCCCTGCCATCACGGTCAACGGGGACTTCACTGATATGCTCGTCTTCAAAGAGTTTGCATGGTCCCTCATTTTGCGTCGCGGTTTTGTGCCTTGGACGGCTTGAGCCCATCAACTTGGGGAACCTGTTCGATGCGCGTATTATTGCGATATCAATTATATGGAAACTTCAAGCGAACTTCTGCTATCGGCGTCGCAGTGAGGTTCCGTATAAAGTCCAAGGGCGATAAAAGCGTCGCCGCGCGCAGTATGTGCGAGTGAAGGCGCGCGGGGGACGCGGGCTATCACGGAGAGCGAACGCACGGCGGAGAGCAAACGCAACTTTCGTCGCGCGAAAGGCCGTGGGTGTATTGGAGGGAGGGAGGGGGGGCGATGCTGTGCTGCGGCACCAAATTCGTATCTTGCAACCGGGCGCAAGGGGAACTGGCGATGAAATCTCCCACGCGAAATGACCAAAGCGGGAAGGCAGCGTGGTCGGGAGGGGGCGGCGGCTTCTACTCTGCCAACAAATGCGTTCTTGTACTTTGCGCCGGTACGGGCTGTCGGTGTTGTCGCGCAAGCGATCGTGCAAGCGATCTCCACATAGCTCTGACCTTTGTGTGTGCTGTGCATTGGCCGCTCAGTTTCCGTTGAAGCGATAGACCGCACGAACCTTCGGTAGCTACGGCGGCCGCTCTTCCCCACGCCAGCGTTTTGACAGTGGTTGTTGGCGGTCATCGAGTGTGATCTATTCATGTTTGCTTGTGCGCGCTGACACCACGCTTGTTAATTCAGTTTGTAAGCGAATGTGTCAAGTTTATGCAGCCGATAAAACTACTATCACTACTGCTTATAGCTCTCTACTAATTTGCAATCGCAATTGATGCTTCGCCTTTCGGGCAAAACTGCGACATTTTTATGGTACCTGCTCCGAGATGAGCACATTGGCTTGTTGCCCTACTTGCTCCCTGGCAGCTCCGCACGCCTTCGACAGCTCTATAGCTGCCTTCCTGAGACCACCTACACAACGTTCCCAGCTCCTCAATCTGCTTCGCAAGTACTGCTCTACATTTGATTGTCAACAAGCGACTTTGGCCCGCACATCGACGGTATATCAGGAGATCGAATAGGGAAACCATGCTCCGCTGCGCCAGCGACATTATCGCGTACCACCCACAAAACGCCGTGTTATTGAAGACTAAGTCAGCGTTATGCTTCAGCGTGGAGTTGTTCAACCTTCTAACAGTCGCTGGGCTTCCCCTGTAGCCTTTGTAAAGAAAAAAAGAGGGATTCATCCGGTTTTCCATGGACTACCGCCGTCTTAAAAAAGTTGCAGTGGCTTAGCTCGGCTATGCCAGGATATACGTAGCGTTAGCAAAGGTTCAGCTGATTATTCTTAGCTTTCCTGGTTGCCTAGATTGTCAAGGATTAGCTTGATTGTCATGCTTACTGCTGCTCCAATGACACACACGCGGTTTACGTATTATGTGGCACATGTATTCATTCCTCCTACGCTCAACCACTAATTGCCAGGCAACTACTTCGGGATCCGATGAGTCAAGCTTCTCCGTTCTTCTGCGCTGTTGAGCAGCATTTGCGCTCTCCTTCCCCATGGCTATACCACACTGGCAAACGCCAGTCAGAAGCGCAGCGGCTCCAGCGCAGTGTCAGACGGCGACTGCACAGCGAGCGAGCGCGCGCGCGCCGGCGCCAGTGCGTCTACCACGGCTACGACGTCACCCCTCTGGAATGCGCAGACCGGCGGCGGTGAGTCACGCGCGACGGCGGCGGAGTGCGCGAGAGGTGCCGGCTCCGGTGGCTCCGGTGGTGCGCAAGCCGTGTGACATCACTGATCCTTGCGCATGCGCAGCACGGCTCTTGATGTGCCACGCGAAACGGGCTTGGCTAGGCCAGTGTAGCTAACGCTACAAAACTAACGAACAACGGCGTGCATCCTTTGCTGCGTATCGACGACGCTCTCGATTCCTTGCAAGGCGCGGAGTACTTTTCCTCACTCGACTTGCGTTTCGGCTATTGGGTAGTGCCCATGACTCCAACCGATTGCTCAAAACAGCGTTTGCAACACCAGACGGCCTGGATGAATTTAACAGTTCGCCGTTTGAGACTCGCTACCTCTACCAAATATGTAACACGATGTAATCAATAAGCCAGAACGATACACAGGCTGCTCGTTTGATCGAGCGTCAGGCACCGAGCGCGCGAGCTCTGTTCTGGAGCTAGGCGTAGGCGATGCGCTGATGCGCCGGAATATATATATATATATATATATATATATATATATATATATATATCTGTGTATGTGTGTGTGCGTGTTACACTATAAAGGCAAGAAAGCTACACACAATAGGGTCGTGGCATATGGGGATACACTACTTTCCTGCGATTCCTGACTTTGAAATAAATCCTTGCACTACACTTATTTGCAGAACACGTTTCCCGGTTGACGTGCAGATTTCAAGGCATTCAGGATATGACGTGGCCCCGCAAATGTGGGCAGTAACAAAAGACGGTAAGACATCTTATACTTTTGTTTTTGTCTCGCAAATATTGAGCCTGCCACCATTCACTCTCAAGAACTATGTATTGAATGCTGTATTTGTAATGCACTGTGAACTGAGAGCAGACCTATAGTACAGGTCTTTCTGTTAAATTATGTGTTGCTTTTTATAGTGTTTAACACAGCAAGTATATTAAAATACAAATGTAAGCTCTATCGAATAAAGCATCAATATCCTAGGGGCTCAGCTTGCTCAAGAAGAGCCGTGGAGTTCTTTAATTCTGGACCTGGACAGCGAAATGATTTCGAACTCCAGTTAGGAATGCTACTGTGTTCGATGGGAGTATTACATGACAATGCTATATTTTACTGTCAAAATACGTAGGGTGACTGAGTATAACACGTAGTTTTGAAATATCAAACTCAGCATAATGTGAATCAAGCCACGAAGTAGTGAAGAAGAGCCTCAGGGCCCGAGAGACAGCGTTTCCTGTAGTTTAAAACAAAACCTGGGGGTAATATACTTGCCATTACAACGTATGCAACAAGTTGTTTTTTATATTATTTATTTTGCATGAATGCATGAAAAAGTCAGAGAATTCGCCGTCAGATTTGAACGCCGCACTTTATGCGAAAGTTAAAACTTCCGTCTGCTCTAACGCATATTGCTGTCAGAGTATCCACTGAATTTGAAAAGGTAGAGAGAGAGAGAGAGTGAATCTTTATTAGAAAAAAAAAAATTTGCCCGCGCCTATACAGCCGCTGGCATGCTACTCTGTATAGGGATGGCGAATGGGATTAAAAGATTCCAGAGGAGAGTGGGATAAAAGAGAATAAAAATAAATATGAAATGCGCAACTGGACCTGTTACTATTATTTACAGGTGACATGGCGGGTAAACTTAGGCTTTCCTATATGAAGTGACGAATCTTTAAATCTTTATGATTAACCCAATTTCTGTCAGGTATTTGAACAATAAATCCAAAACCCGCCGCTCTCTGGAGGGCCGGGCATTGAACCTAAGATGCTGGGTTAACGGATGGCAAATCGTCCATTTGTTGCTAAAAATTTTTTTGTCGTCACGGTACGCGGGACATTCTAGAAATATGTGCCACAGTTATCACAGGAGCAATTAGCGGTACGCCCTATGCGGTACAGATAATTGTTCGTGTATGCCACGTTCAGTCGAAGACAATGGTACAATGTCTCTAAGTGGTCGTGGAATTTTCGATCTCATATCTGGGTCAATATAACGCAGAAAGTTATCTTTGTGAAGCGGCAGACTCCAGAGGCGGTCTTTTTCTTGATAGGCATATTTTTCTGCCATGTTTAGAGCGTCGGCTTTGGTAAAAAATGTTCTTCTGAAATTGCGGTATTGGAGTTCATTTTGGGCAGCTTCATCAGCTTTTACATTTCCCGAAATACCGGCATAACCAGGTATCCATTGGAACTTGATGGAATGCCCAGAAATCTTAGCCTTGTGGTGAAGATAAGCAATGTCCAATGCAGCAGGGTGGTTATTACCTCGCTTGTGCCTGTTCCACATACTTTCTAGGGCTGCTTTTGAATCCAAGAAAACCACCCATGTCTTTGGCTGCTGCTGTCGAAGTACATAAACAAGGGCCTTTCTTAATGCCACATATAGCTCTGCTGAAGTAGATGACGTCGCTCGATCAAGACGAAACGAAAATCGTTGCCTTGTAGAGGGCACAAAAAGTCCGCACGATGAGCGATGTGGAGTTATGGAGCCATGTGGGAAAATTTGCGTTGCGGTTCCGTATTATTTGTTCAAATACCACAAAGTTGTCTGATAAGTCTCTGCTTGAGGCATTTTCTTGTTCGTACTGATCCTAGAGATATATGGCGCGATTTCCAGTGGTGACAATGTCCATGGTGAAATGTTTCGTTGGGATAATATGTGACGCCCGAGCAGGAATCGAAATAGATATGCTTCCGACAGCCTGCTTAAAGCGAGATGTAGCAGGGCTTCTAGAAATATCCCTTAAAAAGTGTGTCTTCGTATGAATGACATGTCTGGGGTGTCTGAAGTGTCTCCTGCGAAGATAGCACTTCAAGAGGAAGTCATACAGCTTCTGCTACAATTCCTGAGCAGTACGACCCGTTCGGAAGGCCAAGACATACTGGAAGGCGGTTGCTCCGTGCTGCCTCAAGTTTTCTCTTGCTTGTGGGAGACTTGTTTGTGCAGGATCCGGAGGTAATACCGTAGTGTTCCGTCGACGTAGGCCCTATGGAGGAGCGCCATTGATCGACAGTTGCTGGCCCACTGTGATCCGGCTAAAAACCAACATACGTGGGACGCCGAGGAAATCTTCTCACTCAGTTTTTCACTTGAGGCGCGACCATGTGAGGTTCCTATCGATCGTCACTCAAATAAAACCTTCGTGTACGTATGGAAAGGTGCGACCACCTAACACTATAGTGGGTATTTTCCCATACGCCTCCGCGTGAAAGCCATAGCAATGCTTTTGTCGGCGGACAATTTCAGACCCCTTGGATTTAGGCAGGCCAATATATGTGCCAGCGCTCTCTGGAGACGTTGTTAGGTGATACTGCGGGAACACACCGCGCTCCAAATGTAGATGTCGTTCGCATACAGTGTGATTCTGACGCCACGGCGCAGGTTTCTTCTCAGAAGGATGAGGACTAAATTAAATAATACCGGGCTTAACACCGCTCCTTGCGGCACCTCCCGTCTCGACGGCATAAAACCCCGTGGGGTCATCCGGGATACATATGAAAAGTTTGTGTCCTTGAAGATCCTGAAATCCATGCGTAAAGCCTTCCTCCAAGACCAAGGGTTTAACACAGCATAGCGTCAAGTATTGCTTTATGATAGACCGAGTCATATGCTGCCTTAATGTCCAAAAATAATGCAGTAGATGTGTTTCCACAGACCAATTCCTCTTCAATTGATGAGACCAAGGCAATGACATTATCAATTGCGGACATATTTTGCCGGAACCCATTCATTTCCTCCGCGTCAACTTTTTGCAGTTTCCAGGAAACAATTTAGTCGTTTGTGAATAATTTTTTTTCTAATAGCTTCCCTGTGCAACTGAGCAGAGATATTGGCCTGAAGGAGGCGTAATTTGTTGGCTGCTTCCCTGGCTTCAATATAGGAATAACTTGGATGATTTGATGATTAGTGTGGTTTAATGGCGCAAGGGCCACAGAAGGCCAAAGAGCGCCAGACAATGGTATGATGTATTCAATGTAGTGGTCAATGTCAAGGGGTATATGTAACGCGGCTGTAAAGTGGCCTAAAATCATTCGCTGTAAAAGGCATAAAATATACGTTTAAATAAAATTATGACAGTGATGTATGAGGCGTACACTGATACGTTAAAGGAAAATAAAGGACACGCTTTGAAGAGGTGATACTCTAAAATATGGGGCTATCACTAGCACTACTGCCTCATCAGGGCCCTTCGAGAGTAAGGGCCTGGAGGCGTGCGCTGTACTAAACGCTACCATCGCAGCAGCGGCTTCTCAAGAGAGGCCGTGCTACGTGTTCTTGGGACTGATAACGTGTAGCAAGCGGACTTCATTGAAAAAATCTAATACTGTTTTCGTGTTGAACAGTGGTTCCTTACCAAGAAACATTGATGCAGAGGAAAATATCTGTAAGCTAGGGGCAAGTGTTTTTTTCCTTTCAGCGTCTGCTTCCCGACACTCCAGTAGTACATGAATGACGGTGAACCTCTCACTACATTTCCCACAGATTGGAGGTTCCTCGCCGGTCAACAAGTGGTTGTGTGTGCCGTACGTGTGTCCGATTCTCAACCTAGTTAAGAGGACATCGGCTGCCCGTGATTTCGTTGTTGATGGCCAAAACCCTAATTGAGGTTTAATTAGGTGAAGCTTCTTAGACGTTTCAGAATCCCAAAGGCGTTGCCAATAGCTTCTTAGTTTTCTGCGCAGGAAAGGTTTCAAATCTATAGCTGTGACAGCCATAGGAACGTTGCGAGGTTTCGTTGCTGTAGATGTAGCGAGTTCATCAGCCAGCACATTCCCCTGAATACCTCTGTGGCCAGGAACCCAGCATATTATGATACGCTGTTCAGCAGCATAACTAGTGCACAGAAGCGAATAGAGTTCATTTACTACAGGATTTCTATGCTTTTGTAGCGACATTAAAGCCTTGACAACGCTTAATGAATCTGTATATATAATTGCCTTCTCTAAATTTATATGCATGATATGTTTTACAGCCGACAATAATGCATAGGCCTCAGCCGTAAAAATGCTCGTTAGAGGGTGCAGAACATCTGATTCCGAAAATGATGGTCCAACTGCTCCATAGGACACGCCTGCATGCGACTTTGATGCATCTGTGTAAAATTCCATGCAGGAGTATTTCGCTTGCAGTTCTAGAAAGTGCATTCGAATGTGTTCTTGTGGAGCGTGCTTTGAGACTTGCACAAATGACGTGTCACATTTTATGATTTCCCAGTGCCACGGCGGTAATAACTTTGCTGGGGTCTTTAGACTGTGTTCTAGAAGCGAGACACCCATTTCTTCACTAAGCCTTCTAACACGCAGCGAGAAGGGTTCTCTGAACGTTGGGCGATTATGAAACAGTGTAACACACGTCATGTCATTTACAGTTGCGTAACAAGGATGTTCTGGGTTAGAAAGAACTTTGAGGAAGTACGTAAAACTAGTGTATGACCTTTGCAGGTTAAGTGACCACTCATTAAATTCCACGTACAGACTTGGTACAGGACTTGTCCTGAAGGCACCTGTGGCCAGGCGGAGGCCTGAGTGGTGTACGGCATCCAGTATCTTTAATGCGCTGGGCGTGGCAGAGTGATAGACTACAGCGCCATAATCCAAACGGGATAGTATGAGGATCTTATACAGGTTTATTAGACACGTCCTATGACTACCCCATGTTGTATGTGACAAAACTTTAAGGATATTCATTGTTTTTAAGCATTTATTCTTAATATATTTAATGTGGGCTATGAAGGATAGCTTGGAGTCAAGTATGACACCCAAAAATTTGTGCTCCGTGTGCAGAGGTATGCAGTGTCCATCAAGTTCAATATCAACATCTGGGACCAGGCCTCTCCTCCTTGTAAGAAGGGTGCAGGAGCTTTTCTGGGGATTTAGCTTAAACCCGTTTTCATTAGCCCATTTTGATACCTTGTTCAGGCCAAGCTGAACCTGTCGCTCGCAAATTGCGAGATTACACGATTTGTAACCTATTTGCACATCATCAACGTAAACTGAATAAAACATGGTAGGCGGAATTGATGAGCGCAAAGAATTCATTTTACTATAAAAAGAGTACAGCTCAGTACACCACCTTGTGGCACCCCAGTTTCCTGGAGAAATGGCCTGGAGAGAGTATTTCCAATTTTGACACGGAATATGCGGTTTGACAAATAGCTTTCTATAACGTTAAGCATGTTTCCGCGAATACCCATTTCCGACAAATCTCGTAATATCCCGTAGTGCCACGTCGTGTCGTACGCCTTTTCCATGTCGAGAAATATGGACAAGAAGTACTGCTTATGAATGAAGGCATCACGTATGTGCGTCTCGATGCGTACTAGATGGTCGGTTGTAGAGCGACCTTCTCTGAAACCACATTGATAAGGGTCAAGCATTTTGTTAGACTCGAGGACATGTAACAAACGCCGATTTATCATCTTCTCAAATAGCTTGCTAAGACAACTTGTAAGCGCTATCGGACGGTAACTTTTAACTGAAAATGGATGTTTACCTTGTTTCAATATCGGAATTATAATAGCCTCTCTCCATATTGAAGGCACGTATCGAGAAGCCCAAATGGTGTTAAAAAGTGCAAGAAGTGTTATTTGTGTGTCTTGGTGCAAGTTTTTTATCATGTCATATACAATCCTGTCAGCTCCGGGTGCGGAGCTCTGACATGCGTTTAATGAGGCTTTCAGCTCAGCAACGCTGAAAGGACGGTTATAAGGTTCATTCGGTCGGCATTTCCGATCTAGTGTTTTACGTTCAGCTATTTCTTTATATCTAAGGAATGACCTAGAATAATTACTTGAGCTAGAGACGGCCTCGAAGTACTCCCCAAGGGCGTCTGCCTGCTCTTCCAAGGTATTCCCTTGATCATCGGCCAAGGGTAATGACTGGGTCTGTTGCCCGTTAAGTCTCCAAAGCCTATTCCAAACTTTCGCCTCCTGTGTGTAGGAATTTATGCCTGAGAGGAATCTCTCTCAGCTCGTTCTCCTTGCCTGTCGCCTTGTCCGCCTTCCCTGCGATTTGATGCGTTTAAATTCTTCTAGATTTTCTGCAGATGGTGATCGACGAAGTGTGTTCCATGCCTTATTCTTTCGTGCCTGTCTGCACTGCACATTCCACCATGGAACGCGTTGTTTACATGAACGGCCATTTGTTTGAGGTATGCACTTTTCTGCTGCATTGATAATAAACGCTGTAAAATACCGTACTGCATCGTCAATGCTAAAATCGTTGATAAAATGTTGTTTAATTGAGTTGATTCATTAAACTGCTTCCAATCAGCCATTGCAAGCTTCCATCGAGGCGTTTGTGGTGGATGGTCATGTTGCTCTACTAGTTTAAGTATTATAGGGAAATGGTCACTCCCTAGTGGATTGTTGATTACCTCCCATTTCAGGTCAGGAATTAGTGAAGCAGAGCCAATGGCTAGATCAATGCATGAGTATGAGTTATGCGTGAAGAGTGGGTTCTTTTTTCTTAAAAAGGCATGCACCAGAGCTTATAAGAAAATTTTCGACGAGTCGCCCTCTAGCGTCACATCTGGAATCTCCCCACAGACTGTTGTGGGCATTGAAATCACCTACGATCATGTAGGGTTCAGGAAGCTGGTCCACTAGGCAATTGAAATCTGTTTTTTTTGAGGTGTTGATTGGGCGGCAAGTATAAAGAGCAGATTGTAACTAACTTGTCAAATAAGAGTGCTTGCGCGGCGACTACCTCAAGAGGCGTCCGAAGTTCAAAGGAGCGACATGCTACACACTTATTAACTATGATGGCTACACCACCGGACGAGGCGTTAGCATCGTCACGATCTTTCCGAAAAATGGTGTATTGTCGAAGAAAATTTGTATGTGTGGGCTTCAGGTGAGTCTCTTGAACACACAGCACCTTTGGATTGTATCTAGGGAGGAGTTCTTTTATATCGTCTAGGTTATGGAGAAGTCCTCTAACGTTCCATTGGAGTACTTGTGTTTGCATAATAAGAAGCGTGTTAATTGTGCTGTGCGTTGGAGAAACGAAATTTAGCTCATGGGGCCTTTCCCAGGCGCCATGACACGAAGTTTGTCTTTTTGCAGCGGTCGATAGAATCGCGCCGCTCCTTAGGCGCTGGATGCGCCGTCACGGTCGGTGTTTCGTCCATCGCCTCTTGCGAGCCGCTGGACGTACGCTCTTGCGAGCGCTGTGTTTGACGAGAGGGCTTCGTCTCAAGAGACGATACCCTTGAGGCCATCAGCCCAGAGGTCGATGGCCCCTTCTTCTGAGGCGGCGGAGCAGCGCTGGCTGCAGCCGCCAAGGGGGCAGGTGGCGTCACCGCCGGCTCACTCTGCGTGGGCCGGACGGCCGCCGGGAGCCGTTGTGGCGCTGCCCCCTGACGCGCCACTTCGGCAAAGCTGTTCTTTGGCAGGTAGGATACCCGCCTGCGTGCTTCTTTAAACGAAATATTCTCTTTCACTTTCATGGTTACGATTTCTTTTTCTTTTTTCCATGATGGGCACGACCGCGAGTACGCGCCGTGCTCTCCATCACAGTTCACACAGTGAAAGGTGTTTTCACATGACTCAGCGAGATGTTCAGTAGCACTGCATTTTGCACAAGTTTGCCGACCTCGGCAGTTCTGTGAACTGTGCCCGAATCACTGGCACTTAAACCATCGCAGAGGGTTTGGTATGTACGGTTTGACCCGGAGCTTGACATATCCTGCGTCGATTGTCTCGGGGAGGACGCTTGAGCCGAAGGTGACAATAAGATGCTTTGTTTGAATTTCTTTCCCATCGCGTATTTTCGGAATCCGTTTCACATTGATAACATTTTGCTCTTTCCATCCTTCTAAAAGTTCGGCCTTGGTTAGCTCCTTCATGTCTTCATCTGAAATAACGCCGCGGATAGTGTTCATAGTTCGGTGTGGGGTCACGGTCACTGGAATGTTCCCAAAAGAGACAAGGTTCTGTAGCTTTTCATATTGCTTCTTATCATGCACTTCCAAAAGGAGGTCACCACTAGCTAGCTTCGTGGCTTTGTAACCGGGGCCTATAGAATCGCACAGACATTTCTCTACAAGGAAATGTGAGATGACTCTGAAGTTCTTTTCTGGTTTTTCAGAATGTATCACATGATACTTAGGAAAGTTTTCACGTTGAAGGCCATAAAACTTGAATACTTCGGTGCGCCCTTGCTTATGAGGGTGATCAGGGAGTTTGGGGAAACAATTCTCCATAGAAAGTAGTCAGTTTTCGGCAGCGACGCCAGTCACCCACCGTGGAGCCCAACAAGGGGACGTCGCAGGTCTTATAAGAAAAAAAAAACCCAGCGGTCGCCAACTGTACGTTGCCGCTATAACCAAATATGTACAGCCAAGGTTGGTTGTACCACACAAGGTTAACCCTCGCTGCCTAGAATACCGGAAGTAAAAGAAGTGAGGAGGTGACAGGAAAGATTCAAAGTGAGAGGGAAGGACGAAGATTGCAGAGAGAGAGAAAGACAGGAAAAGGCAACTACCGATTTCCCCTGGGTGGGTCAGTCCGGGGGTGCCGTCTACGTGAAGCAGAGGCCAAAGAGGTGTGTTGCCTCCGCCGGGGGGCCGTAAAGGTCCGAGCACCCGGCATCGGCTCAACCCCCAGGATCCCCCTTTCCCCGGACACGGCTAAGCCACGTACGGTAAACGCGGGAGGGGCCAACCCTCATGTGCTCGGGTCCGTGGTGTCGCAACACACCAAACGCCTGCTGACGCAGACGCCCCTGCGGGGAGGAATAACTTTCGCAAGCTTCCATTCTGTAGGAACCTCCCCATTTGTCCATGAGGCGTTGTAGTACTCCAGAAGACGCAGGCGAGATGTGCGGCATAGATTTGTGTGGGCTTCATAACTCACACCGTCATGGCCAGGTGATGATCGCTTGTTTGTGTTGCCATTTGCTGCCGTGAGTTCTTCTATTGTGAATAGTAATTCTAAGTCGGGAAGGGTCGCTTGAGGTGGACTAGGCTGATGACTTGCAATTTGCAGAGAAGGTAGTGCCCCGCTGGAAAGGAGCCTACAGTACTGCTCTGCCACCTCTTTCAAGGATGCGCGCTCATGTAATGACAAGGTTATAAAAGGATAAAGGTGTTGTGGCTCTTTGCGAATGCCTCTGACGACTCGCCAGATTTTGCTGAGCGGTTTTCGCATGTCCAGCGTCCCACAAAAGTCCCTCCACCTTTTTCGGTTCAGTTTGGTGAGGTAACACTGTATATGTCTGTGTGTCCGTCGACAAGTTCTGAGGTCTTCGATATTCTTAGTACGTAGAGGCTTCCTTTCGGCACGCCTTCGAATAACACATAACGCTTCGAATTATTCGTCCTTAGTAGGTACATTAAAATTCTTATTGAAAGAGTGGGTACTTTGTTTGAAGCAATGAGCTATTGTAGGTATTAATTCTGCATTCGAAGTCGTGGGTGTGATCCCTTTGTCTACGGCTGCTGTGTAAGCTTCCCAGTCTATCCACTTCAGTTTCACTTTTCTGGACGACGTCCAAAATGAAGGAGAGAGATTAAGATCGGGTAGTGATCACTACCTCGAGTCTTGAAATCTGTACACCAGCCGAACATAGGGCCAACTTCTTGACTTGATGCGAATGTGGCGTCAATGCAGCTAACCATCTTCGGGTTTTTCAAGTACGTTATGCTGCCGTCGTTCAAGGGCTCTATCATGTATGTTGCAAGAAGCTTCGCCACCTTGGCACCACGAGCACGTGTATGTGAACTGCCCCAGATCTCGTTATGTGCGTAAAATCGCCACAAATAACATGTGGAGACTGAGTGCATATCAGCAAGTTTTCCAATCTTGACACGTCGAAAGGTGATCCTGGTTCCAAGTAGACGCCAATCAGGGTAAACATTTTAGATGCAATCACTGTGGTTGCGCAAATATATTCATTTTTGTCATGTGCTGCTATGTCAATCGCAGATGCGGGCACGTCGTTGCGAAATCCAACGAGCAGTCGGGTAATTCCGTTTTGTCGCCCAGAATGATGAAAATAGTAACCGTTTATAAAAGGGAATCGGTACCCTCGCGCAAGATACTTAAATTCTGCGAACTTCGAGCGCAAGCGGCGAGGGTTCCACTGGAATATAGTATATGTGTGCAAGTGTTTGTTGGTGGACAGTGCTTGCGAGACGATTGCTGGCGAGGCCATCATTGCTACTCCGAAGAATCATGGTGTTGCGCCGTGAAAGAAGACGACACCAGTGGTTTCAAAGCCAGGACGGCCTCTACCTCAGGGATGCTTTCAAACGGCGGACTGGCGTGGAGAATAGCCTTGATTGCAGTGAACATCATGGGAATCAGCCTACTTGATATGTCATTTAAAGTGCTACCATCTAACAGCTTTTCTTGGTTCTTCGTGTTCTTCTACTGCGACCTTGAGGACACTTGTTGTTGTTGTGGACTTGCGGCTGTATCACTTGAGGGCTTTGACTGACTCTTTGCAGATGAATGCCTTTGCTGGTTTTCTCTCGCGACTGAGGCGAAGGGCTTTTTCGAAGCCGTGTCGCTGCGTTGAACCATGTCGTGTTGCTTTTGAACCACCTGTGCAGCTCTCAGAGCAGCTGGTTTTTTAGCGTTACGTCGCCGGCGCAGCCTAGCGTATACAAGCTTCGCTTGAATACAGCTTATAGTAATCGAGCGTAGAGACGTCCTCTTCGTCTTCCCATCTCTGCTAGGCCGACACACGAGACGAAGCCTACGAAATCTCCTATCGTTGTCTTTGTCGTCTACATTGAAGTTTCGTACCATTTGCTTCACTTTAAAAAGAAGCACCACCCCGATGAAGCAGGAGTTCACTCGTGGAAGGTAACTTGCATAGTCACCCGCTGACGTACGGTTTCATGCGTACTACGTGGATACATTCAGGCATGCGGCCCTTCGTTCAATAGGGGCTATCTGGGAAGACCTCGCAGGTGACGTTACTTAGGCGTCGTAGTACTCAATACAGTGCGAAGTATCGCCTTAACAGCTTTTCGGATCGTTGTTTGGACGTCCGTCTTCGAATGGGCGTCGAAACCCACACTATGTCACCGGTTTCGTAAGTACTGGCCTACAATGCTTGCCATAGCCCACCAACAACATCACGTCGTTGGTGTGCCATGGCGAGCATTGTAGGGGCCTGCGTCGTAGTCTTGTGGTTGGCAGATCCGCGAGCGCGTGAAGTGTCTAGCTTCTTCGGTGCGTTGCGTAAACGCATCTGCTTCCGTGTAAACACCATCACGCTTGTGTGGTAGCATGGTACCCAGCATCATCCTTACTTCTCGTCCATGAACAAGGCTGACAGGAGTCATCTGTGCTGTTCTGGCTTAGCTGTGTTGAAGCAAAAGTTATATAATTTCTGTTTTCTACAACCACGTACATTGCAAGCATGTTTTCAAGAGTTTTGTTTAGGCGCTCTGTGAGTCTATTGGCTTGTTGATGCTAGACTGTTGTCTTGCGGTGAGTCGTTCCACTGAGCATCAGGACATTATCTAAAAGTGCTGCCGTGAATGCTGTTGATGATGTATGGGGTTTAATGGCGCAAGGGCCAGATATGGCCAAAGAGCGCCATACACATGGTAATGAGTTTCCTTCTGCCTATAATTACGATGGTGGGTGCGCCATGTCTCAGCAGATAACATTGTCTATAAAAAATCGCGCCACGTCTGCTGCTTTGTCTCACCGGAGAGCCTTTGTTTCTTCGTAGCGAGTCAGGTAATCAGTCGCGACACTAACTCATGGGTTTCCTGCACTAGACTCAGAAAGTGTAGCCAAAAGGTGCATTCTAACTGTTAAAATGATGTTCTTGGGCCGTGAACGGGTTGTAGCAGGCTGGCTGGTTTTGCTGGGGGCGGCGTGAGCCTCAGGCAATCGAGGCAAATCCGTACTTGATGCTTCACGGCCGTGGCGACTCTTGGCCAGTAGTACCTTGCCATACTCTGTTCAGTGTCTGATTGTAGCCTAAGTGGCCAGAAGTGACCTCGTTGTGACATGCTTGAAGTACTTAACTTCGAAGGGGTGTAGGAACGACCAGTTAGTAGCTGCATCCGATCGGTGAAAAGAGAGAACAACGTTGCGAAAAGAAAACGATCACAGTAATCATGAAAAAAATCTAGGCGCCTTGGGTGTTCGTCCATCTAAAAAATTAATAAGGGCAAGCAACTCCGGGGCCATCACGTTTTTGGTGTGCAACGGCAGCCGTATCCGGAACACCGAGGAATGACATTTCGTCTAAACGGAATGAAGCAGTCGACTATCTCGGTGACCGCGAAAGGCAATCAGCGTCGGTATTTTTTTCCCCGACTTGAAGATGACTGTCATATCGACTTCTTGTAGCCTGAGGCTCCAGCGCGCTAATCGCCTGGTAGGATCTTTTAGCTTTGTCAATGATCACTGATAATTTTGCAAAGGCAGCCGTACAAATATCGGCGAAATTGCATAGCCAGCCATACCATGGCAACGTATTCCTTCTAAGTTGTCGAATAATTAGCTTCTCGGCGCGAGAGCGTTCTCCTTGCATAGGCAGTCATCCTTGCAACGTCATTCTACAACTGCACGAGTACGAGAACCGGCGTATTCAGCATGGTATGGCCGATGGCAACTGCACGAGTACAGCTCGCACACAAACATTGTTGGCATCAGTGTGAAGCGCCGTGGGGCCTGCTTCGTCAAAGTGGCTAAGTACTGGGGGTGGGGGGTTGCAGGCTTTGCCGCACCTCATTAAATGAAGTTTTCTGTGCTTCACGCTTCTGGCCCTTGCGCCAAAAAGCTCCAATAATCATCATCATCTGTGCTTCGTGCCACACAAATGCCGCATCTTCTCTCGTGAGTTGAGTTAATGGTGACGTAATGCGTATAAAATCTGCTACAAACTGACGATAATACGCACAAAGGTCCAGAAAGCGCCTGACTGCTTTCTGTCGGACGGTATGTGGAACTGTACGACGGCGGCAATTTTTTCAGGATCGGGAGGAACACCACCATGACTCACAACATTACCAAGAAACTGCAGTTCCTCAAAGCAAAAGCAGCACTTCCCTGGCTTCAAAGTGAGGCCCGCCGACCGGATGACTTGCAGAACCACTTTGAGTCGTTGCAGGTGCTCGTCAAATGTTCAAGAAAAGACACTGACGTCGTTGAGATAGACGAAGCAGGGTTTTCTCTTCAGCCCGAAAGTATTACATCCATGAGCATTTGAAGAGTAGCGGGCGCAGAACACACCCTAAAGGGCAGAACTTCAAATTCGTATTGTCCATCTGCGGTCACGATAGCTGTTTTCCTATGGTCCGTCAGGTCCACCTCGATTTGCCAATATCCACTTTTCAAGTCTATTGAGAAGTAACTAGAATGTAGAGGCCGGTCGAGGGAATCATCTATGCGTGGGAGTGGATACACATCTTTGTCACCTGATTTAGCTTGTGGTAGTCGACACAAAAACGTAGGCTACCGTCCTTTTTGACTAAAACTGCAGGCGATACCCAGGAGCTCTTTAACAATTGAATTACGTCGTAATCGAGCATTCTAGTTACTTGCGGCTGCATCGTTTCACGTTATTGAGACACACACGATACGGGTTCTGATGAATTTGTATGGCCATGTCTTCAATGATTATTCGGTGCTTGGTTAAGGGCGTGCGACCGAATCCTGACGTTGGCGTAAATCAGTCCTGGAACTCGGCTAGTAAAGCGACACTTTTTTGTTGCTCTTCCTGCAGCCAGGTAGCGCTGACGTCCAGAACAGGTGCCGGATTTTGTGTAGGTGCTTCTTGGAGAATTGAAAAGCAGCCTTAACTCTTTCCGTACAGCACCCATTGGGCATCGTTAGCTCTCTACGATGGTTCGAAACGTCGCTTTTTGAGACCTTCCGCGCCGCTCACGGACATACTGCGCTATGCAGCGTGAAAGAGTACTATATTTTTAGTTTTCTAAGCACTTCGTTTTTTTTACCGCCAGGCAGTCATATTTAAGCGCGTTCCGAAGTTTCGCGACTGACAAAGCACAACGAAAAAATACCCGGCTCCGTAAACGGCGCGCGCGCTTCCGCGATTTAGCTGCCCCTGCAGCTGATCTTATCGATAGATCGAGTAGCAACGACTCGGGGGACACTTACTTTTCATCAGACTTTGAGCCTGAAAGTGACGATGACGCAAACCAGCCCGGAACATCGGCGGCCGCAGCCCAACACGCCCAACTGTTGTGCCTCTAGTTAAATTTTTTGTGGCGGAATACCTGTTCAATGAAAAATTTAGATTTTAGAATTAAAAATTTTGATATAGGGCAATACATTTTGTATATCTCATAATTTTTGTAGCATATATTTCTTAGTAGATACAAGCGTGTCTTTACAAACTTTGTTCAATTTTATCGCACAATCTTGACTTTAACAATGAATATCTTTTTATGACATACATCTCCTTAATAAAACTTTATGAGTGAAAAGCGCATTCATTTAGCTTTCTGTTTATGTATGACAATAAATATTAAGTGCAGTACTTCGTTCAGAAAAAAAAACCATTTGCGGTACAATACAAAAAAAACTATTTTCTCCATGGTAGGGAAAGAGTTTAACGTTTGAAACACCGTCGAAATAGGCCACAGCCATGCCCCTTGGAAGGTGCCTTCGCTCCGTGCTGAAATTTGTCAGAAACAGGTTCCTGTGCCTATGAACGATGCTGACAATACCTCGTGCAACTGAAATACCGTGACTAAATAACAGCGGGGTTATTGGTCTGCAACTCCGTCCCCGTCGAACAGCACGTTGCATGCCACAGAAGCAAGGATGCACGACTGAGGCGGGATCACAACGTTGTCATTATTCAGGCGTGATGAGTTGGGTAATGGTTCCAAGCAATGAATTGGATCACGGTTATGCTAAAATGTTACTAAAAGGTCTGGGATGTTGATGACCACGCCCTATCCCCCCAGAATGTCCGTTCCGATGATCAAGTTGTGGGAGGTGGCGCGAAAAGTTGGCGGCCGTGAAACGGTGTATTATAGGGTTGTTGTTGTCTATCACGTGTGTGGCTCCTACCCACGATGGGGAATTGGCGAGAAAATGGGTAGATTATTCAAAACTAATATGGGGCATAAATGTCCGAATTTCTATGGAATTAGCATTGAATATCGCAGAATTATCTGTTAAAATAAAACCACGAAAGTCATATCGAAAAGGTTATAATTAATTTAAAAGTATAAGAAAAGAAAAGGTAGGATTTATCAGGGAAGTAGTTTGGATTCTGCACGAAATATTTGGACAGCGAAGCAAACATTCCTGGAGCTGAATCCCAAAGTGGAGGCCCCGAACGAAAGAATAGATGGTCCTGTTAAGTCCAGGCCAAGTCTTCGAAAAGGTATTTCGAATATTATTTTTCTTGCCGCTGTACAGCGGTGAAAAGATAAAAGTAACTGATGTATTGTCTTCCACATTACAAAACTAGCAGAGGGGAGAGGGAACCAAACCCGACCTGTGTAAGTAGAAATTCAGGGAGGGAATGCGGCAACGTAATTAGGTGAGAGAGACGTCAAGCATCTTTGTGTTACAGGATTCGCTACGCCAGGGAAACGCCAGGTGCGTATAATCTGGAGAAACAATCAGAACTGGGTTCGATAAGCCTTTTCTAATGGATCGCGCACGAAATCTAGCAGCCGTGATGCGTGCGGTCACTGGTAGAATAGGAAGAACTGGGCCGGAAAGTGATGTCTTCGCCAGTGAATCGACAGTTTGAAAAGATTGCACATGGGCAGGTGCTAGCAAGTGAGTTTTAGTGATGTCTTCACCAGTGAATTGGCAGTTTCATTAACAAACTTTTATGACCAGGTACCCAGGTCAACTGAACAGATTGCACATGGGCAGGTGCTAGCAAGTGAGTTTTAGCATGGGTTAATCATTAGTAGCGGTAAGGGAAGAGAAACTGTCATCCATTTACTGCAGTCAGCAAGAATTGCAGCCGTTGTAGTTGTTCGGTTTAATTTACGTAAAGTTAGAAGTACTGCTAAAAACTCAGCCAGCAAAATATGCACAAAACCAGGCAATCTTTAAAAAAATCCAGTCGAGTGCAGTACAAAATATTCCAATGCCAGTCTTTTTTTCGCACTGTGAGGCATCTGTCGCAATGATAATGTTTGTTCCTGGGGTGCTTAGGTGATCGTGTAGCATGCCGCTTAAGATTCCATAAGGTAGCAGTTTCGCGTGGTTTGGGAAAATATCATCGAACCTTATTTCCGGTTAATTTGAACGAGTATTATAAGGAAGCACATCGCGAATTTGCACAATTAGTCATTTAAGTAATGTTTGCACAAATATAATCTGTGATGTATGAAACGTGGGCCAATCAACGGGAGAAAATAATTCTCCAGAGATGAAAATTATTTCAGGACGGCTTAATGCTGATTCATATAGTCTTAGGAAAATGTGAACGGTCAGAAGGTGAAATCGGCATAAAATGGGTGGGATTCTGGCTTCCAGGTATACTACGGCATTTGCAACGTATTTTGTAAGGCCTAAGCATAGAGGTAGCACCTCTCGTTCTAATAAAACTAGTGGCCGAAGCGTGTATGATGGAACACCTGTGAATAAAACACAACCAAATTCCAATACCGGACGAATGTACATTTTGTATACCATCAAACATTTTTTTTCTCCGCATACCTGTTCTTCTATTGCATAACTTGCGTAAGATGCCCATTATACGAGCTCCGTCTGTCGCAATATGCTCAATATGTGGCCACCAGTTAAGATTTCCGTTATAAATAACTCCAAGGTACTTAAGTGACTCTACTTGTGGGATATCTTCTAGATGATAGCTAAGCGATATGTGTAATGGGTCTTTAACGGGAAAAACAAGGAGGGCACACTTCTTAGCATTCAGGTTTAAGTGTAAGCTATCAAGCCAGCCTTCCAGTTCCCTTAGATACGACTGCAAAATTTCTTAAAGGAAGTATATGTCACTAGTCAAACCAAAAAAGGCAATGTCGTCAGCATAAACGTAGGTACTGACACCTAGTTGAACGGGGACTCTGCTCAGTAAAATAATAAATAATACTGGTGAAAGTACCGATCCCTGAGGCACACGTCTTGTTTGCTTGTGTTTACTAGAAGAAAAACCACTTTGAAAACAGTAGAATTCCCCGTCTTTCTAAAATTCACGCACCCATGCTACAATATAACCTAGAAAGCCATGGCCCTGTAACCGATTTGTTAAAGTTATATGTTCAGTGCCGTCATAAGCTTTACATATATCTGACGTAACTAAAGCTGCATATTGTTTTTTCTGCCGGGCGATGTTAATGCGACGTTCAAGGTCTACATGCGCGTGCCATATTGAATAGCCAGATCTAAATCCAATTTGACAGGGACTAAAGAATTGATTTTCGTCAATAAACTCTATTATATGCCCATGAAGCACTCCTTCAATAAGTTTCATAATGTTTGATGTCAACGCAATTTGTCTAATCTTGTCGATAGTATACCCTGCCCCTGGCTTTTCAAGTAACGGAATAATTTTAGCGATCTTCCATTCATGTGGAGTAATTTATCAACTTCAGAAGCTCACTCGGGGCTTCTCGGAAGAATATCTTTAACATTGCATTTGTTATTCCGTCCGGGCCAGACGCTGTAGTTGGCAATCGTAACATGACCTGCACTACTTCCGAGTAGGATATCTCTCTGGATTCCGAGAATGCAGGAGTAGAAATAGAAGTTTGAAGGCGCGTTGTGAACCGGCTCTCCAATCCTCTAGCCAATTGGACTAAGGACTCCTGCATTTCCAGTGACGTATAGACGATTGTTTCTAATATTAACGCTTATTCGGAGTCTGTTTCTAGAACGAAGGCAATTAAATAAAGCACGTTTGTTTTTGGCATTAGATAGATAATCAAAATGTTTTTATCATCCCCATCCTTTGCGTATTTAACAGTACGTTTGAAGGTTGCCAAAATAAATTGATAATATTTTAAATTTTGTGGGGCCTGATTATGCAGAAGTTTTTTCCAAGCAGCTTGCGTTCTTAAATAAACTCGTGTGCACTCATTGTTCCCCCAGGGACTAGATAAGGTACGCTTAGCTATTTGAATTACGAATGCAGATTTCGTCGGGACATCTGTAGCTCTGAACAAATATTCAAGCCAATTTATTCATCGGCACTATTAGTTTATGATGCTATGCTGGAGCGCGACCAGTCTTTAAACTTTTTGTAACTAACAAATATTCTGCCTTGTCGTTCAACTGATTATCATGGGCATGTAACTTCAAACTATACCGGGAGATGATCACGGTTTGTACAGAAATCAACGGTAGTCGAAGACGTCACGGCAATACTTGTGCTAGAAAACGTCAAATCTAACACTGAGCTAGATTGCCCATGGAAAAATGTAGGTCGTCTCATATTTAGGCATAAAAATCTTTATCTATACTACAGCCCCACAGGCGCGTCCCACATGCAACTCTTCTGTAACCCCATGATACGTGATGCGAGTTGAAGTCACCAGTAAGGATTACTTCATTTTTACAGCTAGCAAGCGCGCTATCCAGCTGGTATGTATTGTGGACGCCCTTAGGGAAATGAGCATTTATAATCGAAGATGAACGGTAGCCTGGGATGCTGAGGTGCACTGCCAAAATGTCACATTGCGGAGACATTAACTTGAAAGCCATTTCCACCTTATGACAGAATTTATATGACAACAAAATCATTAAACCACCGCCTAGAGAAAGATGATCTAACCGGAAAGATCGAAAATGTTTCATATGAAAATTTTTCTCAGCAGTAAGCCAGGTTTCCTGTAAGATTATGACGTCAGGATTAAGATGTGTTATTAAGCAATTTAAGTCTGTTGAACCAGAAATCAAGGAAGAACAGTTCCACTGCAGCACTTTCTAAAAAGCTATGGTGATTATCTAATTGATCTAGTTACTTCAAAGACTACCATCGCGATGTACTCTCCTGGATTCCAAAATGAGAAATAGGATTCCCCTTTTAGTTTTTGGTATATGGGCAATACGCAGTTACTGGAGACCCATTTCGCTTTTGCGGCCTGGTATTATGACCCGCTTCCATGTGATCCTGTGAGCCTGACTGACGAGAATGACAAGGATCGAATTCAACAAACATTGGGTCCGATCTGGTACTCGGCACTAGGACTGAACTGCCTACCTTTTCAGCAGCACAAGCAATCGATTTGGTTATTGGTGTTTCAGCTGTTTGCAATAGATATGCCATGTGAGCAGTAAACACTTGATAAATACATGCTGTAACACTTCTGACAATATGTTGCATAGCCGTTGTCATTGCTTTTTCTACTGCTGACCTAATGAGTTTAGACAAGTTATCGTCATTTAATGTAGATTGTCTCGCAGTGACGCTAGCGTATCCAAAGGCTCTTTCCTTAAAGACTGCGATAATTTCTCGCTGCGAATATCGTCGCCTGTTAATTATCTCGAGTACCTGTATTTCATTAGTTCTTGCCGAGCAGTTTGCATAGTCAGCCGCATGGTTTCCTCCACACAGACAGCACGTTTCAGCTTCAGCCGTGCACTCAATAGGGGAATGATCCTCACCACAGACGCGACAGTGTGCATTTGATTTGCAGCCTGCGGCACTATGGCCAAAACACCAACAGTTCCGACATTGAAGTGGACGGGAAGCGAGAGGTTCCTCTCTAAAAATAAGTGTCCACACTTTTAGTTCAGATGGACAGGGCATGCCAGCAAACGTATAGCAATAACCGATTCAGTGGAAACTTTTCCCCTGTTTACTAGTTGGTTACTACGGTATGCCGCTATGACGTTGCAGCTATGACGTGAGCATCAGACAGTTTCTGCAGAGTCTCAGTTGCGCTCAATCGAGAGTCTACGCCCCGGACAATGTCTTTAGTGCATGCTAGATGGGGAGGAATAAACGCACTCACCGGGACAGATGCAAAAGTCGTGCACTTGAACAGGTCTGCAACACAGATCGGATCTGATGACCCACAAACTAGTCCACCTCTTCCAAATTGTCGGACATCGCTTATCATCTGCAGGTGACGCGTCATAGCTTGGAGCTCGGCCTGGACAGCCGGTACGTGGCTTGTCCAGCCGGATGAATCCACCACTCGAGATCACCAGCGCGACAGGGATGCTGCTAACACCGCTGCGGAAGAAACATTCCAAAGGAAAATAATCAGGAGAAAGGGAGTATAACCAAGTGCTAGGCCCTTGGCCAGGACAGTTTTTAGACATCAGCGCTGCTTCAATCACTAGATAAGTCCTAAAAAATTCCACCATCTTGCCGTAGAGGAACTCTGAGTAGTATGCATGCGAAGCAGCCATGGGGTCGACTCAAGGTAGTTTTGTCAGCTGTATAAGCTTGGACATGCAGCAGCACCGGCAACGCGCAGAACGGTTGTCGACGCCGTCGGCGCTTTGCCCGTGTTCGCACAACACGCGCGCGGCGTTGGTGACTGTTGCCGGTGCCTCTGGGGCGCCTACCGTCGCGCTTCTAACATAAGCTGCTTCGCATTATCGTGCGCGGAGCCGCAGGTGTTGCCATTCGTTGCGCAATCTGGAGAGGAGACGACGGAGAGGAGAGGAGGAATGCTCAGAGGAGAGAAGTTGAGACAAAGAGAGGAGGGGAGGGGGGAGGAGAGGAGTTGAGAGAAGGCTAGGAGGGGGAGGAGGATTCGCATGCGCAGTAGGGGTGTGGACACCGCATGGCGGAGGGAGGGAGGGAGGGAGGGAGTGACATAGGCCCAACCATAAGCTGCTTCGCATCTAATAAGATGAGTAAGATAACTAGGTCAAATCCACCCGAAACTCAGCCAAACCACCACGCAGCTAGTTTGACAAGAACGCCCAGTTATTGTTTTCGCAATCTAGCGTAGAGACGTCTGTTTCTTCTTCCAATCTCTGCAAGGCCGACGCACGAGATGAAGCCTACGAAAGCTCACATCGTTGTCCCTGTCGTGACATAGTAGAGACACGGCAATAATACACTCGGGTAAAACAATTTCCGGCAAGGATTTAAATTGTATTTACATGTTCCTGTTTGGCAGCAGCAGTGGCGCACCGACGGGGGGGGGGGGGATTCGGGGGTTGTAACCCCCCCCCCCCCCCCCCCCTGAGGCTGAGTTAACCCACCCTTTTGTATAACCCCTTTTCTTTCCTTGCGCCTTTGAGTACTGCAACTAAGATGTAAGAGGCGTAATCGTCTGCGCGTACGCAAAAAGCGCATTTTTTGACAATTTCCCCTGAATACATTGAAATTAGTGCTGCTTTGATGGTATTGGCAAACTGTCAACCCCCCCCCCCCCCCCCTGGCAGAGATCCTGGGTGCGCTACTGGGCAGCAGTATTGCGAGTTTGCGTACAAGTTTAGAACAATGGATTGATTTGTGCGTTTCTTCAATTTTTCAGTCCTTGGATTGAAAAGAACATACAACTTTCACTACTATGATCCGGTGGCTCAATGTGCTGTTCTTACATTTAGAGACTACTCAGGTATGTAAATAATAAAAAGCAAAAAATGGTGTTTATGCTTTCTAGTAAGTTGGTAATGCAAAAATTCATAATTGGTGATTTGCAGCTTTCTGGAAGATCGTGAATCAATTATAAATCAAATCGTCAGTTTCAGATGCGGCTGAATATCAGTGTAAAGCAGTAGTACATTTAAAGGAATAACCTATTGACAAAAAACCAAAGTGAACTGCAACGTAAAGTTTCAGTTGAATTCACTTTTTTTTCAGCCCCATTTCCCCACTTCGAGCTGCGCCACAGATGGCGCCGATTTTCTTCTACGCGACGTGATTTTATTACATGGAGCTCAACGACAACTTGTCACAGACCGTGGCCGGACATTGCTATCAAAAGTTATCGCAGACATCCTGCAGTCCTTTGCAACGAGGCAAAAGCTCTCCACGTCATACCATTCGGAAACAAATGGCCTCACGGAGGGTCTCAATCGCACTCTCTGCTGCACTCAATCGCACTCTCTACCTACTTCGCGAGACATGCTCGCGAAGTATGTCTCTTCAGTCCACACTGACTGGGAACTCGCTCTACCGTTTGTGAAGTTTGCGTACAATTCTTCGCGCCACCACACAGACGGTTATTCCCCATTTTTCCTTCTGTTCGACCGAGCACCAGCAACGCCCTTCGACACAGCCCTCCCTGTTCAGGCGGCACCGACCAGTGAATATGCACTTGACGCTATCCCCCGAACTGCCCACGCAAGGGTAATTCTACGACCGCCATTTCTACGGGCTCATGACCGCCAACTGCACTCCCAAGAGAGTCAAAGGCGTTTGTACGACCGGCGACACCGAGACATGCAATTACCGCCTGGTTCTTTGGTGCTTCTGTGGTCTCCGTCGCGTCAGGTCGGCCTGTCAGAAAACCTGCTGTCTCGCTACACAGGTCCATACGGAGTGCTTCGTGCCGTGACTCCCGTCACCTAGGAAATCACCCCTGACGCCCCATCTGCTTCCCAGTCCAGTGATATCGTGCACGTTACACGACTAAAGTAATATCACCCTCCCAGTGATGACATTTAGACGCTCCGAGACGTCCCTTCAGTCGCCGGGAGAATTATACTGCACGCGAGTTATATTTGGTCGTTTGAATGAGGCGCGCGGGCGCCATCTCTTGAGCAAAGAGGAGGAAGAACGAACTGGGCTCGCGCTGCGAATCGAACAGGTCAGCGCTGCAAACGTTGCTGTAAATATAATCTGTAAATACTTTCTCGTTTAATTGACTCTTCCTTCACGTAACAATATTGAGCACAAGGAAAAAATGGCATTAAGGTTTGACGGGTAGCAGCATGGCGTTTTCAGTATTGTTGCGAGCACCTTCAGTGTCATATGCCTGGAAGCTTATGTGTTTTCATTCGTAAACATTTCTCCAATGGGGATTTTGAAAGCACCCCCGACACGCATTCATCAACGGCACCAGGCAGAAAAATCTAAGACTGAAAAACAAATAATTGTTTTATCTATGAGTTCCTACATTGGCAATCTGCTAAGTTGTACAGAAATGTATTGAACTTATAAATATCAGGCCTTTTCATCATATAATCAACGAAGTTATTCTGTAGGTCGAAGGACATTTCAGCCATTTTCATTGCCCATGTATTTCCCTGTAACAGCGCATATTGCAGGAGCGGCTCGCACAACATATACTTCATTGCTTCCCTTACGTGACAACTGCGACAACGGCAAACATAAACGAGGGGCCACCATTTGATGGATTGTATTGAACCATTAGATGAAAAATAGGGCCTAATGGCATGATTGTGAGCGTTATGAGCACGTTTACTTACTATGTAGTGAAAAATACGTCCAATAGTGGGTATTTTTATCACTATAGTTCGAAAGAGGATCTCAGGTTATTGACGCCCAAACTTGCGACAGAACCCATCTCGCGGTGACTGCCGCTGCAAATGCCCTGGCACTAAATCAATCTATGAAGAATTACTCCCCTCTGCAATGCTTCGGCCCTTAAGGTACAATAAATGAAATGAAATGAAATACACCGATGCAACGTGTTGCCACCATTGAAAAGAGTCATATATGAAGGGTGTAGTGCAGCGGGACTCCGAACAACACTACGCGCCATCTAGCGCCGCATCCACGAAGCCTGTGCGTTGCATCCGAAATGCATGGCGCACCAGTGCATGCGAACGCTCAGAAACGTGTCATACAGAAATCGCGCTCTTCTCTCGCACTTCTTTTCGGACTCACTGCGCCATCCGCTGGCACTGCCGTTCAAGCGGGTGGCCTCCGGGACGAGAAGTGTGGCGTGCTGGTGCCCGCATATAGGGAGAATTGTTCTCCTACTTGCTGCTCACTGAGTGGCACATGCTCAGTGACAAAAGAGCGGCCCACACCCAGTGCATTCATGGCGCAGCTCGCTAAAGCGTTGGCGTGAAAGGTGTTCATTTAAAAGCGGCAAATACGCAGTGTATTTGTGTCCCAGCCTGCTCATGCGTCCAGGTTGCTTTCCTTGAGGAACTCCTGTGACGTGGGTTCAATTTGGCGCAGCTTCAGAGAAATTGAAGGGACCTTTTTCGTCGTCGTAGAGCGGCATATTACCAATGCCACATGCCTACTTAGCCAGGCTGACACCGAAGACTGTCATTGAAGAGCGTCACAGACCTACCGGCACATACCCAGTAACCAAAGTTGGCATAAAAATGTTCATTGGAGATCAGCATAGACTGAGTGGCAAATACCCAGTAGTCTTCGTCGGCAATGAAGAGTTTCCTTAAACAGCGGTGCCTACCCAGTCCCGCATCTACAGCGACGCATGTCGGCGTGAGAGGGGTTCGTTGAAGAGTGGCTCGTATATACACATTGCACATACTCCGTGACCCAAGTTGGTCCGATGGTTGGTTTTGGACCCTGCTCTCTCCGTCCAGCAGCCCGATATGATACCCATATGCAAAAGCGACAATGCGTAAACACGCATGGTTAAACAAACAAGAAAACGTTAGCCATGTAAGTGCACAATCCACTTAACCAGTGACCCAGGAAGGTGGGAAAATGGTTAGTTAAAAAGAAACATGCAGATATACAAACATGGGTACATACACACACACACACACACACACACATACACACACATACATACACACACACACACACACACACACACACAAACATACATACATACACACACACATACATACATACACATACATACATACATACATACATACATACATACATACATACATACATAAATACATACCAGGTGGGTTCAAAAAGAAACCGAACTTTTGAAATAGCACGCCAACCGGCAGACAGAGCGTGCTGCGGCTACTAAGCCTATTTAGCGGTAGGTTTACACAACAAACTAGTATTTGCCGTGTTTCGCTCTGACCGTTAGTTGGCGAGCTACAGCCGCTAAAGTGAGCACAAGAAAGGCTGTTCTTCGAATTGGCACCAAAGTAATAATGAAGGAATTGGAAGAACAGCGTGTGTGTGTGAAGCTGTGCTACAAACTTAGGAAAACTTTCTCAGAGATATTTCAGTTGCTTAGCCAAGCATACGGGGAGGACTGTATGAGTCGCACGCAGTGCTATGATTGGTTCAAGCGTTTTGAAGATGGAAGAATGCCGGTCGGTGACGATCCCAAGCTTGGACGACCTTCCACATCCACAGATGATGACCACGTCGAGAGAGATCGAACTGTGACTCGTGGAAATCGTCGTTTGACTGTTTGAGACGTCGCTGACAATGTGGGTATCAGCGTAGGATCATGTCATAAACTTTTGAGTGACAAACTTAGCATGCGTCGTGTCAGTGCAAAACTCTAGCCGCTTTTTGTTAACTGGTGAACAGAAGCAGACCCGTGTTGAAATCAGCCATGAACTGCTCGCCGCTGCCAATGACGATGAAAACTTTCTTAAGAACATCATAACAGTTTTCCCAAGTTTGTAGCAGAACTTGACACACACACGCTGTTCTTCCAATTCCTTCATTGTCACTTTGGAACCAATCCGAAGAACAGCTTGTTCATGTGCTCACTTCAGCGGCTGGAGTTCGCCAACTAACGGTCAGAGCGAAACACGGGAAGTGGCAGTTTGTTGTCTAAACCTGCCGCTACATGCGCTCAGAAGCCGCAGCGCGCTTCCTCTGCCGGTTGGCGCGCTATTTTAAAAGTTATTTTAAAATTCATCAAAAATAGGACGTTTGCTTCCAGACTTCATTCGATTACCTACAGAAGTTGTATTAAATCACCCTTGTGACTTGATGGAAGCGGGGAAAAGCCTACAAGCCTATGAAGCCGGACGCCGCCCACTGTTCTGGCCCGGCCTGACGAATCCACCCTGCGAGATAACTGTATCCTGCAACAGTCATCGCTGCAAGCGTGCTGCGCCAGCGGAATCTTGCATCTTTAGCGGCGCGCAGGTTTGTGATGTGGAGGAATGTTTGTTATCGCACGAAAGCGTGAGCCAATACAAGTGGACCGGTGCCACCAAGTACCCCAATGTACTATTTTAGTTAACTGCTCTCATGTACGTCTTGTTCTGAAGCAACGGTCAGTACCTTACTAATTAGAGCGAAAGTGCATGGACGCTCCTGGGTGCGTAAGCTTCACGCTGAACAACTTGCTTCCGTGGAGGCGCGCAAGGAGAATGGCGAGAAACTCACTAATTAAACGAAAGATGCGGCTGACTTGCGTGAGCGGGTGAGTGCATTCATCGCTCAACAGGACATGATTAACTACATCATTAAACGCATTGGCGACGACACATTTTAAATTGTGCTAGCGAATGATCTGCGAACGATTGCTGATATAAGAGCGTATTACAGCGTTGCCGTGATACGATAACAGCACGTCTTTGCTCAGTGCCCAACACGAATGGACAACTTTACAGTGGCATTCACTATTCTCAGCGACGAAGACCTCACTGCGTCGAAAATAAAATAATTTGTGCGCTAGGATGTCATGCGATACCTCGCGATTTTTCCAAACATGGAGAAGCCTTCACACTCTTTGGCTAAAAAGAACCGACACGTATTTGAAGAGCAAGTCACCAAAGCTGTTCCGCTGACATATGCCACGTACCTCTGACGTATGCGACGCACCTCGGAGGTATGCCAGAGATGCGGCCACGGACGACTTCTAAAGGCAAATTTATTTCTTCCGTTGTACTTGCCGAAAAAAGGTAACAAATTTGAGGCACGCCTTAGTGGAAGGCTCCAGATAAAACTCGACTGCCCAGGGTTCGCGTTTCGGCCGACATTGTTGACTATCACTTCTCAAAGTAACATTTCTATACCTAGTATGTCTTCAGCAATTTTGTGCATACTGATGCCGCCGCTTCCGCTCAGCACTGTCATTTTTCTATTACATATTCATAACGTCGGTAAGGTCTGCCTATAATGCTATAAATAAATGTGCGACCCTTGGTGGGACAGCGCTTCTGTCTGCCAACACGTCAGTCCATGTGCTCCAAATATTCGGCCACGAACGCAGGCAATCATGTGTCATGGCAAAGTGTTTCTTTGAAACGTCTGGATGGTGCGTCACGTGCCAGTTTGTGACACTAGCACCTCATGAACGCTAACGCTTTAAGGACGTCCCTGTTGTCCCCTCGAGATTGGCCGACAGTTTTTTGCCAGACGGATACCTACTTAACGTGTGAGGTCCGTCTATATTTCTATCGCTATGGAAACAATTGGAGAAATACAGATGGTGCAATGAAAACGTAAAGATCAGATGAAGATTTGTTTTGCGCACATGACATGCATCATTCGGCCTCCGTATTATTGACAGGCTAAGCTTGGCATTTGCATACACTCTGCGCAGACCCGTTCACCCACACAACGAGAACTCTAGTGCTCGACGGCACAAACTCTATGGCGGGAGCGTTTTTCTTGCAGATTTTTTTATTGCGATAAAGGCTTGCCGTAAGATGTAGTGCTTGGTCTGTATTGCATGTGGGCTGTACGATCTGTGTCGTGCATGAATTCAGAAATTGTTTTGTGGTAATTTGTGGTTACTGCTAAGTTATTTAAGTGGAATAAAATATTCGGTCTACTATGCTTTATCGTTTATTGGAAAAGAGCAATACACAGCGATAAACTGCCTATAACACAGGCTTAAATATTATTTCAAATAAGTGCTGGTCTCTGCAGTGTCTGAAGCATGGGACCTGATAATAGACAAACGGATACGACGCGCATTATCAGAGATTGCCAATTGTCTTGTTTTTTCGCTAACAAAATTTGGAATCTGCTCAACATTTTGTACATTTTGTTCTGCAGGTACCTTGAGATGTGAACTGCATACTTGGAGAGACCGCGCTTCATATCTACTTTACGGAAACTGCCAAATTGAATACGACTACCAGTGCCCGGGGCGTCAGAGCCACAGCGTGAATTTAAAGAATTGCTGGAATTTAAACACGTGACCGAACTTTATTGAAGACTAAATTATAAGAGCAGTGTCACGTACCACTGGCTTTTGTTTTATTTCTACCGCTTCTGGAGATGACATTTGCTAGAATGTGGACTTCGTGTGGAAAAAGTACCTATGTGTCTGATTAGGAATCATGTAAACTTAGTGAAAAGGTACCAGATCGCACAAAAAGAAGCAGGCGGGACGCCACGTGTTTGAAAGATTATTTTCTGTTGTTTGTCATTGCTTGGCGAGATGTGAGGTGTTCGATGTGCGCGTTATCACAACCTCAAAACTAGAGGCAGTGCATGTTCAAATACAAAGATCCCTGGTGTAGGAGTATAACAAGCCAAATAAGTGACTGCGAAATCTGAACAAGGAATGCAAGATATTTCATCACCAATGGAAAATGAAGGTTGTCATGTATTTGAAAGGTGTCCTTTGTAGCGACGGAAAGAGGATTTGTTAGCTACTTCATGTACAAATTTCGCTGGAAGCTAATTGCGGTCCCTGATTCTCAAAGAATAGAATCTGAAGGGGTCCAGAACCACTTCTTGACCTTAGCTAAACAACAATGAACGGAGGGCATATCCTGCTGTGAACAGCTCAACAGATCTGCACGTTCCGACGAGCTACAAGAGACCACTAAGTCAATTGTCCGTGAGGAACTGCGTGCAGTGTTCTCGTAATTGCAGCCTCACGTGGCTTCAATTTTTGACATCATCTGTGAACGAATCTAGTGCTCATTGAAAATTCTGAAAGTGCAGCCAGAATAATTGCAGCCCCAGCTGGAAGCGATGGGCCTGCGTCAGCCGCTTTGAGGTTCCTCCTACGTGCCCTAGCCAGACCCGCAGCGTCGAAGTTCCGTCCCAAGCTGCCGCCGCCGCCGCCATCACGCCCACCGGTCGCCTCGCGCAACTCCTCAAGGAAGAAAGACGTATAGCGCGGACTCTACCACCGTCCGCTCTGCTATCACTGTGCAGAAGTCGCTCACATGTTCCACCATTGCCTGTACCACCAGATGGGAATACGAGAATCCAGCGTGAGCACCGCAAACCCACGACAATAGGAATGACCACGAAACATCGCCGATGACTTCGTATCAACCGAGCGGAGACCCCGACAGGCATCGCCAAATCCTGACTGGGAGCTGACCGCTGTTGTTGGAAAGAAAAGCGTATAATCATTGCATTCTACTGGTGCTAACATATGGGGCACTGACTTAGAGGTTAACATAGAAGCTGGCGAACAAGTTAGGAAGCGCTCAAAGAGCGATGGAGCTAAACATGTTACGCCTAACGGTAAGAGACAGGAAGAGAGCGGTGTGGATCAGAGAGCAAACGGGTGTAGCAGATATTATAATTGACAGTAAGAGAAAAAATGGAATTGAGCAGGCGATATAATTCGTATGATAGATAGCCGGGGGACTATTGCAGTTACAGAATGAATACCAAGAGAGGGGAAGTGCAGTCGAGGACGGCAGAAAACTAGGTAGGGTGATGAAGTTACGAAATGTGAAGGGGCAAGTTGGAATCAGTTAGCGCAAGACAGGGTATTGGTGATCGCAGGGAGATCGCTTCGCCCTGCAGTGGACATAAATATAGGCTGATGATGATGATGACAATGGCGAGGGCTAAGTCTGTACGCTACTTCGGTCTTTACGAAACACTTTGACGCATTGGTGCACCGGATTACGAGATCATGTGTGATATAGTTACACAACGACAGCGCCACCATGCAGTACCTGAAGTCATCCATGTTGCGCGCCTTAAGCCGTTCTACGTGTTAATGAACTGCAAGAACTTTCTATTTTACTTGCTTCGCTAGCTTCCTTCATTACGCGTACTTGTTTTTTTCTTTCGTGTGCGGCTTTCAGCATTGGGTCGCTGTTTTGTTAGAGGCGGCCATCGACACGTGCACTTTGTTTGTTTTTGCGGTGACTGTTTTCTACAGGCCTAACCCCTGTCAACAGTTATAACTCGGCGCAAAACAATCCTTCGTGTTCCGGATATTTCTAAAACGTTGTCGCCAATTCTTTAACAAAAGAATATTTGTCCAATCTGATTGCCCGGGCGAAGCGAATGGCGGTGTACATTCTGCAACTTACGTGAGCATGAGAGATTATGCAGAAATGTACGCGTCATATGCAGGGCCAATGCGACATAACTTATGTCGCATTGCCGCTTTCCGGTGCCGTGTAGGCTAATTTCGACGAGCGAATTCTGGTAAATTTGTTGTTCAGTCGTTTCCCGACTACATCGGTGACTGAATGGGTAGGACATCCGGTTCTACCCATTCCCTGTGTCCTCTCTCTTCTCCCTCTCGGGCTGTTGCGCGTGAGAAAAAAGCCAAGCGCTGCACCTTATGCAATGATTTTGCGGGAGAAGAGCATAGTGTCGGCGGTGCGCCCTGGGAGCTCCAGAGAGAATAGTGGCCCCACTCTCCCCACGTTCCGATGCCTTGTGCAACGCAACGACCGCAGCAGCATCAGCACCAGCGCCGGAAATGTTGAAGGAATAGTCAATCGATGATTCGCTTTAGCAGCCGTATTCAGAAACGAAACTTATACTTATGACCTAAGTACTGATCGACCCTTCAGACGTTTCAAACCCAACCTTCCCCGTAAGTCATACTTTTGTCGCACTTAGGTCTCTATGAGTTGAGTGGCTGAAAAGGTAGCCTAACCTTGTAGCTACGTTACCCGTAACATCGCCCGTATTTATCGCAAGCGAAATGCCTTACTACGACGACACGTTTGCCGAGTTCACTGAGCTGTGTGCCCGCGCCGATGAAATCGACGAGGACAACGTGTACAGATATGCGGAGCCCTCGCGTAAAGTTTCAGGGGATCAGCTGAAACCGAAGGAGTTCTATGACGATGTGGAATTCACTGCAGGGTGCCGATTTTGAGAAGCGCGCCCAGTTACGGCGGCTAGAAATGGTCCCCCTGTGTCCTCCTAACAACGAAGAACGTTCCCTACCCGTACCGCCTTTGTCGCAAGTGCTCGTCGCTTACCTGTTCAGCTAGCAGAAAATATTTACCGCGTGTAGCCAGTATTTCCTTTCCTCCACCTTTCCTTCAAGCAATCCCAACATTTTTTTTTGCTGCCACGTTCTCGCCCGAACGTTATGTCGGCTGTTGAGCTCGATAGAAAATTCTTTTCCCTTCTCTTTTTTTTTCTTGCTACTGAAACTGCGTCACCTCTCTTGTATTTTAGGACGTCCTGGTATTTCGCCATAAGGTCGATGAGCAGAGCGGGATCCTCTTCGGAGAAGATTATTTCTTTTTTTTTCAACGGGAACAGGCGTCGCAAGCACGGAAGTTTAAAAAAAAAACTTTTTTATACTGCTGTGTGGGTTCCAAGTTCTTGGAACCCACACAAGGCCGCTCAAAGGACAACACAAAAAGTCAGGAAACAAAATACACACAGCACAGAAGAAATGAAGCACACGCTACGCACAGATGGCTCCCAAGTATAATTTACAAACAAAACAACATTGATGCTGACGAGGCTCCTGAAGCAGAAAAAGAAATTGTACATCCTGCACTTGTGTAGTTCAAATCCCGCGCTAATGCAGCTCCACTAACGTGGAACCTGGGGAAGTGCAAAGCAGCGATGGGCCGGTGTTTCCTTTGTGTTTTTCTTGTGTTTATCTTGTTTTATCCTGTGTTTATTGTGTGTTTAGCAATCCATCATCCGTTTTGACACCTGTGCTAAGGCACAACTGGTGGAAACCGCCACGCACATATAGCCAAGCCTTTGCTGATGATAGTTAGAAGCGATATTAACAAATTTCTGGTAATAAATGCGCTTAATGCTTGATTATTCCTGTCTCTTAAATTATTCTGAATCATATGTTTGTTTATTTTGAACCAGTTTTGATGAATTTTGCATTTGTTTTAACCCTGTTTCGAGTACTTGTTTTTGAGCGTGATCACGACAGATCACACGCGACGGACGCCGATGACAGCCCGGACCCCTAAAGTGCTTCGCACTTAAAATAACAAGATGCAAAACACGCAACGCACACGAAGATAGGGAGGCTAATGAGGCACAGGCGACACCGACAGAATTACCACTATTCGCCTCGAGATCCAGCTAGAGGTGGCAGCACCGTCGCCGAGTTAGTGTGGATAGGTTGTCGACGGTACACATAGAAATGTAACAAGCTGGCGCTTCGCCGTCAACGACTTGGCCCGATTTTACAGTAAGGGCTCGTTCACACTACGTCGGCCCGACACCGACGCCGAGAACAGAACGGCAAGACAACGTCGCCAGTGAGCGGCGGACTAGTCAGCTAGCTGACTGTGTCGCTGAGAAGCACTCTGTCACGTTAATTTGACAACGCCGCCGACGCGACAAATGACAGCGAGTCATCGCAGTACGACAACATTTTGTGACGCCGACACTGACAAAACTTCATGATACTTCGTGAAATCGGCCGCGGAGCGAAAACATCGCACCGACAACGACATTGCCACAGTAGCTGCGCTTTTATAAATATTTAATCGTGTTCAAAATTAATGGAAACATACTTCCGAAGTTGAAATGCATGATGGTCAGCCCTTGCCAGCAGTTTTGCGTCAAGCTAGAGCCGGTGCCGAGTTTGTTCAGCAGAAAACTTACCTGCAGTCGAAAAGTTTGTGCACGTGTACCAAATACTTCAGGCCTGAGCTAACGGCCCAGTAACACTAGACCGATACGGCGTTGATCTCTGGAGTTCAGTGTAGTTCACTTATACGCGTAGCTGCATGAAATGCTCCACTCTTGACTTCGTGCAATCCGCACACAAGAAGCGAGAAGTCACCGACACGGCAGATGAAGCGAGAATCTGCTACAAAAGTCAGCAGTGAGAGCCGTTTGCGAAACCCGACCGTTCATATCAATTCATCTCTGGGTCATGCGACGTTGGCTGTAAGCGCAGCTCAGTACGTTTTGCAGCATTTCGTCAGTATTTCAGGTCGGAGCTGCGTGGTTTCTAATGGTTTCCACTGTATGTGAAAGCAAACTACGAACGTCGGAAAATATAAACAAATTCGCCTTGTGGCGCAGTCTATCGAGCAAAAAACAAGCAAGCATTCATAATGTCTTCGTTTTCCATAAGGCAGGTCAAGCGCACAAGGACACAGCCAGCGAAAAGAAGACAAACAGAGTAGTGCTCTGCTCGCTTTTCGCTGTCCGTGTCTGTGGTCTCTTGACCTGCCTCAAGGAAAATGATGCTGTACCAACTAGCTCGGATTCAGACCCTTGTTCAGAATATATCTTCTACACCGAGCTTCTTTTCCTCACGTGTTCTCCTAGATCATTCCGTGAGTTCTTCGCTCACCGTCCAAGTCATATGCAATGCGAGATTACTTACCTTCGCCATAAAACAGGCCCATGTTCCTCCGTTGTTCGCACGATTAGTTGGACCTTTGCAGCCCTCCCCCCACCATGCTCAACTACTTTGCAACCTTCTGAGATCTGAGTCCTGGAGGCAAATTCTGTTTGCTAAAGGAGTGCCTGCTTGTAGCCTTTGCGGTTTGGAAAGCATGATCTTAGGGCGATAAATAGACCCATGCAAAGGAGAAAGAATGGAAGTTGTGTTACCACCAAGAACGTTTTATTGAAGTGATTTGATATCGTCTTCGTACAGGACACACACACTTGACCCACATTTTTTTTACTAAGAGGAGAACAACAAGTGTAAGGAAAATTAAGACATTATGAATGCTTGCTTGTTTTTTGCTCGATAGACTGCGCCACAAGGCACATTGGTTTATATTTGCCGGCGTTCGTGGTTTGCTTTCAAATACAGCAGAAGCCCACGTTTTTGTGGAAACCATTGGAAACCATGCAGCGCCGACCTGAAATACTGACAAAATGCTGCAAACCGCCAACACTGACAAAACTTCGTGATAATTTGTGAAATCGGCCGCAGAGCGAAAAGATCGCACCGACAACGACATTGCCACAGTAGCTGTGTTTTTATATATACTTAATCGTCCTCAAAATAAATGTAAACATACTTCCGAAGTTGAAATGCATGATCGTCAGCCCTTGCCAGCAGGAAGTGTGAACAATGCAAGGAACTTCCCACTGTGAATCACATTTCAATCACATGTCCGGCGTTCGAGAAAGAAAGACAGAAATATTTTCACGAACTATAGAAAACACTAACACCACGTCACCCACATTTATTACTATCAGAGCATGCACTAGTACCGATTGATGACGTTTTTAGGTTTTTTGAGGCCACGAGTCTTGTAAATAAACTATAAAGGAAGGTCTTATACCTCTTATCCATTTCATAAGACTATTGATTGAGCACTACCTTGTGGCTTGCGCATCTTAGCCGTAGTCGCTTTTGCGCCATTAAACCATAACTAGCAGGGGAGAAACACAGACATACAGAGCAACAATTACCAGCTGATTTATTAAAATAAATAATGTGGCATGGCGTAGTTCCTGCGCACGCGCAACACAATAGATATGACGTGACATTAATGTATTGATTCCGCTGATACGTCTGTGCTTGAAACAGGTGCATCTCAGTAGAACACGAAGTGACTGAGGTATCGTTCACACATGTGGTACCTTTTAGAGCGATAGCTCTATTACTCCAAGTACAAACCGTGAACACGCCTGGTTCCGTAAACCTGGCCTTCAAGCTAAGCCGAGGTCAAACTGGCACTTAGCCTGCCACTACGGGCGGAACGCTCGTGCAACAATTCTGATGGTGAGTAGGTCAAGCAAGCAACGCACACCCTCACGCTCCAAGCGTTCGAGGGGGTTTCGTGATATGGCATCGGCGATGTTGTTAAGACCCTGGCACGATGATGGACGGCGAAATCATATTCTTGAAGCGTGATAATCCACCGGGCTAATTTGTCCTTTAACTGTTGCTTGGAAAACATCCACGTTAACGTAGAATTATCAGTTAACAAGGTGAATCTGCGCCCGAACAGATAGTGTCGGAATTTGTCATCCACGCTCGAAACCACTGCCAGACATTTCAGCTCATTGGAGTGATAGTGGCGCTCGGTGTTGGAAAGTTTTCGGCTGGCATAAGCAAAGATGTCTTCGACGCCATCAGGATCACGTTGCACGAGCACTACGGGCGCTGCCCACGGACTTGATGAAGGCCTAATTATGTGCGGCGAGCATTTCGCGTACTTCATCTGCGATCTCGGAGCGCTCCCTCTCAGCGTATCTTCTCAATGGTACGCATATCGCAGAATGGTTCCCTGTCGGTATTCGATACAGGAACATCTTAATGCTAGGGAGATCGGCGGTAGTGTGAGCGAACACCGCTTCATGGCGAGCCAGTACCGAATTTATAGTAATCGAACGAAGCGGCTCCCCTCTCGGCGTTGGCAGGGGCGTCGCAATAGTCTCAGTTGACGCAGGCCGGAACTGTACATGGCCGAGATCGATGGTGAGCTGAATGTAGTCGGACAGTATAAAATCTGATCCGAGAATCATGTCGCTAGGCAGGCCCTCGAAGACGGGAATGCCCGGGAGAAACTTTGTCCCTGCTGTTGTCCGGACATAAACGTTGAGCATGCCCGCTGACATCATACTACCTCCTAGTCCGTGGATTGGAGGCAGCGTACACGGGGAAATGGTGTCGAGAGCATGACGCTGGTGTAGTGCCGTCCACTCGGCGCCGGTGTTAATGAGTGCGGACAACTCGCCTATTCCTTCGACATGTACTGGTAACAATGGAGTTGGGAAGGCTGCTACAGAATTGGGTACTGCGGCGATTGGTGGCATTCCTTGGCGTGGTGTCCAAGACGTCCGCAAGAAAAGCAACCCCGGCGCGCTTCCACATCACAATTATATATCGATGGTTCTACCAGTTCTACTTATGGTCGATCATAGATATGACATCAGAGCACAGGTTTAGTACAGTAAGAAGCTAATTAATTGTCACGGATAATTAGAAACAATTAAAGAAATTATAATTGCCGTTCACCAAAGCACCCACCGCATCAGTAGATGTTCCTGTGAAACCCCAAGACCTGAAGTGAAGTCTTCGGTGACGTCACACTTAAACCAGGGGTGCCCACTTATTACCAAATAAAATTAAAGAGCGAGCTAATTAGAGCTACACACCACCTGACAGGGAGTGAACGCCTGCCTAACACAGCGCAGGGGGACGTCACTCCCTTCTCTCTCGCTTCCCCTCTCCCGGCGCGCACCAGCTTCGTCGCTCGCGCGCGCCAGCTGAACGCCAGCGCTCGTTACATGCTCTCACGTCCGCGGCGGAGGGACACATAAGGTGCGCTTCGTGCGCCGTCTGCTAGGGGGCTACGCGTCGCACGCTCCTCACCCTCCTTCGCTCCCTCATCCGCGCCTCTGTGCGTGGCGGTTTCCCGTCAGTTCCGTTCGCTTGCTCCTCCGAGTTCGTTTTCCCGCCCTACACCAAGGTATGCCAAGGCCGAGGTGCGAGTGACACTAGCAGGCACCCAAGTGAAGGATTAGGGTCATTTCTCATTTTTTAACGTAGCTACATGCCTCGGTTAGGCAAGCGTATAAAAGTTCAGGAAACTGAGCATCTCGAAGGCAGAATATGGCCGGGAATATCGTGCTAGAATTAATCTGCCTTCTCGACGATGTGTCATCTCACCCTTTCAATTACCGTGTGCACGAACTGTTCCTAAAATGAACCAATATTGTTAACATTACGCCAAACTAACTGAAAAAACTCACTGTTAGATTGCTACAGCGCAAAATTCAACTACATTTTTATATAACAATAATGTAGGAAAAAAGATGAATGCGTGGTACGCACTTGTGATGGAAACATATTTCTGAGCTCAGAAAGGCATCTCGTATGGTTCATAGATCACATAAAGCTCTCCAATATAATAATTTCAGTTTACAGGTCAAGCATCTCTCGCATACATATAAAATTCGCTTGAACGAATTGAATTGAACGATTTGAGTATATTGTTGTACATGCACAAAAAGTTTTGTTCCCCCCTTAGAGGCAAGTCTCTTTTGTCGCACTTTTATCATTCGCATAAATCGCAGTTGGAACCATGAATGTGCGGTGTTTGTGGTAAGTCGAATATCAATAATAAGTCAGCTCAATATTTGTTTTGTGATGTCCAGCTACCTGGTAGAGTCACCTCAACATTTTGTCAAAGTAAGCATCTTTCACAATGCTCTATTAATTGAAATATAGTATAGCTACTGGTTGCCTGTACCAAAGAAGTAAATCAATGCAATAAATTATTCTTATTCTCCTACACTTGCGTCTACGAATGAACATGCTAAAGCAACTTCGGAAACTAAAGTGCAGCAAATTGAAACGCAAGTTATCAAGAGGCCATAATGCTCTTTCAAATAGAGATATAAATTGAAGGTAACTTAATGCAAATGTGGTTTTTGACAGCGCCTACTAAAGGTACGCGGACATATAAGCCCTAATGGTGGCCCATAAAGGTCATGGCTCCGCTCTTTGTTGTCCCAAAATCGGCAATTGTACTCAGCATTCGTTTTATTTTTTGCAATAGCGGCAGCAAACATCCACTATTCTGGCAGACCGACATTGAAAATCATTTTAAATGTAAGGAATTATGTTTCCCAATGAACCTGAGAAAAATGATTGTACCTATGAACATTTCAAACATCGTTCCTGCCAGGGAGGCTTTAAAAATGGCATGGATCTTGTAGATTGGTATTTTGAGTTTGCTGCAGGCGAGTCTGGCCATGTTCGTACGAAAGTATAGAAAAAAAGATATGGTTCTTTTTTGGTATAGCCTAAGATCGAGGGGGGGGCACAGGCCATTTTGAAAAGAATGAAAGATGGTGGCCCCCCAATTACTCTGGCACTAGCGACTCCAAGGTGCCGGCGAGGATGAGTTTATATGCTTTTACTAAAACAATAGTCTGGCAGTACAAAATTTGTCGAACTCTGTTGGCAGATGTACGACATCACTCGGCCAGCTTTTCTTCACAAAGGATGCAACCTGGCGGCATTTTTAACGCCCCGTTGGACGCTACCGCAACCGTCGAGGACCCCCTGCAAGCTAGACAAGTGGAAGCGGAGCAATCGTAGATGCCGGCACCACTCTCCTCACATGGTTATTTACATTCACTGTGCTAGCTCGGACCTACCGAAACCATTTATCCTTCAGCTCACTTCTCGCCTCTCGACAGATGATTAAATAAGTGCTTCTCGGAGAAGGCAATGGCTATTGGCTTCGAAACCGAACAAGAGTCACTTCCTATAAACGAGGAGAGTGTTTGGTTCGGCTGTTAAAAGAAAATTGCGGGTCACCGCGCGTTCTTGTGTTGGTGGTACCTAAATTGCGCGTAATATTGTAATAAAATCAGAATGGAATAGCTTTACTTTATAGTGCGCGAATTTATAATCGCATTAAAGAAGCACTTCCTAGTACGGAGATTCTTTTTGTTCACACGGGTATGGAAACTGACCTGGGTGCGATAGAACTCACAAACGATTTATCAGATTTTGCTTGTAGTGTGTGCTTCCTCAGTGCAATTTTTGTAATTTATATATCGTTTAGAGAAGCGCACGCGTACGTGATTTAGTACTTCTGCGCAACTAAGGAGCGCTGTGCGGTTTGTGTACAACATACACGTTTTCTATTTTCCCGTAAATAATATTAAGAGATGCCCCCAAACATTTCATTTCCATCTTGGTTGAAACATTATTGCCTCAACCCGGGATTGTACTGGAACTTAACCACACTTTCGAATCTATGGTAAAGCGATGCTTTTGTGAAGTAGTTGATGAAATGTTATAAATATGCCAATTTCATTCCTTTGTTTTTGGCATAAGGAAAGTGGCAAGGTTCTACTCGTGTTTACGCACCCATGTTGCGCAATGTGAGAGCTCTTACATATTGGCTTATTTTTCTTCATTCCTTCTTATATTTAGGAATGTACCGCTTCTACACCGATCCTTCGTTGTGGGATCTGGCAATAGTATAGAAATCAAAATTTTAATCAGCAGGCGGCGGTCATTCCAAAGAGATGGTTGGTGTTGCCACAATAGCCCTATATGTGCAAGGGTGGCCTCTTTTCCGCGGAGCTTCATTGGATGACCCCGAGAGATGTCTGGAGACGTTTCAGAGGGTGTCAAGCTACAGCAAGTGGAACTCTGCAGACAAAGTAGTGGCACGTCAACTTTGGATTGAAACACTGCCCCAAAAACATGGTTCGGCAATTGCGCGTCCTCGATAATGATGTGGGACCAGTTCTGCAGTGAGTTGCTAAAGACCTGTACAAGCTTCGCCAGAAGAGACAGGGAAGAAGACACCAGCAAGACGTGAAGAACGGCGATATAGTCTTGTTTGGTGAATGAAAGGCACAGTCGTTTTCGAAAATCTCCATCGTGGAGGAAGTTTTCCTTGAACAAGATCAGATCTCAGAAGTATTCCTGCTGAAGACACCTGACAATAAGTTCATTCGCAGGCTGTCTGGGCTTCTTTATTATTTGGAAGGATGCTTCTAGATGGATTTGCGACCCCGAAAATATAATGAAACTGGAAAGGAGGAAGATGGCCCAAGAAGAGAAGACAACGATGTTTCAGTCATCCGTGATCAGTTCCGTTCCCGTAGGCAGAAGAAGCGGCTTACCCGCTACAGCTTCCCGGTGTCGTCGTTTCTAACATTAGTAAAAAAGAACAATTTTATTCTAGTTGCTCACTTCCGCTAAGTGAGCGTACACAAGCTCAGCAAACTGAGCAACTCGGAGAGAGCAAACGTGTGAGAATATATTGCTAGAACGAATTTGGCAGCTCTGAGCTGTGCTGACACAAATCTAAATTAACTTCCCTGATAAGATCCCCAAATGGTGTTACCATATTTTAGCGTTGTTACCAATATGCCTATTTTGTATTGAAAAACTTACTAGTACATTGCTGCAACCAAAAATTGAACTACGCAGTTAATTACCGCGTTTGTTGGGGAATAAAGAAGAATACTGTGCAAGCGCTCGTGATGGAACTTTTTTTTAGCTCGCCAAGGCATAATATAGGGCTCATACATCACAAGGAGCTCTCCAAAACAAGACTTCCAATTTAAAGATCAAGCATCTGTTGCTACACATGAAATCGTATCCGACCTTTTGTTTGTGTACCATGTTGTAGATCGAACTGTAAGTGCTCAGAAAATGTGTTGTTCACTCCTTAGAATCAAGTCTTTTTTATCGTATATTATTATTGTTTGCAGGAATTGATATGAGTATTACGAAGGAGTGGTGTAGGTGCTCCGTTAAAAATGAATGTTAAGTCCTGTCATTCCTAGTTTTCTCGTGTCCAACTACCTTGCGAAGTGGCCGCATCGGTAGGCATCGTATGAATCTTCAACTAGGTTGTATTATTTGAATGAGAGTGCCGCTAATGGATGCTTCTAGGAATGAGGTGAAATAATGCAATACATTATTCCCATACCGAATATGTAGAGTGCCTCTATGTGCGTCTACGAAATAGCATGATAGAGTATTTCCTACCGCTAGCATGGAGAGAATCGGAACCGAAGTTATCAAAAGAACATACTGCTCTTTTAACTAGAAATGTAAGAGGGAATGACATTTTGTTGTTTTCGCAAGCACTGACGTAGAAGAACACCTTTATATGCCTTAGCATTGCCCATCATTGACACGGATTTGCATTGTGTCATCCTAAAACCAAGAATGATAGTCGCAATCTTTGTTTCAGTCATTGCAATAGTGGCAGCAAACATTGACTATTCTGGCAGACCGACCCTAAAAGACGTAGAAAAGGTAAGAAAATTTGTTTCCCGGTGAAGCCGAGAAAAAGCACCATACCTATGAACACTTGAAAAATTCTACCAATATTGCAGGTTTTAGGGATGGCATGGGTCGCGTAGCCTTTTTTTTTAATCCGGAGATGGTCAGCTGTACTCGTAATACAAGAGCCAATAAATTCTCATCCCAGTATTACTTACACACTTCGGGAACCCCATGCAACTCTATGTTGGCTTCTTGAAAATACATTCAGAGTATGCTACTCGGCAACTCAAATGGTGGCAAACAACATTCACGATCAATTTTTATATAAGACAAGGTGTCTCCTGATTTCTGCAGACAGCACAATGTTGGCTGGATAACTAGTTTCTGTGATATTAGCTTAACCGCTGGGATCCGCATGAAGGCCGCAAGCTGTTTAATTTTCAGCTTAAATACTTTAGGACGAGCTTTCTTTGGTGGCCCGCTTTTTCTTGGACTTCTTGCTGAATGCGCACTTGAGGGTGTCACACGCAAGAACGTACAAGCGAGGGCAATGTAATACGGTATCTGCGAGTGCGTGCCAAAGCATATACTTACGCCTTGTGAAAAATGGGAGATGTCATTGTGCTTACGCTTATGTTGGCATACGCGCATGTTCTGGACAATACGCTGAATTCTGGCTAAACCCGACGCTCTATTCTCGACATTCCTCCAATTTCTTCGAGGCGTGAAGTGGGCGAGACGCGTACTAAATAACACTCATGCGAAAGGTAAGTTCCCGATTTGCTTTCGTAATCTTGACGTTTACATTGGAAAATAAACGTGTAGTTATCGATAAAGTTAAGCAGTTTTCCTCCCCAGTGCCCATAAAGCCGCTAGCTCAAAGCATGCAATTATCCCGTACAAAAAGCTTCTAGCTTCAGTTTTATGCTACATCGCCCAGGATGCGTGTCATCAAAAAAAAAAAAAAGGGGGGGGGGGGACGAGTCATCGTATATTACCGCCAACGTGTTTTTTTCTAGCTGGAGACAGCGCACGTGACTGACCAGTGGTGAAAAGCGCACACTCTAGGCCGTGTTGTCGACATCGCGTCAAACTTAACTGACAGCCCAGGTCGGCTGGCTAGAGCGCGGTTAAACAAAATAGCGATAACTTTGTGTGCTCCACAGGCGGCTGCTTGCAGGCCGCCTGCAGGCCGCGAGCAACTGCGCGTCGGTGACCTTGGGGCGCGATTCACAGCAGCCACCACAGACAGACCTTACCGACGACGCGCGCTTCTCAGGTGCCATCTCGTAGCCATCGTCGCCGCATTACGCTTTTGTTCTCACGCTTTCGCTATACCCTCCTCCTCCAGTTACCGCCTTATGTATCTACTGCACACTCCCCCTCCGCTTTTCTCCTCGCGTCTTTCATCCCCCTTTACGCTCCGCGTTCGCTCTTTCATTCCTCGCGGCACTCGTTCGCTCGGTTACGCTGACGCTGTCACTCGCCGTAGGAACGGGCGTCTGAGAGCTGCGCTCTAAAAGCTGAAAGGACAACAATGCAGCGGCCATGATGGCATCACGACCACAAGCACATGCCTAGTCGGCCAAGCTAATAGACAACTTGAGCAATTGGGTTCTGATAGAACGCTCTACGACGACGGCATGACGAGAATTACATAACCAAGTTGCCATGAAGACAATGCATTGACCACGACGACTTCACTACTACAAGAAAACACATAGCAGCCCAATCTGGTAGACAACTTGGCTGTTGTGTCAGCATAAGAAGCTAGAAAGATAGATAGGTCTCAAAAAACTTGAAGTAGGCAAACAATGCTAATGGCAATAAACTGCGTATGCATGCATGTATGTATGTATGTATGTTTGTATGTATGTATGTATGTATGTATGTATGTATGTTTGTATGTATGTATGTATGTATGTATGCATTGCGGAACTAAGGGTAGTTTGATACGGACCACCATCAGTTGTACTTCCCTCCTTGAACAGGCATAACATGTGTCGAGTGAGATCCTGAACAATAGTTTCAAAGTGGTGAAAGCAATTTAAATCATGGATACGGACCTCAAAGAGGTGCTACGTAATGCTACCGCATTTCTCTCGCATTTACCGCTATATCGCCATTCATTCTGTTAACAGTAACGCATAATGTGTGAAAATATGTTCAAACACTTGTTTTTTCTATATTACCCAAAGTGAATGCTTAACTGAGTGCGGGTAACACGCTAGACGACATGTTTTGCTTGCTCTCAGCAACGTACTCTGCAACAGTGTCTACCCCTCTATGATCTTCTCTTAAAGTACCTGCGCCATTTCTTCATCAAAAATGGCAATTATGCAATAACAACATAACAGAAAAACACCACTACGCTTTGGGTTTAGAGTCTCGACTGCATCTTTGCTCCAGCTTTTGCAAATATTGTAAGCTAACGATTGTCGTGTTTTGCGGCAGTAAAATAAAAAAGTAATTTTAGCTTGACCACACTATTGAATTAAGCAGCGTTGCCTTTACAGCTCAATTACAGCGGGACGTAATGCATAGAGCTGCAACTTTAACTACCCAACCGATTTCGTCGCTCACCACCGCGTCGCAGCTAGGTTAGTGGCACCTCCAGCGCATCAGGCCCATGGTGTGCAACTCAAAAAGCTACCGCTACGGAGGTTCGTGGCCAAGACAGGGAATGCATACCAACACCAGAATTGTTAAGTAGGAAATGAAGAGGCTCAGAATACACTACAAACAGTAGCATTCACAGGCGCACCAAAGTGCTGCCTGAAACCAACAGCTCGCGCAAGGTTACGATGTCGTTGTCGTCTTTGTCTTCATACGTATGACTTTATTGACCTGTTCTTGGGCACTAGTAACCGTTCTTTGCCAATATTTCGCGCCGATCGTCCCACCAGAAATTGTGGCGATGGCGGCTCGGCCGAACGTCATGCAGCATCTAGTATATGTTTACAAAACGGTTATTCCTGTGGCACTACGCACGTGATACTTACTCAATCAGGAAGCTGAAATTTTTTTAGAATGCTACCACAGAGTTTCAAAAGTTACTGACGCGTTACAAAGGTTTCTTTTCGGTACCACTCACTATCTTTTTAAGCGCTAGGTCCACAGTATAGCAGCCAAGGAAAAAAATCGACGAGTCCAATAGATCGCGAGCTTTCGGCATATCAGTCAAAAAGCCTATCTTGATATTTAAACTGTGTGATGACACTCTTGCGTGATTTTTAATAAATGTAAAATATTTAAAACGACTGATTAATATCAGTTGAAACAAGTGTGTGAATATTGCATTTCTTTCAGGAGGTCATTTTCCATTTTTCTTGAAATGACAAACATTTGTCTTAGTGAACAAGTGCATGTTGCAAAAAAAGAAATAAATACGGAAAAACGAAAGGTTCCTCACTGTCGCACGAAATATTGTATGCATATGCTCAACAATAGCGTTCCGCATGAATTATGACGTCAAAATTCCGCCTGAGTACCAAATGCGAGGGTAAGGGCACTAAGCTATGGAAGTCCATCTAAAGTCATGGCCTCACTATTCTTAATGACCCTTCGCATCAAGAGCGTTTCTCGTAACACATCACCGGATTGGACCCCAGTAAATCACGCGTCGCGCGCTAATTGGACCAACACCCTCAAGAATCTGGGCAGTGACCACTATTGGGGGCGAGGACGTCCGGGGCGCCGCCATGGGGAGTCATCTGTGTGACGTGCAAAGTGGCATTGCTCTGCCAGCCATCTCCTGCTCAGCCCACAGCCGCTTTCGCGTCGTGTTTATTTTTATTGCGATAGAAATTACATGAATACTCCAAGCGGATTTCTACCGTCGCCGTCGCGGCAAGGTTCCGTATAAAGTCCAAGGGCGGAAAGCAAACGGCGGAGAGCAAGCGGCTGAGAGCAAACCAGAGTGTTTCATGCAGAGTGTTTAGCTTTGTTACTTTTAACAACGGAGCTCTCTAACCTCTTGGTTGCGCCGCGTAGTGAGAACAAAAACTGCTCCTGGCAATGACGTCAGCGCAAGTTGCCTAGCAACCACCTCGCGGAGCGCCGTGTGCTTCGCCTCCTCTCCGTGCCGTGGACATGTTGCCTTGACATGGGTAATTAAGGAGAGGGAAGGAGAGCATGCGCGCGGCGCGCGCTATGCTCGGGAGAGAGAAAGTGAAAACGGGAGCGAGAAAGACAGAGAAAGAAACAAATTGTAGCAGCACCAATAAGGCAACGCGCAGAACTGCTGCAGACGCCATCCGCGTTCCCCACGTTCTCGCCGAACGCGCGCGGTGCTCGTGACTGCAGCTGGCGCCTCTGGCGGTGGCTCGGCAAGTTTCGACTAGCCACGCCCCGGCAAGTGTAAAGGCGCAGCTTGGCAGTGACGTCACCGGGGAGATAAAGCTCGGAGCCACCGCGACGGCTGCACAACTCTCGTTTACTCTGTGGTGAGTATAAGTAGCCTGGATATGGGACGACAAATGAAGATCCGGACACCCGAAAAAGAATCCGCTCATCTTGAAGCGCGTCGCACGGCCAAGCGAGAATTTGGGCGTCGGCGGCGAGCCGATCCGGAATACCGTGCCTAGCAGCACTTAGCATTTCCTAGCAAAACTTAGGCCAGCGTAGTAAAATCTGGAAGAAGCTACGTCGATCACCAGCTCCGCTGTTTACTCCATCCTTGCATCACTAGTGCAAGCTGCCCATAATTTTGATAGCGAAGCTATACGCGTATACCTCTACCAACCAATGGTTCTTTCGTGTGCCCCGCAAAAAGCTTCCAACAAAGTGGGCCAATCCTGGCGATAGTGCAGAAAGGGTCCAAGCTCATTGGCACTTACCAGGGACGAAAAAGAGAAAGAGAGGAAGAAAGAGAAAGAAAGAGAGATAGAGAAAGAAGAAACGAGAGAGAAAGAAATAAATAAAGTGAAAAAGAAAGACCGAGAGAAAGAGAAAGAAAGATGGAAAATCACCACGAAGGTCAGAGAATAAGAAAGAAAGCGAGAGAGAAAAAGATATAAATAGAGAGTGAAAGAAACATAGAGAGAGAGAGAGAAAGAGAGATAAAAGGAGGGAAAGAGAGAGAGAGAGAACGAAAGAAAATCACCACGATAGTCAGAGAAACAAAGAGAAAGAGAAAAGAAAAGAGATATAGAAAAAGAGAAAGATAGAGAGTAAGAGAGAGGAAGATAGAAAGATAGAGAGATAGAGAGAAAGAAAGAAAATCACCACGAAGGTCAGATACACACACGACAAGCTTCGCTTGCCCCCATTTTCTCGACAGGAGGAGGGCTGCTGATTTTTTTATTGTAAGTGGTGGTAGGCTGATGCTGGATCGACCAGACCCGCATGATGTCGTCAATGACCTTGGACAAGAAGGTATAGCCTCGGTCTGTAGGCATTTGACGTGGAGCTCCATGCATCAAGATGACGTCGTGTAGCAGGAAATTTACCACATTGGTAGCGCAGCTGGTTGGGAGAGCGCGCGTAATGAAGTATCTTGTCGCGTGGTCAACAGCAACAGCAACCCATTTGTTACCCGACGCAGATGCCGAAAAAAGGGCCCAGGGGGTCCAAACCAATAAAACCGAATGGCTCTACCGGGATTTCAAGTGGATGCAGGTACCCAGCGGGAAGCAGGGATGGCTTTTTGTGCCCTTGACATGGCTCAGAAGATGTGACGTAACGTCGCACAGAACGCGCAAGACCAGGCCAGAAGTAGCGGTGGCGGCTGTGTCGTATGTTTCTGACACGCCGAAGTGTCCAGCGGTGGGCCCGTCGTGAAGTTCCTTTAGAACGGTCGCACGGACGGGCTTTGGGATGACAAGGAGGTCATTGGGACCTTCGGGATGAACATTACGACGGTACAAAGTGTCATCCTGGAGAACGAAAAGTCCTAAGGAAGCGTCGTATAGGGCGCGGATTCAAAACGATCGATGATCACTTTGAGTAAGGAATCACGACGTTGCTTTTCGGCGATACGGAGGAGCTTAGAGACGGAGAAAACGCAAGCGGCATTCTCGTCAGTGCTGTCGACGGGTTACCACGACAAACTATCCGCGTTTTGGTGCAGGCGTCCGGATTTGTAAACACTGAGTATGAAAACGCTTAAAGCTCAATTCCCAATGATCAAGCCAGCCCATGGGATCCTTAAGAGAGCAATGCAAGCAGAGAGCATGGTGGCTGGTTGCTACGGAAAAGGGATGTCCGTGAAGGTAAGGGTGGAACTTGGCAACTGCCGAAGCAACACCAAGGCATTCCCGTTCCGTAACAGAATAGTTACACTGGTGGTGACAGGGGGCGGCTGCCATAAGCGATAACACGATCTTGGCCACACTGACGCTAGGCTAAGACAGTGCCGAAACCATGACCACTGGCATCCGTACGCAGTTCTGCTGGAGCATTAGGGTCTAACTGGGCGAAGATAGGTGGTGAGGTCAAGTTGCGTGATGAGCTGAGAGAAGGCAGCAGATTGTGTAGGTTTCCATGAGAAAGGCACACCTTTCTTCAAAAGGTCAGTGATAGGTCCAGCAATAGAGGCAAAATCTTGGCCAAAGAGGAAAGTAAGAACACAGCCCAACAGAACTGCGAACGTCTGTGGTTGTGACAAATTTTGTCTGGGTAAGCTTGTACCCCAGGCGCGTCTACAAGATTGCCCAAAACCGTAAGGCGGTGGCCGAAACGGCATTTCGATAAGTTCAGTTGAAGCCTGGGCTTACGAAAAACGTCGAATATGGCTGAGAGATATTCAGTGTGAGTGTCCAATATTGGCGAAAAGACACGTCGTCACGGTAGCACAGGCTACGTTCAAGAGGGGCCAGCGCGTTACGAAATCCAAAAGACAATCAGGTGTTATAAATGCGGTCTTTCCTCTGTCCATATCGTCGACGGTGACCTTCCAGTATATAGATCGATGATTAATAGAGGAGAAGTACGTAGCTGGCAACGTAGAGGCAGTCAAGGGCGTCGCCGATTCGCTGCAGCAGATACACGTCTTTCTGAGTGACATTGTTAAGATGGCAGTAATCCACACAGAATCACCATGTCCCGCACTTCCTCATGACCAACACTACCGGTGACACCCGTAGACTCGAAGACGGCTCAATAATGTTTTCTCAGGCATCTTGTTAACTGCAGTTTGAATTACCCGGCATTCTGATGAGAGACTCGATATGTTCTACACTGAATAGGAGCAGCATCGCCAGTATTAATACAATCCTTGACAGCAAGTATCTGGCCTAAGGGGCGATTGTCAAAGTCAAAAACATCCATGTAAAAAGACAAAACACGGTAGAGGGATCCGGCTTGTGCAGGTAAAAGGTCCTTCGCGATCATTTTCTGAATCTTCGAATCAGCACAAAAGGCAGACTTTGTTGACCTGGTAGGCTGAGATGAAACGTTGGGCGAGAAATCCCCCACGTGATGCACATTTAAACGCTCAAGTTGGGCGAGGCAAATTCATTGAGGCACAATTTGCTTGGTTCAACCGCCGTTCACGGTAGGATTACAAGTCCGGTTGGCCGTCATCGTCCGAACTGTGTGAGCTACGCTGACATCATACTGTAGTGGAATGTCGGGCAGCGGAGGGATGAGATACTGCCCAACATGAATGGGCGGGGAAGACGACAGCTCGATATATGTTAATGATTTCGGCAGCGGTCGAAGGAAACTGGGGGCTTAAGCGGCTGGGGTTTGCATCACAAGTATCCGAAAGAAAAGGCAATTCTAGGCGGAGGGTGCTGGCGGAGCAGTCAATGGGAGTTGAATGCGCTGAGAGAAAATCGAGGTCGAGAATGAGGTCATGCAGGCAATGGGCAATCATTGTAAAAAGACAGCAGTGTGGCGGCCGGTGATGCTTACGCGGACTGTACACATATATACCGACGGCAGGAATAGTACCGCCATCGGCAATGCGGATGGGGCATGTGGTTGCAGCAGAAGGAGCTTTCTAATTCTTCGTGTGATGGTGGCGCGATCCCTATCAATAGAGTACATATTTCACACTTTCGCGCTGACTTCATATCCGTTACAGGAAGTTGATGGTAGGCCCCGGCCTAAAACACTTTTGTGTTAAAAATATTTACAGAGACAGAATGTAAAGTTATATTCAATACTTACTTATCAAATCATTTGAACCACCATGTATGTCGAACTTGTTTTCTTTACCGTCGACACTTGGTCGACCGTGGCGTTTTACTTTGGCATCCCCATTTAAATATGCAAGAATTGTGTCTGAAAACTTGAAAGCTATTCCCTCAGGCCTAGTTAAAATGTGCAATGATTGGAGCTGTCACCCCGCCACTCGAGCTAGCGTTGGAATCTTTTCGCTCTTTTGCCGAGTTGTGCATTTCCTGAAAATATTAGATTACCACTCGTTGACAAGGACAGATAATCGCCCATCAAGTCTGAGCAATCGCCCATCTGTGGGTTACATATTTACTGTCACAAGTTCTTATCTCCAATTTACTTCTGAATAATGTTCTCGCAGGATTCATGTTCTAATGTGAAGGCCTTTCTTATCTCACAGTTTTACTTACCAGGAACAAAAATTTATTTGGTGATGAGAAGCTACAACGTAAAAACATGGGGTAAAGAAAATACATGTCTTTATAGCAAAGTTGAGAGCTACAACGATAAGACCATAACGATGCGGCAAGGTTACACTCCTCGCAGTCATAACGGGTGAGTCTTTCTCAATGCCTTAGCATTAGGAGTGTCAAAGTGGAAGAAAATGTATGTGTGTGAAGTGTGTGGGAAGCCGATCACGTGTTTGAGGTTGAGAGGCGATGGGAAAGCTTACAAGAGCGCGTATATATTTTAACGCCACACTGGAGCAGCGAGGAAGAGGGAGAAGCGGTGCGAGGTTTTGGATTATCGGCTGTTTCAGACTGTCCCATGTCTTCTCTACCTTTTTCATCGTAAATAAATCTAATCTACATCCGTAACAAGTTAGGGAGGGGCTGGGTACTGGACGCCCTGAAGAACCAAGTCCTACAAGATCTTCGAAAAAGCGGATGCCTGGCCGGACTACCACTGGAGCCCACAAGAATGGCCGACGCCCAGGCAGGCCGGTCAACAAAAGCCGTCGAAGAGAGCGTCGATCAAGTCAGCCAGAGACCAAGGCAACCTAGCTACTGGACGCCGGAATCACGCAAAGTCTTAGGTAAAACAGATGAAGATGTGGATGACTAGCATAGGCACTTCGAAAGAATAAGCTGTTATAATGGGTGGAATACGTGAACGCAGCTTATGAACGTTGCATTTTTTTCTCGTTGGTACAGCTCTACTGTGGTTTGACAATTATGAACGCGCGCTGTCCACTGGCGCAACTTTTGTCGAAAAATTGAAAGCCTGCATTGGCCACTGTAATTCCAAAAGGAAGAAAGCGGAACACAGGCTCTCGCGCACAGCCCAATCGCCCGGCGAAACGTGTACAACAAATATTGAAGAAATATTGAAGCTATGCAGAATTGTAAGCACGAATATGCCCAATGAAGACAAAATGGGACATCTGTTAAAGGACATCGCTGAAGACGTATGCAATTTTCTAATAACGAAAGAAAGCCTGAACCCTCCTTCCGAATTCTGGCAGCAATGTCGCGCGTTTGAAGCTATGAAGACCCGAAGAATGTTACCGAAGTTCGGGCGCTTGGGCGACCGGGCCGACCGAGGCGGAGGTGAAGCAGGCTTCAAGCATTAAACAAAATGAAGCAAAAAGTGCATACCTTCGGCAGTATATGCTTGCCACTGTCGTCGCTGCACCCCTGCGGCTTACAGTAACAACTGTACACTTAAATTTGGCATCGCAGACGTTGTCTTTATCAATAAGTGGGAAATATAAGTCAGTGCGTACGTATATCGGTGCTTTTAAAGCATTGCGTGAATGTGCAGCATTCACGCACTGAAACGAGCCCCAAGCTGGCGCTGAGCATTAAGCATTGGTGTGGATACTTCATAAGCCTGGCAGTTTTAATTCGGCTTTTGTTACATTTGTTTCTTGAAGCGCTATATTATCTGGTGGGGTCTTCATTGCGACGGCCCGAATAACTACATTAGCATGCAGTGGTCACCGCGACCTGACATTCCATTGCAGCACAAAGGGACGAGGTTTTCGACAAGTGTTCAGAATATTTCTATTTGAATGTCTATTGAGGGCCGTCGAGGGCGGGCCCGAAGAGCCCCCAAAAGCTTCTCTGCTGCTAATGCTGCTGGTGTCTGATGGGCGGCGATCACAGATATCTTGATATTCACAAGCATCTTGAGAAGTTGAACAAGTTGGACGCCTTCGCTGGATGAGACCATTTTAGGAAGCGTCTTGGCAGTGTTCTCAGTAAGCCTGGGGTCTGGGCAGACACTGGTTTCAACGCTTTCCATGCGAGGAAGGCCCAGGTTTCTAAGACAGGCAGAAGGTATACCCCCCTGCTTCCTTCCGACGCATGGTGTATGTGCCATTCTTTGAACGTGCCGCTACATCCTTAGATCAGGCATTTGCAACCGCTGGATGAACACTGCGATTGCGCATTCCCTTGTGTCCTGCTGCCTTCGTTTTGGCTTTCTCTTTCAGATTTTATTCCATCCTGCAATGATGAACATTATTTGTCTGTTGACAAGTGTTCACCATTACAGTTAGGACACCAAGATATCTGATTTTCGCAGGAGCTTACACTGTGATTCGCACCATATATGGCACACACCACAATACTTGGGCAGAAACCTTGTACATGACCAATCCTTAGACTAACATTTATGACACTCTAATAGCCTTGGTATAAAATGTGGAACATGGTGTCGTATTAGTCCGGTCTTTATATGACCAAGCAGCTCTGCCACTGGCAACTAGAATCTTCACACACTTTGACAACCCGAGCATTCGAACGCTGATAATCTCACATGGTGGCCTGCAAACGAATATGTTTTTCAATACGTTATCCTTGAGCTCTAGGTCATGATCATATAAGACACGAGCTACGCGTACCGTGTGGTATGTAAGCCCGCGTGTGGCCATCGCAGACTTCAGGCGAACCAAGCCGAGTTTCCAGTGCCTTGTCATCTGCTGTATCAACAGATCTGACATTTTCCATGGGTTCACGCGAACATCTTGAATAAGATGAAGGGCCAGCTTGAAAAAAAAGTAATTATGTTTTTGTTTGGAGAGGGCATTCTGGCTTACCATCACGTCGACAGGCATGAAGGCTGCTGTCGTAATCATAACGTCACTGCAGACGATTGTCGCTTCACTTGAAGACGATGTGGCAGATGTCGTTCTCGAATGCCGCTGCTTAGCAGGTATGAAAGCATTGAAATCCTGAGATTTGGCTTCACAAAGCTCGTAGCCAAAAAAACGCACAGCTGAGAAAGGAAAATGACACGCTGAATGCATCAGCGCTAGATCTGGTGCACCATGCAGCGCTGTTGCTTTAAGCGTCTTATTTTCTGTTTAGAAGGGTGCGTTTTTTACAGCGTCGCTTTGCAGCTTGCGTATGATGACACAGATAAACGTATCGTACCTTTCGGTCATATTTTGTTCCGTTTTACTCTCGTGTATTTCCATTCGTAGCTCCCTCTCTAGCGACTCTTGAAAAGTTTAATTCATTATGAAGCCCTTCTTTGAACTTAGTGAAATCATTTTTCATTTCTTCTCTGATACGCCACGAATCCTTTGTCATTGTGTCCAAGAACGTGATGACGCAAGTTAAAAAATATGAAAGAAGACATACCTTAAATTGAACGAGATCTTGGTAGCAGTAGTGACGCAAAGCACACAATGTGCATACGAGAGAAGCAGAGAAGTTTGGCACTACTCTGCAGCACAGTGCAAAGAAGTGATTAGACTTCTTGTCTGAGTTTCGCTACCGCTGCCAAGCGAAACCTGTCACGAATAGCCTGTCTTTAGGTTGTGTGGCTAATGTGACGCACTGTCGAGTGCAAAATTTTAGACACCACAGGAGCGGCGACTACATTGTAACGCTGCGTCTTACGGCTGCGCGCCTAAGTTCGAGACGGCGTACTGCGCACGCGCCTCCTTTCTTATCTGCCAGCCGGCTCGTTTAAAGCCCCTATATTTATAAAAGTAGTGCCATCCACTTCCCTCCTCCTCCGTTCCACTATCGCGCTCGGCGCGACCAGCGCGATTGAGACGCGATATCGACAGTGGCGCCGCCTGCATCGGGCCTGCCGTGGCAGACGACAGCTAACGCGCTACCAGAGGAAATCCGAGGAAAACTTCGATCGCGCCCTGCGGAGACGTTTTTGAGGCGCGATTTTGCTTCGTCAGTCAGTAACTGGTCTTAATAATGCCGTTTTGGAAGTAGCAACGCGACGATGCGAGACGGCGCAAATATCAAGTGTGCAGCAAGCGTTTGCGCACGCCGGATGGTAAACAAAAAAAAAAGCCTTTTGCCCTCGCCTTGTCGGTTGCGGCAACTTAAGGCGTAGCAGCATGCCATCACAACGAAGTTTTTGTCCCTAACACGTTTGATCCGTTTGTGCGTACAGCACTTTCGTCGCACAGGCCCGAGAATGGCAGTCGGAGCGCGCTGGAAAGAAAAAAAATATACAAAAGCAAGACGCGAACTTCCACGTGACACGGATTGGCCAATGGGGGAGCGGAGGAGGCTGGGGCGACAGGAGGCGGCTAAGAGAGGGCGAGGAGGAAGCGCCGGGGTGAGCGTGGTGGCGGCAAGATCTAAGAATGGCGCTACTTTTACAAAATATAGGGGCTTTAGGCTCGTTCGGTCGCTTCAACCACGCACGCACCGGAACGCAGGCGAGAGCGCAAGGTGCCACTTCTGCAGTCGCCGTGGAATCGCCCGAGTGATGATATCGTCATATCCTGACGAAAACACTTCATTTGTACTGGCAGCGCGTGACCCTCCGCGACTTGCTTCTAGACTTTCCGCAGCGCGGAACACATGCTTTCGACACTTTTCTGAAATCGAGTTATATGTGATAAGGTCAGGAATTAGCGATGTCTTTTGTGCTCTACGATTCCATGGCGACTGCAGAAGTGGCACCTTGCGCTCTCTCCCGCGTTCCGGTGCGCTCGCGCTCGAAGCGACCGAACGAGGGCTGGTATGTAAAAAGGGCGCGCGTGCACAGTACGCTCTCTCGAACTTAGGAGTGTATCCGTCAGAAGGCACAGCGATGCAGTTTAGTCACCGCTCCCGTGGTCGCTAAAATTTTGCACTCGACTGTACCTGTAGAGAGTGTAATGTGACGATTTGTTACAAGACACAAACTTCTCACACAGTTGAAGCCACACCGGTAGTCCCCGAACGCTGATCGCGAGCACAGCGACAGACGCAAGGGCGTTTCTTCGTCCTCTACTTCACTACAAGAGCACCAAAGCCGCAGATGACGATCTTTCACCGACCGCCGCGCCACCCTGTACCAAAAAAAATTGTGTGTGGCTTAGCTCGGCTATGCCAGGATATACGTAGCGTTAGCAAAGGTTCAGCTGAAGGTCCGAGTCGCACTGGCGCTTTCGCTGAGTTTCACAGTATATTCAGTCGATCGGCGAGCCTTGACGTCATCGACGGCGTTTTGTTGTCGCTGCTGGGGTGGTCGGGCACGTCGCTCAGCCTCCTGGCGACGCCGCTTTGCTAGACGTTCGTCCCTTTGCTCCAGTGTCTCCGCAGCACGTTTAGCCTTCTTCTGTTCATTCCTCCTACGCTCAACCGCTAATTGCCAGGCAACTACTTCGGGATCCGATGAGTCAAGCTTCTCCGTTCTTCTGCGCTGTTCAGCAGCATTTGCGCTCTCCTTCTCCATGGCTATACCACACTGACAAATGCCAGTCAGAAGCGCAGCGGCTCCAGCGCAGTGTTAGACGGCGACTGCACAGCGAGCGCGCCGGCGCCAGCGCGTCTACCACGGCTACGACGTCACTCCTCTGCAATGCGCAGACCGGCGGCGGTGAGTCGCGGCGGCGGGGGCGGAGTGCGCGAGAGGTGCCGGCTGCGGTGGCTCCGGTGCGCAAGCCGTGTGACATCACTGATCCTTGCGCATGCGCAGCACGGCTCTTGATGTGCCGCGCGAAACGGGCTTGGCTAGGCCAGTGTAGCTAACGCTACAAAACGGAATCGAAGAGAGGGTTGCAATCTGCAGCAAAGTGAATTGAAATAATTAGGCTTGTTGCCTGCTAAGTAGCTGCGAATGAACCGTCAGCCCACCAGATCGACTAGGTGTAATGGGGGCATCTCTCGAGAAGTGAGCTGGATGACGATGGCTCACCTGGCCATCAACGAATGATAAAGCGGCGTGGGTGGTGACGTCACCCACGTTGTTTGGCTTCGCTTAAAACATTAGGATGTCGGAAAAGGGGTGTTCTTATGATTGGATGATGACATGGGCGACTGTGGGTTATTTTATTTAGTAATTCTCGATAGCATCACAATTGGGCTAAGTGCGATAAACGTATTTAGATCTTCTACTTTGTAACAGCCTCTAAGTGAATTTACCTGGTTGTGACATCTTTTCAGACTGATTTACCCAGTGACATTGAAGGTTTCATGGAGTGGAGGTACAGACGTGGCTCCACGACTGAATGCCTCAACTTACGTTGGTAAGATGCCAGATTCGACGCGGTATCCGCAAAGAATCAGCCCGTATCGATTCAGGTTACACTAATATAATATTCTTCGTCTTCTTTCTGGGGTAATACGTGCCACAACCAACTCTGATTATGAGGCACGCCGTAATTTAGGGCTCCGGATTAATTTTGACCACCTGGGGCTCTTTAACGTGCAGTACAACGCAAGCGCACGGGCGTTATTGCATTTCGCCTCCATCGAAATGCGGCCGCCGCGGCCGGGATTCGATCCCGCGACCTCGTGCTTAGCAGCGCAACGCCTTAGCCATTGAGACGCCACGGCGGGTATTATTGAACCTTAGAGGTGCATATACCGGGTGTTTGAGCTAACACTTCCAAAAAATTTTAAAGTTTGCCTGTGGCAGATGGCACAATTCTAGTTGATGAGCTGGTCTACTCGAAGAGGCGGAAATTACTCGCACAAAAAATTTAATGCATAATCGACAAATTAAAAATTCATTAATTAAGTTTTAACTAATAGCCTTATGGCCCATTGCAATTTGCAAATTCTAGCGTGGAGTGTACTAGGCGGATACACTTGGAACGAATTCTCTGGATGGCACCAGTTTCGAGGTATTATTTCCCGAACTTTGCGGAGAAGTGCATTTTTGTTCCAGTTACTTTTGTGCTTCAATGCATAAAATGACGTTTTGTCAAGAAAGTAACTGATAGTATAGGCAGGTACTACCAGTAGCGGATAACCCGAGCACTGATCGCTCGCCTTTTGCTCTTTACTGTCTGCATTAATAGGAGGGTTGTGATCAGTGTTGATTGTCAAGGATGTTAATGAAAATAAGTATCACACACCTAAACAGTTTTATAATTTTATGCTGCTTGTGTCGCACACCCACGAGTGCCTATTATGATTTATTCTCCAAAAATTAGCATATTGACAGCGCCTCATACTAAGTTACATATGGCTTGTGGCCGATGTTGTTTTCATGTCGAAGAACTTATGCACCCAGCACCCACGAAATAGGAAGAATAGAGAAAGTTTGCTGTGAAAAAGTTAATCAACTTATATGTTCATTTTGTGAGTGCCTCTGTCACCCTCTGGCTCGCCAACTTCAATTGCCATTCCACGCAATGGCCACGCCCTACGCAATTGGGGAGCCAATAAAACCGTTAGTATTAAAGATTGCACACATGGACCCTTCACGCACTCTTTGTAAAGTCAAGGAGCGATTGGTGGTATGAAATGGCAGCAAGCATAGCAAGATAGATTAATTCATATAAAATCTGCCTTGGATAAAACAGTCCACAAAATACCAGTACCACGTGTTACACGTCTACAACCGAGATTCTCTTTAGTGTCTCTTTTGCGATCGTGTCAGCAGATCACCATGGATATATCGGGCCTCTTTGGAACGTCAACATCCGCAAATATGTAGATCATCGGGTTTATGGACTACCTTAGCCACTACACTTAACCGAAAGTCGTACCACAACGTACTGTAGCCGAAGTGGTGAAATTATTCAGAGAGAACATCGTGCTACGACATGGTGCCCAGGCGTCCTCGTCAACGACCAAAGAACGTCTTTGCAACTTAGCTTACTCAAGAAATCTTGCAGTAAAGCGAGGCAAGTGACCAGAGCACAACCGCTCACCACCCACAAGCAAATGGTCTTACGGAACACTCAACAAGACTCTGGCCAACATGTTCACGGTGTATGCAGACGTTCAGCACAAGACGCCGGATGCCGTACTTCTGTACCTAACCTTTACCTGCAACACAGCAGTGCAGGAAATAATGCTGATAACGGTGTTCAATATAAGTTTACGGAAGGAACTCCGTGACCATTCTTGACGCCATGCCGCCAAACGTCAGCAAAGAAGACGACTGTGACGTGGGCACCTACTTCTAGCGCGCCGAAGAACCACAACTGGCCTACCTCCACCTTAAGAACCAGGAAAGGACCGAGAGCTTAAATTACATTCTTCGGCCACGCTGTGTGGAATGTCAGTCGGACGACCCTGTTTGGGTTTGGACCCCAATACGCCGATGTGAACGCCGATGGCTTAGGAGTGAGGATCAACGGCGAAGATCTCAACAACCTTCGGTTTACAGATGACATTGTCCTGTTCAGCAACAATGAGGATGATTTACAGCAAAATTATTCAGGACCTTAACCGAGAAAGTGTAAGAGTGGGGTTGAAGATGAATATGCAGAAGACAAAGATGATGGTAAATATCCTGGCAAGAGAACAAGAATTCAGAATCGCCAGTCAGTCTCTAGAGTCTGTAAAGGAGTACGTTTATCTAGGTTATTTACTCACAGGGCACTCTAATCATGAGAATAAAATTTACAGGAGATAAAATTGGGTTGGAGTGCACACGGCAGGCATCGCCAAATTCTGACTGGGAGCTTAGCACTGTCGTTGAAAAGTAAAGCGTAGAATTATTGCATTCTACCGGTGCTAACGTATGGGGCAGAAATTTTGTCGTTAACAAAAAAGCTCTAGAACAAATTAATGACCGCACAAAGAGCGATGGACCGAAAAATGTTAGCCCTAGCGTTAAGAGACAGGAAGAGAGCGTTGTGGATCAGAGAACAAACGGGGATAGCCGATATTCTAGTTGACGTTAGGCGGGAAAAATGGAGCTTGGCAGGACATGTAATGCGTAGGATGGATACCCGGTGGACAATTAGAGTTACAGAATGGATACCAAGAGAAGGGAAGCGCAGTCGAGGACTGTAGAAAACTAGGTGAGGTGATGAAGTTAGGAAATTTACAGGCGCAAGTTGAAATCAGCTAGCGCAAGACAGGGGTAATTGGAGACCACAGGCAGAGACTTTCGTCCTGCAGTGGACATCTGCGACGCTATTTCGAGCTACACGAGATAGTCCGACATCTTGGCGCATTGGAGTATGGGGTCATACCCAACATCATTGCACAATCACAGTAGCGCCACCAAGGACGTGAAGTAGTCCATAGGGCACCTTAAGCAGTTCTATACGCGTTCTATATTAATGCGAACAGCAATCTTTGTCTACTTCAGCCGTTTTCACTTATCTCTATTTGTATCTATGTATCTATCTATCCTCTTACATCGACCCAGAGGCGCAAGTTGTCTAGATGCTTGTGCCACAAGATACGTGCTCCTGGCCATGATGCCGTCATGATAGTTTCATTGTCTTCAGTCCAGGTTAGTAATGTATGACTCTCGCTATGCCTTCGTTGTCATGCTTTCCACCTCATCCCAGCGAACCATGTTGTCTAATAGCTTGGAACAGCAGGTATGATCTCGTGGTCGTGATGCCATCTGGGTCACTGCAAAGCCACGATTCCAACTTTGTCTTCCGACACTCGTTATATCATCGTCGTCACGTCATCTTCGTCATGGTATCGTCATGCATCCGCTGTCACCCCGCCATGGTGATGCCATCGTGGTCACTCAATCGTCGCCATTACATCTTCGTGATCCGACGCTCGTCATGCTGCCGTCTTCACGGGCGTTGTAGCGAACCAGTTGTCCAAGTTGTCTAATAGTTTTGGCCACCAGGTATGTGTTGGGGGTCGTGTTGCTGTCGTGGTCGTTGAATCACCGTAATTCTAGCTTTGTCATCCGACTTTCGTCATGCCGTCGTCATCACGCCGTCATCTTCACACAGTCGTCGTCATTCCCTCGTCGCACACTATCATTTTATAATTATCATCGCTTCAGTAACGTCAACCCAGTGTCATCATGCTATCACCGTCAAACCGCCTTCGTTGTTCCATCTGTGTCAACCTTTTTTCGTCCTTGTATAGTAATCATAGTTTCATCATTCAATCATAATTATACCATTCTTGTCCTGTCGTTATTGTCAGACGATTTCTATCATGCCTCCATTGTCAGACCATCATCGCAATGCCCTCGTGGTAGCGCCATCATCATCATTCCAGCTTTGCCATTTGGCCCTTATCATACCAGAGTCGTCACGCCATATAGTCCTACGGGTTTTGTGAAAGTAATCGTCATGATATTGTCATCATACACTCTTCATCATCCCATTGTGTTCATGTCATTGGCTTGCCATGGTCATCGCTGCAACGTCATCATGCAGTAGTCGTCATGCATTCGTTGTCATACCGTCATCGGGATGCCATCACGGCCTTTCCATCGTCGTCAGTGTAACTTAGACATTCGACTGTCGGCATGCCATCGCCGTCATACCATTGTAGTCATGGCATCATCCTCACGCTGTCGTTTCACCATCGTCACCACTTCAGTACCGTCATCCCATTGGCTTCACGTCACCGTCGTCATGCACTGTTGTTATACTATCGTCTTGATGCCGTCCTGATCATGTGACAGTCGTAATTCCCGCTTCTTCATCCAGCTGTCGTCATACAGTCGTCATCAACTCATGGTGCTCATGTCGTCTTAGCCACGTTGTCGTCGTTATAGCATCGTCATATCTTAAGAATCGACATATCATTGGCGTCATGCCGTCGTCGCATGTGACCACGCCGATTCCGTGGTCACTGCATCGCCCTTATACAGTCGTCGTTATTCCTCCATGCTTGTAGGTGACCTTTGCAGGCAAGTGCCATAGCAAAGTAGGATGATATCATAGCATTTGGAATGTAGCCGAATAAATGTAGGTCTCGTAAATACGAAAACACGAAATTACGGCTTGATGAATATGGTATGTCACTGCATTTGTCGATTGCTGTTCGCATTATCCCTGATAGGCATCGTGAGGGGCGTTCTGCGGTAACTTTATTGCGATAGCAATCATATGGACACTCCAAGCGGATTTCTGCCGTTGGCGTTGCCGTCGCCGTTGTCGTCACCATCGCTGCTGTCGTCGCCGTCGCCGTGAGATTCTGTATAAAGTCCAACGGCGATAAAATCTTCGCCGCGCGCCGTATGCTGTATGTGCGAGGGACGCGCGCTTTCACGGGGAGCGAACTCACGGCGGACAGCAAACGCGACTTCTTCCGTCTCCCGACAGGCCGTTGGGGGACGGGAGGGCGAGAGGGGAGGCGTCGTTTAGCTGTGGCACAAAATGCGGATCTTGCGACCGGGCGCAAGGGGAACTGGCGACTCAATCACCCACGCGAAAGGAGGAAAGCGGGAAGGCAGCGCTGGAGGGAGGGGTTGCGGCTTCTGCTCTGCGAGCAACTGCGTACTTGTACTTTGCGTGGCTCCTGGCGGTCGCGCGCACCGTATCTTGAAAGCGATCTGCAACACGGATCCTCCATTTGAATGCGCTGTGCTATTGCCGCTCAGTTTCCGTTTAAGCGATAGACCGCACGAACCTTCAGTCGCTGCTGTTGGCGCGCTTGCTCACGCCAGCGTTTTGGCAGCTATTGTGTGCGGATGGAATGTGATCTGTTCATGTTTGCTTGTGCGCACTGACACCATGCTTGTTAATTCAGTTAGTAAGCGAATGTGTCCGACTTTATACAGCCGTTAAAACTACTATCGTTACTCCGTATAGCTCGCTACTAATTTGCTATCACCATTGATGCTTCGCCTCTCGGGCGAAATTGCGCCTTTTTTATCAGGCCATCTAAGTTTCTTTTCTACCTGCACTTTTGTGAAGCGAAGCTCTCTTTGCCTCTTCTCGGCTGCTGCTGTGGCATGTGCATAACGTCCTTTGCAGTGCCACATTAGCCTATTGACAGCTGTAATAACTGTAACTGTAAATAACTGTAATTAGCTGTAAGGACGTTTCGGTAGAGCGGGGTCACAACGCCCTCTGACGCGCCCCGCGGGACGCCAAAATGCCTTATGCAGATCTCTGAGGGACGCACCAATGCCCTCTGGACGCCGTAATTAGGCGTGACCCCCAGGAAAAGCATTGCAGGAGCTGCCGCGCTTGCCTGCGTGCTCACGCGTAACGGCAAGGACAGTCCAGGGAGTATAGCTAGGGATAATGTTAGAGAGGGAGCAGACAGAGAAGGCACAGAATGTGTAGAACGAGATCCCCTACCGACACAATTAGGAAACAGGTGATTAACATTACCCCTCTGCGCGCATGGCAGTTCACCTAATGTGACACGGGTAAAAAAAATGCGTCGTCAGAAAGAATTGCTCATTTGGGCTCTCTTCAATAATGAAATGGTTGAATGACAGACACGCCGCTCTGCGTTCTGTGTACTACGCGGACAAACACAAGTAAGGCCGGCGAAGTTATATTTCACATCACATCACGACTCTGGTATGCCGTCAACATCACCGCCAAATACCGTAAATGAACGCAAACAGTGTAGGAAACTTCGCTTACATCGATTCCCACAGTTTGTGGGATATGCATATATTTTTCTTTTATTTTCCGTTTGCACATCGGGATGATGCTTTAAAGAGATGGACATTAGTACACGTCCTCGTTTATACTTCTCCGGTTACCTTTTTTACCGAGTAAGAACTGTTGAAACGTGATCGCTTGGCACAAGGCGCACATTATTTTATTGGAAGTCTCTTCAATGTTCCTTGCGAATTTCTCGTGATGGCAAATTATATGATCAAGTTTATTGCATGGCGTAAATAGTGTTCTGCATTCCGGAATGCACCCGAGCACAATAAAATACGGTGGAATCCACCACGAGTCACATAAAAATAACGGACGCCCTTAACGCAAAGTACAGAATATGATGATCGACAAATGGCATTCGCCGCTATCGTTGTGCTTTGCATTGTAATTGTGTTTCTGGGCGCAGGTTTGTCCAAGAAAGAGTTCGTTTTCGTGACAAAGTGTAGTGTCCTTGTCTTGCCCTTCACCATCGCTACAACGTGACAACAGGCTATGCGTTAGGTGTCTCATACCTAACAGCCTGACAAATGTGATATGTAGAGCATATCATATTTTTCCATATATATATATATATATATATATATATATGGGCGTTTTTTTTTACTATAACAGGATTCATTTCTTACAAATAAAACGTCCTAATTGGCTTTGGGAATACTGTCAGACATTGTTAATAATGTCTCACTGTTAGGACAGATTTCTTCTCAGCAGGTAACTTGTGACAGATTCAAGAGCTATTTATGGAAATGGAAGGTGACGACTGATGATATTTGCTTAAGTAACATCGTCCTCCTTATTGGTAGTAACTGCTGCAGAGGGGGAGGGGTGTGTTCTCCAGAATCTCGGACCTTCTGAACACGAATGCGATTTGTAGTATGGCTAATTTATTTTCCAGATTTTTCGTACATGAGAGTATACCGTTTTCACTACCACGACCGCAATTCTCACTGCGCTGTTCTCACGTTCGCTGACGATTCAGGTAAGTATAAGACAAACAATCATAACACTTTCTCTGCTGCAGTACAATGCCCAAAGCAATAACATTGTTTTGCTGTTCGTTGACACGTTGGGTTGTAATTAGAACTAAGTTATTGCAGTTGTGAGTCACTATGAAACAAAATACGCAAGCAATAGAACTGACAGCACCATACAGAAGAAAGGCGAGTTAGTGACATCTGGATGTACATGAAGGGGCATGTGCTTCAATCAGTGAATCTTTCTGCACCGAGCGTTTTGAAGGCACTATTACTGACACTTTGCTCGTTACATAGACGGAAAGTAAATTCGACCTTTTCTCACAATGCTGTATTTATGCAGACGTAAAGAGTACTACACAAAAGTGACAACTTGATGCTCTGTTCAACGTCGAAAAGCATCACCATCAGTCGAAGTCATAGTTTTGTAGGGTGAAGGCCTATCCGAGCTATTACTCATTGGATCGTCAAAGACGAACCCACCATGTATATTTCATAGTGTCGACGGACTACTTTAATAGTTTACATTCTCCTACTGTGTATTCCTTCCTATCATGATGTATTGGATCGTCAGAGACGATCCCACCGTGTAAATGTCTTAGTGTTGACGAACTACTTTAATCGTTTACATTCTCCTACTGTGTATTCCTTCCTATCATGATGTATGAGTTTGCGCAACATATGCATAGTGTGGCTGTAATGGCGCAGAAATAAACAGAAATGACGTGCTGCTACCTTGGGGGTATATTCAGCAACTAAATTAAACTAGTATTTCGCGTTATTGGACTAAGTGGTAAAAAGGCGTCTCTTTAGGCGTTATGTATTCTATTTTACTGTGATATTCAGCAGATGGTTGAAATAAATTATTTTTGAGCTAAGTATTTTAGCATGACACACATCTCATCAACAAGGCACATACGCTTTGGCAGCATGCTATTGTTTTTATTGTACATGGTTCAATGTGGAGCGTCATCGATATATTCATGTCCTGAGCTCAAACTCTCACACTATCTAGTGAAAATAGATTACTTAGCTTGCGGTGGCTGGTCGAAAATCGCGGCCACGTGCAACGGAAGGATAAGAATGCCGCTAAAACGGATCCTCAGCAAGGAAGAGTTGGCAGAGCGATGTCGTATGCATGCCGAAAGGGCTCGATAACGTTTAACTGCCGCGCAAAAAGGTTGATCATGCGCAAATAAATTCATGCTTACCGGCAGGTGCGAGTAGCGAGGGTCTGAGCGATCGGTGGGCAGCTATCTTCTATTCCTTTCGGAAGGGGGCAGTCTATGGCTATTCAGAAAAAAATTCAGTTTTCTTCGGCATATTTATGAATTTTTTTTCTCGTACACGTCACTTTGACGTGATGAGTGTTCGCGGTTTTGTGAGGTCGCGTGACAGACAGGCGAAGTGGGCGTAGCCAGAAAACATTGGACGAAAAGCAGAGGGCTAATGGTGAAAAGGCGTCGAATCAGGAATTCTTCTTCTTCTTTTGTGTGGTACAATCATGCATAATCAGTATGTACATGTTCTATCAGATGGGGAGCTATCGCGGTTTTCGTGACGTCGCGTGACAAACAGGCGAAGTTGGGAGTGGTCCGAAAATGTTTTGACGAATCGTGGAGGCTGATAGCAAAAATTGGAATCAAAACAGTTTGGAATCATATTACGTTATAGCGCCCCAAGTATCGGCCGCAACTGCCAGGCATTTAATGCATGTAATCATGGCACCACGCAGTTAGCCAGATGCGCTATAACAGCTCAACAAATGAACTGTTTCCGAAATCGGTATTTTGTGTCGGAGTTTGAGCATCTAAAAGGCTCAGTTTGGAGCCTCTGTGTATGCAGTTTGAAGGCTACAGCAGGAAAAATATTGTAGTAGGCGAAAACGGGTTTCTGCGCATTTCTATAAAGAAATTTGCCCTAGCTTAGCGGTGTACATAGTATGAGTCTCCTGGTATCGCAGTAAAAAAGTTTCATTCCAATGACAGCATGGCCAATGTTGAATAACGGCTGCTCGCTATTTTGTTACTTTTAACTGTTATCAGTAAAGCGGTTAGCATACTTGCTATCTACGTGGCGCCCGTGACCCCACCGTCAATTGCTCCCCTAGCGGACTGATTCGAACGTCACCGTCACCACCAAATTTCTTTCCCGCCAGAGCAAGCGCGCCCGTTTGCATAGGAGCGCGTGCTACCGTTGATTGTGTTTACACGCCGGCAAGCGTTGTTTTGTCTTCCTTCATACTTTGTACGATGTATTTTTGTGTACCTCAGTGCCAAAATAGCCTCGCAAAAAAAAGAAACACTGAGAAGAACCCTCTAAAATGCTAATTTAATAAAAGTTCGCGAATGAGAAAAGCGCTGCGCTCTACGCAGACTCAGATCAAGCAATTTTCTGCTCGTTTACCTTCTTTTCATTCGTGTCTTGTGATAAATTGAAGTGGCCCTTGCGTACATAGCGATAAAGTTTAGTAAATAATATGCTAGCTCCTTTCAGGAAAATGCGTGCGGGAGGACTAGCTGATGAGAAAGAGTGTCGTCGTTAAGTGGGCAGTGCGGAAACACACTAAATGCAATAGCATATTCTGGCAGCAATGAAATGGGCAAATATCAAGGGTGTTTTCCAGAAATTTTACCCATGGTATGCGAGCCAGTGAAGCAGCCGCACGACATAATGACAACTGTACTACTTTACGCAATTTTAACATTTAGGCACTGCTTATCCATGAAGCAACTAGATTACTAATTACAAAGCTTTGCAAGTGATTGCAGTATGAATTACTCGTAGCCATCGCCACAACGATGAACATTCATCATTGTTTTAAAGATACAGTTCTCCTATCAAGTGTTGCTAGTTGTTTCTTAACAATGATAAATGCGAATGGGAGGTGCCTAACGTAATTTTTTTAAATAACGATGCTATATTCGAACAACAGAAATTTCTGTAGTCATTGTAAGCTGGCTTTCCCACGTTGTGCTTGCAGTGAAGCCTACTCATAAAGAAAATTTTGACGCGAACGGGGCCCGATAACGCTTTCGCGTTCCACTCTTAAAGGTGAAGCTCAAGTGTCCTCCAATATTTAACAGCGAAGCTGTTTAAGCCGGAAGTAGTCCAGTGGTGTACGCCCCAAATGTGGACCGAACCTCGAGGTAGTCCAGGAAGGGTCCAAGCGCAATGGTGCATAGCCCGGTGAACTAGCGAAGCTGTTTTACCTTGAGGATGGTCCATCCAGTGTACGCCGCAAAACCTCCGCCTGGCGATGACGTCGCCATGCGTCGCCTAGCAACGCTTCGCCCCAGCTGCACCGACCGCGCCGAGCCTCGACACAGCCGCGTGAGCCGTGACGTCATCGCGCGCCCCATCACTTCGCCTTAGCTTTGCCGAGCTGTGACGTCACGGTGCCGTGCGGAGTGGTTGCCGTGACGATCACGGAACCACGGTGACGTGAAATTGACGGTGGCATTACGACCACCATACATCGAGAGTGTGTCAGCAATGGCACGACTATAGCTGTTCTTAGGCCGTTTACTCCAGGGAGGCCAGATACTTTTCTGGCCATTCGCTTTAAAAAACTGTCAGCACTTTCACTGCGGTGGAGATGGAAGACCAGCGAAGCTGTACTATGGGGGGAATTATGTATCTACAATTATGACTATTAAGATGTGATGGTGTAATTGGTTATTTTACCTATTAAAGAATGAAAAATATATATGATCCGGTGGTTTTCATTTATTTAGTAACCGCAGGGACCATGGCCTTATTGTCGCTACGGTACACCGCCATAGGGTGTAGGGCAAAGGTTGGCACGTTCTTCATAAACACGTCACCAACGCCGCGCGCGTTCGGTTCAAACGCGGGCAGAACGCCGCCGCTGTCGACAACAGTTCTGGGCGTTGCTGGTGCTGCTACATGTCCAAGTTCATACAGCTCCTCAGAATTTTGAGAATGACAGCCCATAAACGCATGTCATGAAACAAAACACCCGGAGCGCATGCCTTTTATGTTAAATCTTCTCAGACTGTGATTGAGTCAACAGCTCCCCTTGCGGCCGGTCGCAAGATACGCATTTGGTGCAGCAGCGGCGACGAACGCGTCCCTTAATCGTCAGCCAAAGCGACGAATACACGCGCCACAGCGCCACCACCCACAACAATACCTTAACGGTAAATGCGCGAAAGCCATCTCGCGAAAGTACGTGCGTCTGAAAGGGCTAGTTGCGTCCGGTGATGAATGCGCCATACAACCCATTTGCTTGTGACCACGCGCCGTTTGCATTCTACTCGGAGTGGCTCCGGCGGCCGAGTGCACTTTCACTTAGTGTGCAAGAGACTGTGCTTCTAACAAAATTAAGAATCATCGCAATTAATCGCAGTCCGTTAGTCTGAGTGTAGCGGACTGCAACAGACCACAGCTTCAGCAGTATAATGTGTTCTTTACTGCAAAAAAATATTCCAGGTTTCAGTATTTTGTTCAAATGTCTTACAGACACCATAAGATGTGAACTTCATACATGGAAATCATATACGTCCGAAAAGGATTATACTAAATGCAAGGAAGAATACGAATACCAGTGCCAAGGGCGCAAGATTTACTACCCCGATTGGTCCAAGTGTCCTAATTAAACATAAGCGAAATTTGGTGAGAGTTTATTATATAAAAATATGGCAAGTCTTACAGAAAAGCCCATGTTATCTTGTTACTGTGTTTAGTTAATAAAATTTTCCGCCATTATATCTACATACCAAATAAAACTACAATTGACATCTCCTGTCACTTCCTTGATTGTAGAGTTCCTTGCCAGTGCGTAGTTTTTATGTGGTTGCGCTGGGTACGGCCTATGACAGCCTTGATTCCTTGACGTAGTTTTCTTTGCCACTTCCATGATCCTAAGTGCAAATGAACATCATCATCATCATGAGCCTATTCGGTCATTCCAGCGACGCAGGCGGCGCCACGCGGCTCTCCTCCGAAGCCGTCAGCCGGTGATAAAAATCTGCGACGCAGTTCGGCGGTTCGGTCTCGCGATAGTCATGGACGCGCCGAAGATGATAAAAGCGAATAGTAATCGCATTTGCAGCCAATGATGCAGCGTCTGCTCGAGATGCACACGCTTGCGAGGTCACCTTATCACCGTCTCGGCAGCCATTTTGACCTACCGTTGCGCCGCCTATAGTCGCTGGAATGACCGAATTGGCTGCGCCGTCAGTTACGTCGTTCTCCACGTCGCACCTAAGCGCGCGCGCCATTGGCAGCGCCGTTAGTGACGTCTTACCTGCTCTGCCCGCAGAGCAGGTAAGACGTCACTAACGGCTAACGTCACTAACGTCACTAACGGCAGGCTTCCATTGCGCTGCCCGCAATGCCGCCTCCTCGGCTCGCCGTTGTCGCATGCATTCAATAGACAGCTTTAGTTTAGCGTGGTTACCGGAATAGCGGGCGTACCGGAATAGCGGGATCGAAGTGCGCATGCGCAGAACGCTAACCGACCCATACCGTTTACCGTGCGCACGCTATTTCTCAGAGTTAACGTTACCGTGTTAGCGTGGTGTACGTAGTGTACGTAAAACATGGCGGCGGTCCCGGTCGCCCGCTTCGAACTGAATTTGGCGTTGTTTTTGTAGAATTCACTTCGTTCGTAGAAAATGACTGCGTAAACGATATTTGCTTAGTCTCATGCCGCTTCGCCGAGAGAGTGTTATGGCTAATCTTGAGGAATTTTCGAGATCGCTTCTCGTTTCGAACGCGCCTAAGCCTAACGAGAGAAATTTTTTCTGAGATGCGAGCGCCATCTGTCGCTAAAGTCGGGAGATAGGCGGGAGATAGGCGCGACGACGACATATGGCCTCTGAGATGGGAAGATTTCGGAGGCTATGGTAGACAGCTTGTACTGCTTGTCTGTTTCGTTGCAGATCGACGGACATGTGAAGTGAAAATACAACGCACTCCTGGCTTCCATTGCGCTGCCTATCGCACTTTCCGGAAGCACACACACATAGAATTAGGTGCCCTGTGTATGCTAAATTCAAAGCGTAATGGAATAGCGTCCCGCACGTAAACTACGCTATCACGCTATACTAAAACTCTCTTTCTGCAAAGTTCGTTTGCGGAACGGTAACGCTATTTCCCGTAACCCCGCTATTACGCTAACGCTAAACTAAAACTGTCTAATGTCTCGAGTAAGTTGGGCGTCATGGTTAGCAGCAACCACTCGCCATTTGCGCTTGTGTTCCACTTCGCTATTACAACGCTATTTAAGCGCCACCGCTTTGGCAGAGGAAGGCTCGGGAAGCCGAACGTAAACGTCAACGTCGGCAAGCGGACCCCGAACTTCGGGCCAGGGAAGCCGAACGTAAACGTCAACTTCGGCAGGAAACTTCTACGGAAGCAACACGGGCTCGGCACGCCGAAGTGTAACGTCAGCGTTATCAAGCCCACCCCGAACTCCGGGCTCGGAAAGTCGAAGGGCAACGGCAACGTCGAGCGGCAGCTCCCGATCCCGAAGCGACGAGGCAACGCGAGTCTGCGGCCAGAGGAGCAACACGTTCGAGGCCATTACAACGCCCGGGCTTCGACGGTGGTAACGTGCGGTTCAAGCGCGACTTCCTCGATCGGAGCTTCGGACACAGTTGCAACGTGTGCGACCGGCTTTGGTTCGACAACAACCTGAGCAGCAACAGTATACGTGAAACGCACTCTTATCGCAATCGCAAAGGACCTAGACCTACCGGTCACCACTCAACAACATTGTCATCATGACGCTGTATCTCAAACCCAACATCTCAAGAGAAAGCGTCGAACTTTACCTCGCAAGGAGCATGGTAGAGTACAACAAGACCTGCAGACAGGCGCCCTTCATATTCGCAGGGTACTTCAACGTAGACATACTGACAACCGATTGGCTGGTGCAGCCCATGAAGGACGTATACTCTTTGCTATGCATTTCCCAAGATCACAAGCAACCCACCACCATCAGGGGAACGTGCATAGACCTCGTCTTCGCAAATTTCAAACTCGACCCTCTGCAGCAGGACGCATTGGCGCTACACTTGACCGACCACAAAGCCATCGTCTTCAAGATACCGCGCGCACCGACGCTAGAAATCACGTACGATCTCTAAATAAAGACGCAACAACCCCGTACAAACGTCTCCTCTCTTCTCAATACATTCTCCCACTTTCAACTTTCATTGGGTGGTGTTGCCAAGTGAAACGAAACAGAAACTCGATGAGCACCCCCCGCGATGCTTTCGCATCTCACCATAGTTGCCCGTAGGGTGAGATGACGTGATTTTTTTTCGTAGACATTAATTTTCCTTTCTATTCCGATTCATACAAGGACGCTCGAGGTGTGTTTTCGCCGTCGCCATCGTCACCGCCGTGCTGTCATGGGCGATGTGCGGCTTGCACTTCGGCGTTTGGAAAGTCTCTATAAATGCGAAAGACCCGCAGGTAATTTGGTTGCAAAAACAAGAAAACATTGAGTCCCTACGGCTCGATCGTCCCTGTAGCCAGGCCAACACCGCTGGCATAATGACGAGAACCACCAAGGGCATTACGCACATACCCCCGTATTATGAAACGAGGTTCGGCTCAAACTTTGTCATCCGCTCCACAGAGTTAGGCACAGAGCCACCCTGCGACAGATGCCGACACTACACTTCTCAATAATTGTCGTGGATGATCGTAAAGTGCACTGACCATTTTTGTCTAGGGTTGCGCTGTTATGTACTTTCTGGGATAATCACAGGGTAAGTGTGACAGTGTAATAATTACAGGGTAATTGGAAGTGTAAATAGACGACCAGCAGTCGTAAAAGAATAGCAAGAAAAACAAAGACAGTGAATGGGATACAACGAATGCAAAAAAAGACAATCACAAATACAAGAATGGAAAGAAAGCAATTAGGAGGGAAAATCTGTACAATAACACGAAGGGCAATGCCTTGCTATATGAGGCTCTAGCTGGTTACCTAAGGACAAAAACGTACCGGAGCAAATATTCGGAACTAGATGAGGCCTGTGTATGCTGCGGTAAATATCCAGAGACCACTCATCACATCCTGATGGAATGCGCGGGTGTATGTTACTCGGTGAAAACCGCAGGTAACATACACCATTCAGAACCGCTTGTATTTAAAGTGGATGGAACCATTAACCAGCCGGCAGTCTTAATAAGCAAGAGACTTTTTGAGTATTGGGGAGGAACAAGCAGGGAAGAGATTGATATGACATGATTCGTTACAGGCATAGGTAGTGGTAGAATGTACATACAGAAGATTTGAGGAAGAGAAAAAGGTTAAGATGTATACTAAAATAATAGAAGTAAAATAATGTATAGCATGCCTGATTTACTCCAGCAGGTTAGATAACTATATGTCACCACCACCTTTCAAAGGGGATGCCAGTAAATCATCATAATCATGATAACTGAGTCGATGTTGGTGTTGAATAGAGTTCAGCAGCATTCTACAATATGTGGGATAGAACCTTGATGGTGAATGAGTTGAGTCTGACGGAATACCGGCAACGTTTGTAGCGTAAAATTTAGTTTATTTACTTTAGATATGTATAATCTACATTTACGGTTCGGTAAACTACCACAAATCTTGTATGATATAGGCTGCACATTACTTTCGGTGAACCTTATGCACGTGCTGGTATCTACTTTGAAGATTAAAGAAAATTACAAAAAACCGTTTTTTCATGTCTTCTGCCGAAGCTCTATATTTCTCACACATCGTCGGCTGCTATGTTTTTCCCGCTGTGTTTGACCATCTAAGTCAAGTCATGCACGAAAATTCTTGCATGCCACACGCGGAAAGAAAGGAACATAATCAGCCACCCGTAAAAGGAAAGTTTCTCGTCCGCGATGAAAACTTACCACTGAAAAATTTTTGCTTGATAATGACGGCTTACATGTACCATGTGCCTTACGGCGCTTTTGCCAAAATTTAGAAATATGCAAGTAAAAACTGTAAGTGAAATATGCAAGTCAAAAAGCTCGCAAAACGCCATAGTCATGCGGCACGTCTTGTGTTTTGCGGCTTTCTTTCAGGCTTCGAAAGAAAAAAAAAACATTATGTAGCACTAATTCAGCACCAGGAAGCTTGATCGGAAAATTTACAGGATGGCCTATAATTTTCTCATTAACATGTTTGCCCTGATATACTGTTTTCTGAAGCTGAATAAATAATAGCTCATTACGTAAGCAGGCACAATAAGAAAAAATAGGTTTGACGTGCTCCAAGTGGCGGCAAACAACATTACCTTGGTTCTGTCCAGCCAAGTGGGACTTCCACTTTTAACAATGTTTGCACACGTTACGTGGGATACATGTTACATAATGCTCATGCAAGAACTATCGACATCGCAAATACATTTGTTTTACAGAGACCTAGTGGTCTGTGTAAAGTTGACAACTTCATCAACTTCCTTTCTGTTCTTTTAATACTCTCCACGAATATATTTGTCCAAGTAAAATGTGTTTAAGGTGCTGCCGTGCAAGATTACTGTGGAAACCTTATTTATTACGAAATAAAGGTTTCTTTACCATTGCCTACTTGCACCGGTCAAAGCGGACACAGTTGCTACACACCTCCGGTCCTAATCTATAGAAGCCATTCCTGCAGGCACATAGACTGGTTTGCGATCCTTTACGACAGAGAACTTCTCGAGTTCTTGGACTACCACACCACATCTCATTAACTCGATCTGGTGTGGTTTTTTCTTCCTCATTATTTCCGCAGATTGGATTATACCCTGCGTAAGAAAAAGACAAGGTACAGTGAAATATTTTCTACAAGTGAATATAGCACAACTCCGAAAAGTCACCGGAATTTAAAACGCCCTTGTAATGTACCTGAGCAGCGAAAGAGCATTACAGAGCCATGTGGCATTTGTGAACTTTCGGTCACCTGATTACAGATAAATTAGCCTTTATGAAAATCAAGCGGGAGCAATCAGCCTACAGCCCCCCACCCACCCACCCAAAAAATAATAATAAATGGGCAGAAAACATTGGAGGATGGCTGATAAATTTAGGCTTTTTGGTAAATCTGCTCGTAATCCAACTAGGCAAATATTCCTTAATGTTTTGAGGTATCTATAGTTTCCGTGACGTGCACTCTAAAAGTACCTGTAATTTATCCGCGCCAAGCGAACAGATGAGACACACGCAAATAAATTCATTTGCCTGGCAGCTATTGTTAGCCATTAGATAAGCTGCGAACAGCGCCTCGTGAAGCTTTGGCCGTGTTGCCAAGTGACAGCTTTCTTGGTCTTTTTTGTGGGATTTCATGTTCGTTCATCTTGTATTCGCATGCGCAATCCTATTATGGGGTGCTAGACATGGTAAGGGCAACGGGTAGTGAAGGAGGTGCTACACAAGAAGATGAGGATAGTGCAGTGATGGAGCCGGAGTAAGGAAATTGTGAGTGAACGTCATGAAGTGGGGAGGCTGTTGTCATGTAACGCCCTGAAGAAGACGGGTTGGTGCGATCCGCCTGTCTTCGGAAGCGGAGAAACCTAGATTATATAGAAAAATCGACAGACGTTTCAGTGCCAGCTAGCGCACTTGTGTTCAGCGTAATAAAACTATAAATACCAGCAGAAATTTTATATATGTAATGCCACCTCACATACTGCGTCTATAGATTGAATACCACCCGATGTTCCAAGGCTTTATAGATTGTCTCCCATATGTTATCAAAATTGTGCCAGCATGGGCATCCCTAGGTTTGATGCACCCGGATTCCCAGATGTGTTGAGTGCTTGTGTTTCTTTTGCCTTTGGCATGATTTACCTGAAACACCATCACAGACGTATGCTAATCTATGCAATTGAAACATCCTTAACAGCAAAGCTCTATAAGCTGGTTCTCACTTCCGTCGTCAAAAGTGCTATAGGGGACAGATTTATAGCAGTTATTAGTGATGATCAGGTGCCTAGGATGCCTTCGAATTCTCACGGACGCCTTTATCATACGGCTACGTCAAGGCTTCCACGCGGGCTGTGTTGCTGATCCACGCAATCCGCGTTCACCTCTGCAGTCGTACAACTCATAGCTTGTATAAAAAGTGTCACCGGTGCTTAGAAACAAAAATACTGATTACTGGCTAAAAAGTCATGCAAAACTATGCCATTTGTAAATGCGGTATCCGTCGCTCACCTTTTATTGTGTTATTGGTTGTTCCTATATTGATAGTGGGCATACCACCGCCACCACGCGAATTCATGTGATTGTATAAGTCCACTTAATTGATTTTTTTTGTAAAATGCCTTCCAAGTTCATACTTAACCATTTTTACATAAGCGAAGCAGATATTTTGGGCAGTAGTAATTCGACGAAGTTATGCGCCTAAGAAGGTTGGAACTAAGGAGAGAGAGACAATGGGGAGAGGAAGCGATCTCAAAAGAAACGTGCAGTGCCCACTACTTAATCAGGAAGAGAACATGTACAATTTCTGGAATTACGGTGCATTACTATTGCATTATATGGTGAAAGAAGATAGTGCCATGTAAAAGCAGCGGATTTCCCTAAAGTTATCGCAAACTTTCATAATCGGCAAGAACTTCTACCCAAATTTTTGGAATCTTGCATTCACAAATCAATGCTCCAGCATAGCACTCCTCGATCATAGAAAAATTCAGCGCATGGGCTTTAACGGTACACAAGTTAAGCACACACATCGACGTGGCTAACCATATTATTCATGCCAGCCATCAAAATCGAATTTCTGCAGCGTAAGGGATGCAAAGTGATTCGCCGTAACGATAAGCGGTTGGGGGCAGCCGAGTGATGAGGCGTTAATTGTTAACTCAGGAACGAGAATCATAATCCGTAAAGCTGTATTGGCACGACAGACCAAATTTCGTGAACGAGCATGAAGTGGCCGACTCGAAGGGAATCGTGCCGGCACCAGCTTATCTGCTTCATCCTTGTGTGCGGAGTGATAGGTTGACACTCTTAAATGCCGTTCACGTACCCATGCAACATAGTTGATGGAGTGCGTTGCGCTGCTGAGCAAGAAGTCGTGGGATCGAATCCCGGCCGCGGCGGCCGCATTTCGATGGAAGCGAAATGCAAAAACGCCCGTATGCTTGCGTTATAGTGCACGGTAAAGAACCCCAGGGGGTCAACGTTAACCCGGAGCCCTCCACTACGGCGTGCCTCATAATAAGTACTGGTTTCGGCACGTAAAACCCCAGAAAGAAGAGTTGACGGAGTTCATAACATTACCGTCAGAGTCGTCGGTGTCGGAGCTTTGCTATTGCTTACACTTTAGCCCGCATAGTAAATGATAAGCGTACTTTTTTTATCCTTTGTCGGTGACAGTTTCTTACCCACTAACAACTGTTACTAAGTTATCGCTCAGCGCAAGAAGCGCCTTCATATATCTGAAATAACTCAAATATTGTCGCCCATTGCAAAGCGAAAAGCATCTTGTCTAATCAGATTTCGGGCATGACGCGTATAGTGGTATACATTCTGGAACGTATTCCTGGACCAGTGATTACGCTGCAGTATACGAGGAGTCATGTATAAACAGCGGACTCACGTGACCCGTAGATCAGATTTCAACGACACACGGCAGTGCTCGCCTCTGCCGTTGCGCTTTGGGTGTCGCTTTCTTCGGCACAAGTTCACCAAATAAACAGTTTCATACTTTGCGGTTCTTCACCACCCGTACAACGTGACAGTATAACCAGTCTTAGCTATTGCGCTGCGCGTTAAAGAGCAATGTTGACGGAATGCATGAGTGGTTGGTCACGCGGCGCTATGTTAGTATTTCGCCGGCTTTATTTCGAGCATGAGAAAAACTTTGTGTAACACAGAAAGCAAGAGAAAGCTGTATCAGATGTTCGTCAAAATTGTATAGGAATTCTTAAATGACAGTTTTGATATAACAATGCCATTGGATAGTTTAATAAGGTATTTCCTACTTATTTATTAGACGAAAATACAACACAGTTAGTCTGTCTTGCTCCAAACAATGCCGAACACAATTACCTTCGTTTCTCTTCATCGACGTGGCAGTTGAATATTTTTTTTTAAACCTGGCACGACTGACGTATTGGAGGTTTATCGAAACTGATAGTGCAAGCGGCAGATTATGGCAACGGCGTTCTCACCTAGCTTCGGTGTCAATTTCCTTTGTGCAGCGTTGGCGTTGCTGCCACTCTTCATGCTCTTCGTCTTGATTACAGTCATCCTCGTTGGAACGACTCATCGTGGCGACTCTTTGTTCAAGTGAGTGGTTTGTGGCAGAGATTGAAATTATCCACATGAACAATGTCGCGCTTACGGTGACACATATCAGAAGGGAGTGTCAGAGGTACCACTGTGTAGTTCACCACTTACGTGCGCTGAACAACGGAAACCAGTCCACGAAACTGCCGATCCGGGAGACCATCGGGACCTGTGTCTGGAGATTATACCGTGAGCCCATCCACCAAGCCGGTATCGCGTGAGGTGAGCTCATAGGTACCGTTGCCTTGTTCATCAAAACCAGTTGAAGATTGTAGTATAGAATAGGATCAGTCACTTGATGATGAAGAATTCGTTTATAAACTGCATGAACCGGGTGGCTGGGTCTGCGACATAAAACTCCAGGAGGCCGCACAGCCACAGAATGTTTGCTTGCACAAGAATGCAGACATTACGCTCATCCTGTCCTAGTCACTGCGCTGACGCTCGCATGGCTGGCTCAGTCGTCCAAGCTAGCTATGTGGAGGCGCCTGAGGAGAGAGTCACCGCAGCCACGGTTTTTTGGGGCCGGCCAGCCGTGGTGCCGTTGCTCCCGTGGTACAAGCGAGCACTTGGGATAGGCGCGCTAGTGTGATGTCGCGTGTTCACGCGTGCACGGAACAGTTTCTTTTTGTCTGTAGCGCTGCGGCCTATTGCTACTCCGCTGTCATGAAAAGCCGGAAATCTCGAATTATTCAAACACTTTGAAAAAAAAAATTTGGACGGGCAGATGAAAATAGAACGCTCAATCTAATAAAATTCGTAGCAACAGATGACTTCTCATCATGGCTAGAAATGTGCCTAAAAATTGTAACATCTGCAGGAGTGGCTGTTAATGCAGGGCCGGTATTTTGTAGCGATGCTTTATGACTTATTCGATACTAGTCTTATCATCCACCGCTCACGGCCGGCTGATCCCGTTGATAACGCGAGCGGACCGTCGCTCTGACCATTGACAAAGCGCGATAAGCGCGAAAAGGCATTAGCACCGCAAAGGCATCGCTACAAAATACCGGCCCAGTTAAATTGCAGAAACACGATTAGAGTCATGTTCTGCACAGGTTCAGGCTGTGTCGCGCAATAAGTACTTTGCGATGTATTGATGAACGAACGACGAGCGATGCTACTTCGTGCTTGCATACCGATTAATAATGTCCCATGAAGGAGACTTGATATGAAACGTTGAAAATGTCAGTAGCGTTTGACTTTTCCAAGCGCAGTTGCTGTCAATGTTATGGTCCACAGGCATGCTTGTCTTGGTAACTATATCAGTAATTTTGTAGGTTACCTAAGGTGCTTTCAGTTTTTGAGGCGCAGGGAAGAGCCGATCACTTCCAGAAATCTTTCCACCAGCCACGTTCTCTGCTATCGCGAGGTTCTGGGTCACCCTGCTTCACTAGCAGCCGTGCTTCTGGCAACGATGCTGCTACGGACTTACAACAGCCGTGCAGTGTCGACAGCTTGTCACCCCACCAATAGTCAGCCGGCTTGCTTCAAAAGAATTAGGCAATTGAAACGCCTCAATACTTCATAAAAATTATAATTGAAAGGCTCCTTTCGCTATGGTTTTCATAAGCGAGTAACATTGTGTCGATCATTGACCATCTTGATAGATGGCATAGATAACAGTATACACTTGTCATCTTCACGTAGCTTCTCACTGAAAGCTCGTATTGCTGCTTCCGTCTGTAACGCCTTGCAAAAAGCGCTGCTTTTATTCACAATTCCCAAGCGGAAATGTCTTGGGGAGTAGTTATATTGCGTTTTATTCCTCCTTCGTATCGTCCACAATGGAGTAGTATGTTTTCTAATGCTGAGAAGGATATGTTTTTTCCATTTGATTGTACACTTCGTTCTGAATAACCCAAAAACCACAATAGTGTAATATTGTATACGCTCGCGACGTTACCTCGTGATCCCAGTGATATTATTTAGGGTAAAAATTATCCCGTTGATCGCTGAACCGTTGCGCTCACGAAAGGCCAATTCGAACGCTTTAGTGATGGTTGAGGCCGCGACACCTGCCCTGACTTTTGATGTGACCATCGAAAAAAAAGCAGAACGTGCGTGCTTTACGGAAGTCAATTCACGACATTCACCTGCATAAGCAGTCTAACCTTTACAAATTGAAAACCCAATCACTGGCAGCTGTTTGGTTTGCATAAAAGCGCAGGAGCCTTGGCTAAGAATTCAATGAAAAGTTACTCAAATTTGAGGCAGACGTGTAAGTTTGGGCACTAAACACTTTAAATTTTATACAATAACTAGTTTCGACCTCAGTAACTAGAGAGTTGGTCTTTATTATGCTAATACATACCAGGTTTATATTTTTGCGCGTACGTTTTATTAGTACCTCGTGCTATACTTACATGCTGACACAGATTCCAGAAGGACAAGAGTGGAAAAGGTGACAAAGAGGGTCCTCATTTTCATCGAACACTCAACCGCCATCGTTTTTGGTTTTGTGCCTAATAATAAGAGCAAAAAAGCCGTGTGAAATTGAAAACGGCAAGCGCTCTCCTTAAAGCTGACACCGCATTTCCTGGATATAATCTGGTGGAAAAGTCACTCTACAGACAAAGAGAAAACACTTCACTTTATGTATGAGATTAGGTTTCATAATGACAAACACATGGCTGGCACTCCTACTGTTGTGTCTTACTGTGTAGTGCTTTTAATATTGAGCGAATGCAGTCGCATAAATTGTAAGGCATTCGCCCTACGGTATGTTGAAATTTATTTAAACAGCGCTGCCGCACGATGTGTTAATAGCAAAAAATACGCGGTTGTTTCTCTTTCTCAAACAGCATTACAACTAAAAAACAAAAATCTCACCATCCTGTATATGTTAAACGATCGAAGAATGTAATAGCGGCATTTGCTGAATAAGTTCAGAAATGAACATTTTATTTCTTGATTGATTGATTGATTCAATTGTTCAAATTGTTTTCCTACGTCACAAGAAGTTGAGTTTACTAAACCTGGAAGCAAATTGAGCGTCCATGAACTCCTTAACCAAGACAAACTACACGTGAAAAGGTACAGCACGGAAGCATTGAAAATTAATTAGGCGTGGAAATGTGCAAAAAAATAAAGCAACATGAAAAATGCTTCGTACAACGGCAAAAAGCAATAATGCAAATTCGGTGGCTGATGAAGGTACCAACAGAATGAATTAGTAACTAAACCAAGACATACAGTCATGCGATAGAGAAACAGATTTGGCGCTCTCATTTTGGACAAGCATCATCATCAGAACAGCCAAGTTGAATGAAAAGCCTTAATAAACAGGCATAGGGATTGAAATTTCAATACGAATAGTTATCCTTAACTCCTACAATTGAAACTAATAAGGCCATGCAATGTCACATTCCAACTATGAGTAGTTTCTGAAGCTGAGCTACCTTAAGCATACATTTATGAGCATCTTGTAATATACATGCATAAACCTAGAGCATCTGGTGATCGAAGGCAATTGAGTAATATTTGAGTATTTCATTCTGCACACATTTTAGCATGTTCGCAGGCACCTTCACACCTTCAGGATTCCGTATCTGATTTTTCTTAGAATCCTTCATCCACATCTTACGTATTAGGATTAAGATTTCAGTTATACGTACGCGCTCTTTAATTAAGCTTTTGCGTTGCTGATAATGATAGATTCCAACAAATGTAGCATGCTGAGCAGCTAATACAGAGTCTTTGCGTAAATTGATAAAGTTACTTCATTTGTAGTCAACAACCTCTGCAGACGTTGTTAAGAGTTTGTTTTGCATGCATAAACACAATTTAACTGATGAAACCTTTTGTACAAACCAAAAGTTATAAATGATTTGCGATTTTTAATAAGAAATAGGGCGATAATCGGTATAATTCTTTCAGCAGTATTGGCAAGGTCGTTGTCCCATATCAACGTTTCCGTGAAGGACACGTAACATAAAAAATTTACTTACAAATTCTCTCTGATGGCCACTGACTTTGAGTTCAAATCCTTTCTGCATAACGTTAAACTGCACATCCGGATGTAGATTTTATACTAAGACAGCAGCTTTGCTGCTGTGTTCACTGGGTAAATGTTGAGCTCGGTGTTTCCTTCAAGGAGGAAGGGGGGGGGGCGAACACGACGTTTGGCGTGTGACAGCTGCCAACTACCAGCAGCTGTGAGCATTTATGCATGAACTTTAGATTTGTCAAAACAAGTATGTACATTGTCGCGAACAACCAACATCGAAAGCTGCTTTTTTGCGAGAAAGTGAGAGCAGGAGCAACATTTTCTAGATCTTTGAAAGTTGTATACGTGTAAACCCTACAAATTGATATTTGCCACAAGAGTAACAATGCACAGAAAATAAGCTTTCTTAGCACCTCTATGTGACAACAGACATTTCCTTATGTTCTACATCCTACGCAATATTTTATTTCACTACGTATTTTATAAAGCTCATATTTGTATCCCATGCACTGAGACACCCTAAACCTAGGCATGCATCGACTGCGCTATTGACCCGCATGTTAATTCCGTCCACATTATTGTAGTGCATAGGAATGGTTACGTCGTAAATATTGCCACACAGTCATTTTAATTATTGATCGTACCACAAAGAAGAAGAAGAGGCAATCTGTGATGGAGGGTTATGCATTAAGATAATATGAATTCAAGAAATCGGTTAATGTGAGGTAATTGACGCATGAATACCGCTGTGTAAAGCATAGCTCGACTACGAAGGAGACAGGAAGAAGGCAATATTACATTTGGCTTCATAAAATAAAATCGTTACTTATGGTACGTCATATATACTTGAAACGGAACATGAAGTGACAAAGAAAACGTTTCCTCCAAAAGGCTTAATGGCGACCGCCTTAGGATGTGACGCGACGCTTACACATAAAACCGGTGCGCAGGTGTACGTACAGGCAAAACCGCAAAAGCAACGACAAGCAAGGCACAACAAGGTAAAGAATATAACAAATGTATTACCATACACAAAATCGAATACGCGTGAATTCTAAAGATAAAACTAAAGCGAAAGTATGGCTTTTGACAGGGGCTAAAAGTAACCAACAAAGTAGCATTTTCATCAGAAAGATGGAGCATTGGAAACGACAGCAAATTATTAGATAAGTGTATGAACTGAGGTTGGTAGTTTTATTGGTCCTATAAGCGATACTAAACATTTCGCTTACTGACACTATGCACAAGCATAGTGTCACCCGCACACAGGCGAACATGAACAGGTCTCAGTCGAGAACCGTTAATACTCACTGTCACTACGCTGATGTGATTAAAAGAGCAAGCACGTTCGAGGTAACGTTCCTGCTGCGTCTAGCTGAACTCGTTTCCAGAACATGAGATTGCGCGATCTTCAGAAGTAGGTGCGCGGGAAGACATCAAACATGCTGCCACCAGCCATCTCGGTTTTTCTTAACTTTGCGCCCACTAGGTCGCAAAGGCTGAGCGATAGGTTGCCTGCGGTTCACATGCTCAGTGGCACCGACAGCCATGCGTAGTGATGGCCGGACTGGAGGGTGAGACGCACGCTCGCCTGCCCCAACCTTTTCTGTCGCACGCCTCCGCCCTTAGATTGAGAGTACCAATAGCCTAATTTATTCATTGCATCTAACGGGCAAAATTTGTTTTTACCATAATTATATTGTATATAACCATTGCATGACTGCATGCTTTTCCATATATACAACGCCCTCAACGAAATCCTAAAACCCGCACTTGTAGCGGGAGCGCCCAAAATTTTAGCCATTGCCTTACATGTAGCAGTATCTGCATTACCCATTAGGCTGTGGGCAAATCTGCGTCTTTTAAAGCCTTATTGTTGCTCCTAATTCAAGAAATGTCGAAACATTTAGTAGTCAAAGTCACTTTAGTTCAACACCGAGCACAAGAAATACAACTAAGATATAGTAGACAGATTTGGCTTTGCCAATAAGAATGGCTAACCTAATGAGAAAAACACTTTTCTACTATTCCGTTATTGTTACCCTTACAATAGGACACAAGTGTTTTCTTCATCTTGTATTTTTTTTATTCAGAAAGCAGTTAAGTTTACGCTCGAGACGCCTTCACGCTGACATCACCGCGGCCGCTGCCTCGTTATGGTTGCAGCCACCGTTGCCACGTTAACCTGTTGAGTGGCATGCGCGGCTCAAACGTGGTCATACAAGGGTTTTTCAAAGATGCGGAGTGCGTTTGGCTGCAAAATAGAAAAAAAAACAGCAATTTCGCCCGAAAGGCGAAGCATCGTTTGCAATAGCAAATTAGTGGACAGATATGTATACGAATTAAGCAGAGTAGTTTTATCTGCCGTATATGCTTGTAAACATAGGCATACTAATTAAGTGAACAAGAAAATTTTCACGCGCACACAAGCAAACATGAACACATTTCACTCGATGACCACGGAAACGGGCTGTCAAAACGCTGGAGGGAGGAAGCGCGGCGGCAGTAGCGAGCGAATTGACCTTCGTGCTCCATCTCCCATCAACACGAACTAAGCCGCGAAAACACAGCGCGCGGCGGACTGTGACCCCACGCAGGTGGCTTTCAAGAGACAGCGGCCCGGGCGAGCACGCGCTGCGCCAGAGCCGCTCAGAGTAGAAGGCACCCTCCTCCCCCCCCCCCCTCCACTGTTCTCTACTCTCCCCCGGGAGCCTTGCAGCCCAGGCAGGCGCGAGCGCCCGCCTGCGGTAGAACAATTTCGGCAAGACTGTCTATATAATTGCTATCGCAATAAAAAGACGAAGAGAAGTGAACGCAACGTCAATGCCTCGCTCAATTGCCTCGGCGGCGGTGCAAAGGCCTTCATCCGCTCCCAAATGCTCTGTGCACATGTACATTAAAAGCACACTGCAGTTCCGGCATTAGTTATTGAAATAGGCGATAGAAGGAACACAAACCTTACAATTATAGAATAGTTGTGACTATTGGACCGGCGGCCAACACGATGTTTCAATGTTCCTTCCTTCTAAGGCTATGACGAGGTGCTCGGCCCAGTGTTTGGTGATAGTTTGCTCTACCTGGGTGTCAGATTCAGCTATATTTTGTTCATCGAGGCCATATAAAATTAGGTTATTGCGGAGTGAACGGTTTTCTGCGCTGTGAAAACGGGTTTATAGATCGGATATGGCAAGCGTTGTGAGTGTTGGTCACCTGTATAGTTTGTGGCTACTGCTGTGGAATGTCCATGTGATTACAGTCGCTTTCTACAACTGACATTCGTCTGTTTATTTCCGAGATTGTGTTGTTAGTGGAAAGCAGTTGCGTTTTTAGATCACTGATCTCGGTAATCAGTTGTATCTGCCTTGTGGATAGTTTCTGTAGTTCAGTGAGGACAGTGTTCAAATCAGGTCCGCGATTCAATTGCACCTCATCTGACCTCAGCAGCAGTAAGCGTATTACTCTCAAGCACTCGACAGTAACACCAATAAAACAGTTGGAGCTCGTGAGCTGTACCACAAAGCAGTCTCGTCTGATGCTCTAGAGAAAAGGCAGTATAGCAGCCGAGCTCCAGGGCGTCGCCCGAGGGTGTTTTTCTTTTAAAGCTCCTGTTTTTGGTTGTTTCGCTGGCGCTGGATTGTTGAAAGTAGTGGTATCGATGACCACCTCGAGAGGCTGCGCTGTGTTGCGATCTGCCACAATGTCGACAGCTGTGCAGAAGCCGTTCATGTTGTCTTCATTCCATGGTCGCGCGCTGCCCGCTGATCCAACCGCGGCGGCCGGCGTGACGACAGGGAGCGATAGGCAGGCCCAGTAGCAAGACCCAGTATATTGAAGAGGAGTGGTTTAGTAGGCTGCTCCATCACACAGCAGCTGAGTGCACCTTTTGTTCTATATTATTTGCGATGCCGATGCATACATAAGTTTTTTGATAGCGTTGGTCAACGTTGTGCTCGTCATGGCCTATCAAATCCTCCACTAGCTAAGCCAGTTCATGGTCATGATTATCTGCCCATGTTCCGTCTATGTCCACGCTGCTAGGTTTAGTTCTTTCATCAGTTCACCTATCGCATCCGTTTACTTTTTTCGGGGGGGGGGGACCTTGTGGCATATGAATAGGGTGTAGCAAGCCCGAAATACGGGTAAGCTCGGGGATGGGCTTTCCGATCGATGCCGTATTTTTCCCGAGGTTGACTAGTCTTGCCATTGACTGCTAACTACCCGCAAAGCCGCGGTATATCCCTTTTACCGCCCAGTATACCGTGAGACAAGACTTTCCATTCGGTCAATTGCGCACATGCGCATTCCTCCGCGTGTACAGTAACACGGCAGCGGTAAATCTCTGTATAATTTTTTGCTATCCAATTCAGCGGTCCAACCACATTGCTTACAGAGCTTCTCATGCAGCGTATACAGACACCTGAGGTTCTTTTACGCGCAATTTGTGTTCTCGCCGCCACTCATTCTTACAGTGTCTGGGCTGGCCAACATATGTGAATTATTAAATGATAGGGTCTGCGAACACGCTTCTCAAAGCTTAAATGGAAACAAGGTAGATTACAAGCACACCACAATATGGCCACTGAATGTATGCCAATTTCTTGTTGGACAAAGTGGCTACGTTTTATCTAGAAAGTCATCCTTGGCGGTTATAATCGCTTCAACTACCATTGTAGTGCCATAGTTTGCATATCTAGGGATGACTGCAGTTTGATGACAAAGTGAAACGCAGTAACTCTGAGTTATGTACCATGCCACAAAGACTTCTATACACTTCCGCAACTTCACATTGGGTTGCTGTAGTCCAACTGCATATGGGCTACCGATATGTCCTGCATATCTCAGTAAACAGGACCGAGAAATAAGCTACAGTTTTTTGTTAAACCATTCAACTGAAGTGTCTTTATGGTTTCCTTTGTAATTGCATAATTCCACGTACCTTTGTGCATTTGGAAGCGACAATTACACTGCCAAGCAGTCCCTACATTTTCAGCTTTTGGTCTAATATGGCACTTGCCACCTCTACCCTCACGCATTTTTTTCCCGACGCAGCTCTCATTAGCAGGCATTTAAAAATACAGTTCACAACCGTATCTTAAAGGCTACTTTCTGAATACACGAGCAAAGCTAGAGATTAGTTACAAAATGTACAACCAATTAGTGACGCAAGTACGCACCATAGAACATTTCTATGGGTCAAGCTTATATTCACGAAGTTGATCTCAGTTTTCAACGCACTTAGTGTTTGTAGTTTTGGATTTTTTCTTGTTTCCGTAAAGAAAATAAATTCTTTGATGTAGTAGTGACACCCCTTTCAGGCCATAGATATACATTTGTTGGCATCGGCACTGTTTGATATTTAGCAAAAAGCGATGGTGTAAATCCTAATTTGTTTTTCTCTTTTTCCATATAAGTTTGTAGTCCCTCTATCGCTAGTTCAGAAATAAACATTTGCTTCTCTCTCCCTATAAGTTGGAATCTCATCGCAAAGACAACACGTATTTTTTCTTATACTTTTTTGTTCATACTAAAGTTCTTGAATTTATTTCGTATGCTCCAAGAGCTTTATTTCTATCACGTCCTCCTACATTTATTTTCAATATATCTTTATTGTTTCATTTGCGCACTGTTCTAGGTTCGTTAAAGTTTTCAATTTTTAAGTTGTTTCTTTCAGCATGACCTTAAACGGTGATTTATTAGAACGGTAACAATTCTAGCTAAGCGAGATCTTGCTCCTGCTTTGCAAAGTTTTGATATTTCCTTGTTCTGTGTTTAGCGTGTCTCACCTTTCGCAATATCATCGCCGTTAAATGTAACGCACACAAAAATGAGCGCCAACCTTTCATTGCTGATAGAAGCAAGCAGCTGACGCACTTCGGTAAAAGACTAGGTAGACATGCCCTACAAAAAGTTCGCTTCCCCGTGATAGCAAATGCATGAGTCGTAAGACATCGGACAAACCTTTTGCATTACATGAGCTATAAAGCCACGTGATTATGTCTCATGTGCCCACGGATCTTTAAAGGACACTGATAACCTTCTGGTATCACACTTTACTGAATAATAATTTTTGCTTACTGAGATGTCTTTTTTTGTTTCACAAGTTACATTAACTGATGCTTCCTGAAAGCGGAGCTATACGGAACTGCTCAAAGTCCCGGCGAATATGATCCTCCGCTTTGATATATATCTCAAAAAAGTGTAGCACTTTCACCCATCGATGACGATCATTCATTTTTTACCATGCCTGTTTTGGAGCACAAAACAAACAACAGTACACAGGCAGATACGTTAACATATCACACATTTGAATTAATAAATAGATGCCGAATAATACTTACCCCCAAAGACATAATGCGTGCGCATCGCCTTCGCTTTCTTTTTCGGCGCCACGCATTAGTTCTATTTCACCGTGGCTTCTGATTAGGAATAGTTAGTCACGCTTTCTCCTTCACGTGCCTCTCTCTTCTGTTCTGTGTTCCGCAACAGTGGGGTAAGAGTACTAAGAATGGGAAACTAGTTCCAAAGTGGAAGCGCCTTTGTGACAAATCATATCGGATGACTCAGTAAGTGTAAACGTTTAAAACGTTTACACGACTACACAACCACGAAACATGTAGCAGTCGCCGACTCCACCCCACCGATAATGAATTATCGACCCCATATGGCCAATAGATCACAGGCATTGGAGGAAAAGATCAAAATTTGGCACTGGAACTGCCGCACCTACAAAGAAAGGGCAGCAGCCCTACAACAATTCATTAACACATCGTTAACCCAGCCAGATATAATCTGCCTCTAAGAGGTAGGAAATAAGCCGGTAAAGCTAGGGGATTACTATACATATCAGGACCCCTAGCATTATAAAGTAGCGACGTTGATGAGAAAGAACATCGCAACTAGTAGAGATGAGTCCCTTGAAGGGTCATGTCATCACCAAATTATTGAAATTCACACGACAAAATCTGGCAAGTTTGCACTCGGTCGCGCAAAGCTTAGGAACAGGGAAGCTTACTGGTTGCTACTGGTAGGTATGAACTTGGTTGCTGCTAGATCTTAACTTGATTTAACTTAACTACGCATGTAGGAAGGTATTCTCGAGCCATCATTTTCTGAGGTACCTTCCCTTTCGCGACATTTCGCGTGACTAGCGCTGGACGCGTGGGCGCCTACGAGCGACAGCGCTCCTTGCATGCCACAAACGCAGGCAGGCCAAGTTTGGTACAGTGCCAAGAACACTGTCGCTTGCCGATGCCGAATGTGTTGGCGACATTTCGCGTGAGTAGCGCTGGACGCATCGGTGCCTACGAGCGACAGTGTTCCTAGCATGCCACAAACGCAGGCAGGCTAAACAAGGTTGGCACAGTGCCAAGAACACTGCTGATTGCCGACGCGGAATGCGTTGGAGGCTAGCCGCTCGATATCAATCGGCCAGCTTCGCTGTCTTGAGCTTTGCGTGGCCTACTGCAAGCTTTCACAAGGTAGTGCGTCGGGCGAGTTGGTGCATATCTAAACAAATGAGTTGTGGCGCGAGGAAAAGAAGAAGGAACAACCAAGGGGAGACAGTTACAAAAAAAGCTTTCGCTTTTTTTTCCTGGCTCAGCGTGCCGCGGAGAAAAGAGAGACAGGGGTCGTGAAGGCAGGGAGCTGGCGAGGAGGGGACCGCGTGCGCATGCACGCGGTTTCCTCCTCCTCCTCCTCCGGGTTGCCATGACTACCACGGCTACGCACCACAAATTACGGCTGGCTTAAACAGCTTCGCTGTTAAAAGAGGGGGAAATCTAAATTTTTCATTGCTTATATATACAGCCCCCCCCCCCCCTTAAACAAAAAGGCACAGATTTTAAAAACATAATTGAATTAACAATTGGCAAAATAAATCGCAAAGATAAATTAATCTTCGCCGTTGACTTCAATGCACCCCACTCGCACTGGGGATACGTAAGGGACTCTGCAAAGGGCACGAGGCTGGTGCAGGTCGCGGACAAGTTCGGCCTAAAACTAGATCGCTGCCGCTAGCGCCTACCAGACTGGGGAACAGCGTGAGTTAGAAACTTACCAGGATCTGACGTTTACCAAAAGCGTAGAGGCAGCGTCTTGGAAGAACCTATACGGAACACTAGGCAGTGAGCATTACATTGTCAATCTATCAACCTCGTCACCGAAAATCCGTAGACAGCTTGGAACAGCCAACATAACTGATTTGGAAATTTTTAGAAAGCATCTCTTTGTAGAAGGACAGATAGAAGATATAAACCAGTGGTCGGAAGACGTGCGAACAGCACACTCGACTAACTCCAAGAGCATCACTCTGACGGTGGAACACCCCGCTGTAGTCCCACATTTATTACACTTATGGGACTGCCGAAGAGGTCTCACAAAACGCTGGAAGCGTCAAAGACATAATATAAAACTCAGAGCAAGAATAGAGGTAAATGCACAACAAGCAAATGATTATGCGCAGGAACTAGAAACAGAAAATTGGTTGCAGCGCAGTGATGCTTTAAAGGGAAACCTCGCCACAAAGAAAACTTGGAACATACTTAGAAGTATGTTAGACCTAGCAGCAACAAAATGAGAATCGTCACGTGCTCTTGAGAGCATAGTGGGAGAATTCAAGGGCACAGAAGGGGAACTCATAGCAGAACTCAAAGAAAGATACATAGGGGAATCAATTATTCAGTCATACTCTAAAGCATACGATGGGCCCCCGAACGAAATTTTGGACGCCCCCATAACAGAAGCAGACTTTTTCGCAGCAACATAGGTAGCTAAGAAAAATACAGCGCCTGGGAAAGATCGATTAACTAATGCAATGCTACGGAACCTAAATTATGAACAAATTAAGAAACTACTTTAATACTTCAACAAGAGGTTCCATGATAAAACAAATAAATGCACCACGTATCAGTTTACTATCGTCCAACGTAGGAAACTATTAATGGCACAAGGGCAAACAAAAAATCACCGTCCAAGCACTTCGTACAGATGGTTAAGCTGACACATGCGGCCCCGGTGTTTATCACTGGGTTAATCCCGACGGTACAATAAAGTCCTTTCTCAATAATTGATTACGCCTTTGTGTTTATTAATGAAGTTACACATGCGTTTGGCTGTGACGGAGAAAACGACGTCAGTGACGGTATGCCCGCAGTCCGCCGTTTTCGCATTGCCGCTTGCGGTTATTCAAAATTAAATTGCTTCAAAATTAAATCTTTCCTTCACGGTACGACAATGAATGGCTCATACCCCCGTAAACTCGGCCTCCCCAGTATACAACGACAGAAGAGAAGTGAAATTCTACGCTGGAATGATCAGTTTGGCAATGGAGCCAGTGTGGAAGAAGACGACAGTCGAACCCTTGCTGAGCATGATACTTTCTGCGTACAGGCAACAGACGAACGAATCGGCTAGCCATATAAAGCGTCACTGTAAAACGTTGGCGAAAATTGGTTGGGGCAAAAATAGTGAATAAGGATTAATAATGTGCGAAAACAGTGAACGAGCTATGAAATACGTTAGGCTAAAAGTTTCCTGTGTCAGGTTGAAAATGCGTGACGGGCGCCATTATTCAAATATCTGCAAGAGCTACTGAGCACAGCTTGCACGCGAAACGCGCCTCGGTAAAAGTTTTTTGCGATTTCACAGTACCATATAGAGTGGGTTCTTCAGTTCGTAATAAATTTGAACAGACTCTAGCTCGTTTTTTTAAATTTTTGAAGCGCCGGGCGATACAATAAAACAGCACATACCAATGGGCTGCACTCACATGTAGGTGGAGTGCTCCGACGCGTAGCGAAGAAGTATTACGGCATATTATTGCAAATAGTACACTGCCCATCACTAAGGTGCAGCGAATTTGTAATTTATCGCGTTCAATCTAAGTTTGTGAGCACTTGTGCTGATTCGACGCCAAAACGAAGTCAAAGCAACCCCTAAAGCGGCTGGGGCGCAACCAAGAGCGTTTTTATTAGCCGTATCCGCTCGGCGCACGGTTCATGCGGAAAGCTGTATTGCGTCCCCTTGGCTGCTGACGAGTTCCATGATCTCGTCTTAGACGAGCGAGCTCTCGGTGGTGGCTGCCGTTATGCGCGGATTTGTTTTCGGAGTTTCTAGCTTGTTATAATGCATTGGAACCACGTGCACCCTCTAGGTGAAGTGGGACCAACCTGGGTCAAGTTTCTCATATACGAGAGCCGATGTGGCGCAGTGGGGTGGTTGCATTCGGTCTCGTTGTGACTTTGGTGAGGTCTACGCGGGCAGCACAAGATTGGATATTTTGCAAGAAGCAGTGGTAGAAGACTATCCGGCTGAACTTAATGAACTTGGCCATCGTCATCGAGCAAAGGTAAGCGCATATCGCATTCAGCGAAATTTGTGTGAAAGAATGGTGGTCTTCACGAGAGGTTAGAGGTCCGGGTGTGCAATCAGTGGCTTGTGTTTATATTACAACAAGGAAGCTACGGTTATTTCTCTCGAAAAGACGTCAACGTTATTGCTGCCTGGCATTATGTATCCCCTAAGTTAGATGTAATGTTGCTAGAAATACTGAACGCTTTTTAAACTGACCAGTGCGTTAACTGCAAGCCATCCGTACTTCCACACGCTTCCGTGTAAGCCCTTAGAAACTTCGGTGCGGCAGGGTCTCAGCAGGTTAAGACGCAGACACGGAAATTAGGAGCACACGCCGATTATTATTGAGAATCCTAATGGCAACCCTCATTGCATGGCAGCGATTTGGAGCTTCCACTTCTTTGAGTCCGTCAATACTCTTATGTGAAGTTTGGCATAGAAGTCTGCGTTGTGGCGGGAAGCGTTGTCTAACTGCCCATTGCTAAGCACTCATTCGTCAAAATTGGAGACGGCGTCTCAGATTCACCACGGTGGTGCCTTTGCCCACAAAGGGCATGCTAGCAGGATGGCCTAGCAGCAGATATGTTGGATTAAGCTGTGGCTGTATCCTGATTATAGTAGCAACAAAGCTTCCATGCTGACTTCGGTTTGCCTGTTAAATTCTAGTTGGATCCATGCTGTGAGAGAAGGATTCTACGAAATAGCTGTTTGCTCTGAGTTTGGAGCCATCCCTTAGTAATTTACGCGTGTGTTCTTGAATTGTCCTTATTTGCCAATTATTATGCACTGAAAGCCTCAATAACGACCTTTTTTACGTGAACCATGCTTTGCTGCCAAATAGATTTGGGGAGCCAGCGCTGGCTAGGATACACAATAGCAATTACACTGTGCAACTCAAATGTGCTAACGACATCCAGGTAGAGAGGCAGCGATAGTGGCACGATATTTTGAACGATAAGGGACGTGCTAACCGATAACCCAATGCATCCTGCCAAGCTTTGTCTATGGCAAGTCATGACCATGCGCGTTATGGGGAGCCATTGCTGTATTACGTTCTAGAACACTTGTGTCCAGTCAGGTCCGAAGCTGCCTATGCGTGCCTCAAGATGAGTAATGAAATTTTGGCCGCGAGATAGAAGCACGCGCTACCAAAAGCTGTGTCCTCTAATTTATATGATGTCTGTTACGATGCTTCTGTTGGCACGCGAAGTGTCAGCGCTGGTTTCCCATAGCGTCAAATAGTGTAATACATGTTTAACACATTAGTCTAACACGACGAAATGGAGCTGGGCAGGCCATGTAATGCGTAGGATGAATAACCTGTGGACCATTAAAGTTACAGAATGGATCCAAGAGAATGGAAGCGCAGTCGAGGACGGCAGAAAACTAGGTGGGGCAATGAAGTTAGGAAATTTGCAGGCGCAAGTTGCAATCAGCTAGCGCAAGACAGGAGTAATTGGTGATCACAGGGAGAGGACTTCGTCCTGCAGTGGACTCAAATACAGGCTGCTGATGATGATGATTACGAATACTGTTAGTACATTGTAGCATGTCCTGTATATACTGCTCCCAATAGCATATTCTCGCGTTACAACTCATGCACATATACAACAATGATGTGCACCTATGTTTGCAGGCATGCTAACTTGCGTGATGTCACGCGTAGAATGAAAGTTATCTTACTGTAGCGTACAAAGGAATGTACGCGAAGCTTAGTTTATTTGAACCTAAAAATATACCGCGTGTACTTCTACATGAATTTATTTTTATTTTATTTTTAAGCTGCAATGTCTACGCCCCTGCCGTTTTCTTCTGATACGCTACGCTACAAGGCGAACATAAGCAGCATGAAAGATTTCAACGACAATTTATTAAGTAACAAAACTATGCTAAATAATGGTTTAATTAGTAATTTAGAGGAGAAGCTGTATTTGCGAAATTGAAGCCGAGGTGTTGCGGTGGCATGTCGGCTCAGCAGAAATGTCATAACTAGCACCACTCGATTTATGCGGCCTTAAGTTGTGATAAAATATATCTGCGTTAAGGTGATACTTCCTAAAATGCGCTTTTAACAGTTGCGGATGACCTTAACTGGAACGCTGGTGCGTTTTTAGCCAGATATTTTAGCCAGATGCGTTTTTAGACCGATATTTAGAAAGTAGTGCTAGTGTAAGAATTCATGCTAAGGAGACATTTCTTTACTCGTCACCTTCAATTGAGCAGTTACAGTGTGTGTCTTACACTTACTAATTGAACAGCTGGTTAGCCCGCTTAAAGTTTTTACAAAAATGATTGTTAATTTTTTCTTTCTTGCTAATGTCCACCTATATGCCTGTTACCTCTCAGCAAAAGCGGCTGTGGACTAGATATGACAGTTTCATTACAAATAATTGTGGCGTATAAAATGAAACACATGGTATAGAACACTGCTTGTGCCGAAGAAGAAATATTTCGGTTATATTGCTGCGGAACTTATTTAGTGCATTAGATAGTTTTATTTTGTTCTCTAACTTCAGAATGAAGTGGTGCAATGTAATTATATTAGAAATGTAAGTATGCTCGTGAATGTGTCACGCACATTCTAACGCGACAAGAAGTTTAGTTTAGCAATTTTTTACTGTATTTTCTGTAGCATGCGTATACGTAACAATCTCAGCCAGCAAGGCATGGCTGATGTGAGTGTGTGTGGAGAGAATAGAAGAAGCCTACAAAAATGCCTTTTACTAAACGGTCATAAAGCAATGGAGATAAGAGAGTTGTGCATGGACGTAGCCTCTACCCGACACCCATGTCGAGGAGGTTTGCTGCCGAGGCGAACAAAGAAAAACAGAAACACCAAGATTTATACAACCTTCGCCTAACAGCTGAGCCCATGAAACGCCCAAGCTCCTTCATTCGTGTAGTGACGTGGAGTCCATGCCACTTCGTTCAAGGTAATGGCTGCGTGTCGCCAGAGTTGCGCGCCCGTGAGCTGCGCGGAAAATATATGTCAAGAAGCACAACCCTTGATAGCGCAGTTGCTGCGCCTTGGCATAGCTTTTTTCCATATAGCTCACGCTTACCAGACTATGCTTGTGTCGTCGTCGTACAATTTGAAGACGACGCCAAGTGTCGCGAGCCGATGAAGGTTCTGAGCGAGAATGGCGCTTTTTAGTCACCTAGGCTAAAACACGTGCTAATATCTACCTTGCCATCCTAGCCAAGCTCTTCATTTACGATTGTCGACGGTATGTAAGGTGATGCAAAAAATATTATTAATTTCAAAGCGGCAGCTCATTCGTATTGCGATCGCATGTTGGTTTTCGCGCATTAGACCTAAGGCACCAGGAAGTATTCCACAGTTTTCAATTCTGTAGTTTAACATTCAGACAATGCAGTGTGGGTTAAGAGGGACGTCGTAGTATAGGGCTCAATGCTAACTTTGGCCAGCTCGGTTTCCTTGACATGCACCGAAATTGAAGTACATGAGCATTTTTGCTTTCGTCCCTTTCAAAATTCGGCCGCTAATTAAAACAGATTTCGTGCTTAACAACTTTGTGCATACGCAGTGCAGTTTCTCAGTAAGGTTTCACTGTTGTTCAACTACCCCTATACTTGTTTTTATTTTATATTTGCCTTGCGCTTTCTTCTATACACACTCTTCTTTTAAAACATGTTCTTTTTATTGATTGTTTTTCCACCTATATTTTCCTGCAGTTCTTAGTTTGTTTTCAAATGTAAGCGTGCACCAGCACTCAGACCTTCGAGTTGTTCCTGGGCATGGGTAATACATTAATATTATTAATATTGTTATTAGTATTATTATTATTGTTATTATTATTATTGATCTTGTTGTCATTGTTCCTAAACTTGCATGCCAAGTGCCATGCAAAATAAGAAAGCATGTGACGTTTTTCATTCCAGGCACTGTAACTGAGAAGTGAAGCTACATAGACAGCTTCTCTTCGCAAAGCACTGACCAAGACGCGAAGCGCTGGCTTTGCGCCACGCGTTACGATGGATGTCACGAAAGTAATAGGGGATTACGGCAAGTTTCAACGGAACGTCTACCTCTTCACTCTCTTGCGAGAGGCCCCGAATGGTCTTCACCTTGTTATCTACAGCTTCTTCTTCCCGACGGTGGAGCACTGGTGTGCCATGCCAGATACCATCATGGGAAACATAACATCACAACAGTGGAAAAATCTTGTGGTGCCTAACTCATCGTTTACAGCCGATTGGCAGTCAGTGCGTGGCAGTCAGTGCAACGCCTTCGACTTTGACATTACGCAAGAAGAGACCCTGGTAATTAGAAACACATCAGTGCAGTGTGACCATTGGGAGTATGGAGAGAGCTACTATAAAGGCTCCTTGGTTCAAGAAGTAAGTATGCAATGTTTACCATTTTTTACTGTGTTTAGATTCTTAAGTAGTGATTTATCGATCTTTATACTATGTATAACGAACGAAATATAACGGAAGTATTTTGCACTTTATTATTGGACAGATTCAAATCAGAAGCATTGAAAGATGAGTCATAGTGTATACAGTATATGGTAACACATTTACTTATAAATTGTAACTCTTAATGTTTCTGAAGGTTACGACAGGTTTAACTAATTTCTGCACCGGTCGACTTTATTAGTTTAGCGCTAAGTAGGCAAATGTAGGTGCGACTTGAGGCGTCGCTTGCCGAAGTAGCATGGAACATAAAAAAGCTGAGATTTCATATGTTTTCTAGTTCCAAATCTTCGAGGACTCTTTTAATGTTCACGCCTAGAAAAATGAATACATTTTACAGCATCTTTGACATACACTGCAGATTTTCCCTGCTTCTCTATATAGAGCTTAGGAAACAATGTTAGGTATCGTCGCATTTTATGTCAACTGCGGTGTGTCGTGTAACCCATGAAATATTGCAATGTTGGTATATAACACAAAATTTTCTTTTTGACTTAAGTATCGTAATGTTATTTAGGTGTCTACTGAAAAATAAACACTACATGTGGTAGTATATGTGCTAGAAACTAGTTCATGTAGTAAAGAAGCGGTTTCTGAGAGAATTCGGAGAGGTCCTGTTTTGCCAGTTAACTGAATAACGATTACTGAAATAAAATTCCGTGCAGCTGAGAAACAATTACGTTATCATTTTTTGCAAACAATAAAAATTATTCAGACATTGCACTTGTTTCTTGCAAAAGCTGCCAGATACGCGCATATGTGGCGGAACATACCACGAGAGAAAAAATCAGTAGGCGCATACGGTTTGGGTAGAGCACATGAGTCACAGATGTTTAAGAAATGAAGGTGGTGTGCATACAAAATATAACAAACATGAACTGTGATGGCGAGTTTACGTTGCTCTTGCACACGTCTCGCACACCTAGGCTGCTTTTACATGCGTGCTCTTCCTAATTATTGTCCGTTTAAACGCTTAAACGTGCACTCTGATGAGCTTGTGCTCGGAAGACACAGATACTACGTACCTCGGCGAGCCTCTGCATTCGATGCGACCTGGAAAGGCAGCGCCATCTATTGCACTCTCGGGAAAGGCAGTAGCCGCCTCCGAGATTTGCATGCGTACCTTTGCTTAGTTTGCGGCGCTTTTTCTTTCGTTTCTTTTCCTTTTCTCCTTTTTTTCATGACTAGGCAAGGTGCTGTGAACCACAGTAGAGGTAAAATATAACTTGCTATCGCATGTAACATATGCTGAAAACGCTGCTAACATATCAACCTAGAGCGTCATTGAAGAAAATGGACATCCAACATTACGTATTTATTCATGTTCTAAGAAAACTTATTCGATGGTTCCTTTCTGTTTAAGTGACGTGTAAAAAGTACTTTTTTATAGCCCGTGTGGTAAAACAAATATGAAAAGCATTTATTCCGGAAACGCTTATACTTGTGCAGTTACAAAAAAAACATACATACCATTTGTTTCTAAATTTCTCTGTCAACAAAGGTTAGTTATTCATGCACATGCAAGAATTCACTGCTCTTGTCATTAGGTGTTTGATAACTTGATATTGCTTTGTAACTGGCAATATGGATGAACACATTGCTCCATACAAAAATTGCACAGACAAAACGTGCATGATTCGGTCATGAGATGCCTCTGCAAGATAAGAAAATTCTACAAAGGATGCGATGCCATCTATCTGATTGCAGGGCTCTGCTCTGCAGAGCACTCTTCTATGCAGACTGCTCTGCTCTGCAGGGTGCTCTGCTCTGCAGAGGGCTCTGCTCTGCAAAGTACTCTGCTCTGCTCTGCAAAGTGCTCTGCTCTGTAGAGTGCTCTGCTCTGCTCTGCAGAGTGCTTTGCTATGCTCTGCCCTGAAGAGTGCTCTTCTCTGCAGACCGCTCTGCTCTGCAGGGTGTTCTGCTCTGCAGAGTTCTCTGCTCTACAGATCTCCTCTGCTCTGCACAGTGATGTGCAGAGTGCTCAGCTCTGCTCTCCTCTGCTTTGCAGGGTGCTCTGCTCTGCTGTGCAGAGTGTTCTGCGGAATGCTCTGCTCTGCTCTATAGAGTGCTCTGCTCTGCTCACCAAACTGCTGTGCACTGCTTTGCTTTGCAGAGAGCTCTGCTCTGCAGAGCACTCTGCAGAGCATTCTGCTTTGCTGTGCTCTGCTCTGCAGGGTGCTCTGCTGTGCTCTGCTCTGCAGAGTGCACTTCTCCACAGACTGCTCGGCTCTGGAGGGTGTTCTGTTCTGCAGAGTGCTCTTCTCTGCAAATCTGCTCTGCAGAGTAATGCTCAGAGTGCCCTGCTCTGCTCTGCAGAGTGCACATAGTGCTCTGCTCTGCAGAGTGCTCTGCCGTACTCTGCTCTGCAGAGTGTTCTACTCTGGTCTAGTTTGCAGAGTGCTCTCCTGTGCAGAGTGCTCAGATTTGCTCTGCTCTGCAGAGTGCTCTGCTCTGTTCTGCACAGTGCTCTGCAAAGTGATCTGCTCTGCAGAGTGAGCAGACTGCTCTGCTGTGCTCTGCTATGCAGAGTGCTCTGTTCTGCTCTGCTCTACTCTGCAGAGTGCTCTGCAATGTGTGCTCTGCTCTGTACATTGCTCAGCTCTGTTCTGCTCTGCAGAGTGCTCTGCTCTGCAGAATGCTCTGCTCTGCAGAGTACATTACTCTGCAGAGTGCACTCCTCTGCTCTGCAGAGTGCACTGCTCTGCTCTGCAGAGTGCTCGCCCTGCTCTTCTCTGCAAAGTGCACGGCTCCGCACAGTGTTCAGCTCTGCTCTGCAGAGTGCTCGCGTTACTCTTTTCTGCAGAGTGCACTGCTCTGCAGAGTGCTCTGGTCTGCACAGTGCTCGCTCTGCTCTTCTCTGCAGAGTGCACCGCTCTGCTCTACTCTGCAGAGTGCTTGCTCTGCTCTTCTCAGCAGAGTGCACTGCTCTGCACAGTGCTCTGCTGTGCTCTGCAGAGTGCTCTGCTCTGCAGAATGCTCTGCTCTGCAGAGTGCTCGCTCTGCTCTTCTCTGCAGAGTGCACTGCTGTGCTCTGCAGAATGCTCTGCTGTGCTCTGCAGAATGCTCGCTCTGCTCATCTCTGCAGAGTGCTCTGCTCTGCACACTGCTCTGCTCTGCTATGCAGAGTGCTTGCTCTGCTCTTTTGTGCAGAGTGCATTGCTGTACAGAGTACAATGCTCTGCTCTACAGAGTGCTCTGCTCTGCTCTCCAGAGTGCTCGCTATGCTCTTCTCTGCATAGTCCCTGCTCTGTAGAGTACACTGCTCTGCTGTGCAGAGTGCTTTGCTCTGCTCTGCATAGTGCACTGCTCTGCAGAGTGCTCGCTCTGCTCTTCTCTGCAGAGTGCACTGCTCTGCAGAATGCTCTGCTCTGCAGAGTCATTGCTCTGCTCTTCTCTGCAGAGTGCACTGCTTTGCACAGTGCTCTGCTCTGCGGAATGCTCTACTTTACACAGTGCTCTGCTCTGCTGTGCTCTGCAGAGTGTTCGCTCTGCTATTTTCTGCAGAGTACACTGCTCTGCAGAGTGCTCTGCTCTGCAGAGTGCTCGCTTTGCTCTTCTGTGCAGAGTGCTCTGCCCTGCTGTGCTGTGGAGAGTGCACTGCTCTGCAGAGAAGTGCACTCTGCACTTCTCTGCACTCTGCACTGAATGCTCTGCTCTGCAGAGTGCTCGATCTGCTCTTCTCTACGGAGTTCTTTGCCCTGTTGTGCTCTGCAGAGTGCACTGCTCTGCAGAATGCTCTGCTCTGCAGAATACTCTGCTCTGCAGAGAATTGTACTCTGCACTTCTCTGCATCTGCACTGAATGCTGTGCTCTGCAGAGTGCTCGCTCTCCTCATCTCTGCAGAGCGCTAATCTCTGCACAGTGCTCTGCTGTGCTGTGCTCTGCTCTGTAGAGTGCTCGTTCTGCTCTTCTCTGCAGAGTGCACTGCTATGCAGAGTGCTCGGTTCTCCTCTGCAGAGTGCACTGCTCAGCAGAGTGCTCGCTCTGCTCTTCTGCGCAGAGTGCACTGCTCTGCAGAATGCTCTGCTCTGCACAGAGCTCGCTCTGCTCTTCTCTGCAGAGTGCACTGCTCTGCAGTGCTCTGCTCTGCTCTGCAGAGTGCCCTACTCTGCACAGTGCTCTGCTCTGCAGAGTGCTCGCTCTGCTCTTCTCTGCAGAGTGAACTGCTCTAGAGTGCAGTGCTCTGCAGAGTGCCCTGCTCTGCTTTGCAGAATGCTCTGCTCTGCTCTTCACTGCAGTCTGCTCTTCTCTGCAGAGTTCTTGTTCTGCTCTTCTCTGCCGAGCGCTCTGCTCTGCACAGTGCTCTGCTCTGCTGTGCTCTGCAGAGTGCACTGCTCTGCTCTGCAGAATGCTCTGCTCTGCACTGCAGAGAAGTGCACTCTGCACTAATCTGCACTCTGCACTGAATGCTCTGCTCTGCAGAGTGAACTGGTCTGTAGAGTGCGCTGCTCTGCAGAGTGCCCTGCTCTGCTCTGCAGAATAGGCTCGTTCTCTTCATCTCTGCAGAGTGCATATCTCTGCTCAGTGCTCTGCTCTGCAGAGTGCACTGCTATTCAGAGTGCTCGCTCTGCTCTTCTCTGCATAGTGCATTGCACTGCAGAATGCTCTTCTCTGCTCTGCACAGTGCTCGTTCTGCTCTTCTCTGCAGAGTGCACTGCACTGCAGTGCTCTGCTCTGCAGAATGCACGGTTCTGCTCCGCAGAGTGGCCTACTCTGCAGAGTGCTCTGCCCTGCTCTGCAGAGTGCTCGCTCTGCTCTTCTCTGCAGAGTGAACTGGTCTGTAGAGTGCGCTGCTCTGCAGAGTGCCCTGCTCTGCTCTGCAGAATGCTCTGCTCTGTTCTTCTCTGCAGAGCATACTGCTCTGCAGAGTGCTTGTTCTGCAGAGTGCACTCCTCTGCTCTGCAGAATGCAATGCTCTGCTCTGCAGAGAAGTGCACTCTGCACTTCTCTGCACTCTGCACTCTGCACTGAATGCTGTGCTCTGCAGAGTGCACTGCTCTGTGCTGGAGAATGCTCTACTCTGCTCTGCAGAGTGCTTATCTCTGCGCAGTGCTCTGCTCTGCTGTGCTCCACTCTGCAGAATGCTCTGCAGAGTGCTCTGCTTTGCTCTTCTCTGCAGAGTGCACTGCTATGCAGAGTGCTCGCTCTGCTCTTCTCTGCAGAGAAGAGTATTCTGCAGTGCAATGCACTGCTTTGCTCTGCAGAATGCTCTGCTGTGCTCTGCAGAATGCTCGCTCTGCTCATCTCTGCAGAGTGCTCTGCTCTGCACAGTGCTCTGCTGTGCTCTGCTCTGCTATGCAGAATGCTTTCTCTGCTCTTCTGTGCAGAGTGCATTGCTCTACAGAGTACACTGCTCTCCTCTACAGAGTGCTCTGCTCTGCTCTGCAGAGTGCTCGCTATGCTCTTCTCTGCATAGTGCGCTGCTCTGCAGCGTGCTCGCTCTGCTCTTCTCTGCAGAGTACACTGCTCTGCTCGGCAGAGTGCACTGCTCTGCTGATTGCTCGCTATGCTATTCTCTGCATAGTGCACTGCTCTGCAGAGTGCTCGCTCTGCTCTTCTCTGCAGAGTGCACTGCTCTGCAGAATGCTCTGCTCTGCAGAGTCATTGCTCTGCTCTTCTCTGCAGAGTGCACTGCTTTGCACAGTGCTCTGCTCTGCGGATGCTCTGGTCTGCAGAATGCTCTACTTTACAGAGTGCTCTGCTCTACTGTGCTCTGCAGAGTGCTCTGCTGTGCTCCGCAGAGCGTTCGCTTTGCTATTTTCTATAGAGTACACTGCTCTGTAGAATGCTCTGCTCTGCAGAAAGCTCGCTTTGCTCTTCTGTGCAGAGTGCTCTGCCCTGCTGTGCTGTGCAGAGTGCACTGCTCTGCAGAATGCTCTGCTCTGCAGAGAAGTGCACTCTGCACTTCTCTGCACTCTGCACTGAATGCGCTGCTCTGCAGAGTGCTCGATCTGCTCTTCTCTGCTCTGCACAGTGCTCTGCTGTGCTGTGCCCTGCTCTGTAGAGTGCTCGCTCTGCTCTTCTCTGCAGAGTGCACTGCTGTGCAGAGTGCTCGCTTCTCCTCTGCAGAGTGCACTGCTCAGCAGAGTGCTCACTCTGCTCTGCTCTGCAGAGTGCACTGCTCTGCAGAGTTCACTGCTGTGCAGAGTGCTCGCTTCTCCTCTGCAGAGTGCACTGCTCAGCAGAGTGCTCGCTCTGCTCTTCTGTGCAGAGTGCACTGCTCTGCAGAATGCTCTGCTCTGCACAGTGCTCGCTCTGCTCTTCTCTGCAGAGTGCAGAGAAGCTCTTCTCTGCAGAATGCTCTGCTCTGCAGTGCACAGTGCTCAACTCTGCTATGCTGTACAGAGTGCTCTGTTCTCCAGAGTGCTCTGCTCTGTAGAGTGCTGTTCTCTGCAGAATGGTTTGCTCCTCAGAGTGCTCTGCTCTGGTGTACTCTTCAAAGTGCTCTGCTCTGAACAATGCTCTGCTCTGCTCCACAGAGTGCCGCTCTGCTCTTGTATGCAGAGGGCTCTGCTCTGCAGAGTGCACTACTCTACTCTGCACAGTGCTCTGCTCTACTGTGCTCTACAGAGTGCTCTGTTCTTCAGAGTGCTGTGCCCTGCAGAGTGATCTGCTCTTCTCTGTAGAGTGATCTACAGACTGGTCTGATCGGCAGGGTGCTGTGCTCTGCTCTGCAAAGTGCTCTGCTTTGAAGAGTGTTCTGCTCTGTAGATTTCTCTTCTCTGCAGACTGGTCTGCTCTGCTCTGCAGAGTGCTCTCCCCTGCTCTGTAGAGTGCTCTTCTCTGCAGATTGGTCTGCTCTACAGGGTGCTCTGCTCTGCAGAGTGCTCTGCTCTGCAGAGTGCTCTGCTCTGTAGATTGCTCTTCTCTGCAGACTAGTCTGCTCTGCAAAGTGATCTGATCTGCTCTTCTCTGCAGAGTGCTCTGCTCTACAAAGTGATCTGCTCTGCTCTTCTCTGCAGAGCTCTGCTCGGCAGAGTGCTTTGCTCTGCTCTGTAGAGGGGTCTTCTCTGCAGACTAGTCTGCTCTCCTCTGCATAGTGCTCGCTCTGCTCTTCTCTGCAGAGTGCACTGCTCTGCAGAGTCCACTGCTCTGCTCTGCAGAGTGCTCGCTCTACTCTTCTCTGCAGAGTGCTTTGCTCTGCCAGAGTGCACTACTCTGCGCTGCACAGTGCTCTGCTCTGCTATGCTCTACATAGTGCTCTGTTCTCCAGAGTGCTGTGCTCTGCTCTATAGAGTGCTCTTCTCTGCAGACTGGTCTGCTCTGCAGAGTGCTCTGCTCTGCAGAATGCTCTGCTCTTCTCTGCAGAGTGCACTGCTCTGCTCTGCTCCACAGAGTGCTCGCTCTGCTCTTGTCTGCAGAGTGCACTACTCTACTCTGCATAGTGCTCTGCTGTGCTCTACAGAGTGCTCTGTTCTGCAGAGTGCTCTACAGACTGGTCTGATATTCAGGGTGCTCTGCTGTGCTCCGCAAAGTGCTCTGCTCTGCTCTGTAGAGTGCTCTTCTCTGCACACTGGTCTGGTATGCAGGGTGCTCTGCTCTGCTGAGTGCTCTGCTGTGTTCTGCTCTGCAGTGCTCTGGTCTGCCCGGTAGAGTGCTCTACAGACTGGTCTGATGTGCAGGGTGCTCTGCTGTGCTCTGCAAAGGGCTCTGCTCTTCTTTTCAGAGTGGTCTGCTCTGCTCTGTAGATTGCTCTTCTCTGCAGACTGGTCAACTCTGCAGAGTGGTCTGCTCTGCTCTGTAGAGTGCTCTTCTCTGCAGACTGGTCTGCTCTGCAGGGTGCTCTGCTCTGCTCTGCTGAGTGCTCTGCAGAGTGCTCTCCTCTGCAGAGTGCTCTGCTCTGTAGATTATTCTTCTCGGCAGACTAGTCTGCTCTGCAAAGCGATCTGCTCTGCTCTTCTCTGCTGAGTGCTCTGCTCTACAAAGTGATCTGCTCGGCTCATCTCTGCAGAGTGCTCTGCTCTGCAGAGTGCTTTGCTCTGCTCTGTAAAGTGCTCTTCTCTGCAGACTGGTCTGCTCTGCAGGGTGCTCTGCTCTCTAGAGTGCTCTGCTGTGCGTTGCTCTGCACAGTACTGTGCTCTGCTCTTATTTATAGAGTGCTCTGCTCAGCTCTTCTCTGCAGAGTGCTCTGCTCTATAGATTGCTCTTCACTGCAGAGTGGTCTGCTCTGCAGGTTTCTCCACTCTGCCCTGCAAATTGCTCTGCTCTGCTCTTCTCTGCAGAGATCTCTGCTCTGCTCTGCTGAGTGCTCTCCTCTGCTCTTCTGAGTGCTCTGCTGTGCTCTGCTCTGTAGACTGCTCTTCTCCGCAGACTGGTCTGCTCTGCTGAGTGCTCTGATGTACTCTTCTCTGCAGAGTGATCTGCTCTGTAGATTGCTCTTCTCTGCAGACTGGTCGGCTCTGCAGGGTGCTCTGCTCTGCGCTGCTGAATGCTCTGCTGTGCTCTGCTCTGCAGAGTGCTCTGTTCTACTCTGCTCTGTGTGGTCTACTCTGTAGAGTGCTCTACTCTGCTCTGCAGAGTGCTTTGCTTTCTTCTGCTCAGCTCTGCTCTGCAGAGTGCTGTGCTCTGCTCTGCAGAGTGTTCTGCTCTGCTCTGCAGAGTGCTCTGCTCTACTCTTCTCTTCAGAGTGCTCTGCTCTACTCTTCTCTTCAGAGTGCTTTGTTCTGCAGTGTGCTCTGTTCTGCTCTGCAGAGTGCTCACTCTGCTCTTCTCTGCAGAGTGCTCGCTCTGCTCTCCTTTGCAGAGTGCACTGCTCTCCTCACCTTGGGGCTAGCCCACCGTGGGGCTAGCCTCAATTCAGTTATGCAGTCAACAGTTTTAATGTTACGTCCAACATTCTTAGTTCCAGCGCTGTTTGCGTGGTCCTTAACTTCTTCCGGAGCTTCTTCCTTAACATCCAAGTTTATGTCCCATGTGTTAGCAATGGTAGAATGCAATGATCGTACACTTTTCTTTTCAATGACAGCAGCAAGCTCCCAGTCATGATTTGATAAAGCCTGCTTTATGTATTTCAACTCATTATTAAACTTGTGTAAGTTTCCTTCTGAAGAAAAGGGTCCTGTGTTAGTAAATAACCGAGATAAACGTACTCCTGTAGAGCTGTACAGGCTTACTGGCGATAGTGAATTCTTGCTCCCTAGCCCGGATATTGGTCTTACATCTTACAGGTCTTACATTCTTCACTAAATCATTCCTCAGAATTTTGAGAATGACAGGTCACCAACAAAAGTCATGAAATATAACGTTCGTAGCGCACTCGTTTTATCATACATATTCTCAGACTAAAGAATTAAACAAGTCGAAAACAGTACACAAACCTAAAAGTGTTGTAATTTTACTTGCGCGGCTCTTTGCGGGCAGCATAGTAACGCCTGTGCGATGTCATCACATGCACTACATGGCTTGTTGATGCCTTTATTGAGTGCAAAAAATTTCTCGCGCACCGGTGTATGTCGCGCCCACGTTAGTCGGACCCGCGTATACTTAGAACACCGTCTGTGAAGTTGAAGCGTAACGCTAAGCCAGGCTATCGCAGTCAGTGCTTCGACCTTCGTGTGAAACCGCACTACTTATAGCTGTACGCGGTCGGCTCAGCTGCAGTTCTAGTCCAACTTTTGAGGAGAAAGTTATAGCGTTGAAATATTATTCCCAGTTCAGCTTGACGTCACGTGTAATGTGATAACACTTGGTGCGACAATGGTGCTGCAATAACGACGAAGGCGAGGCCTCCATTGACTCGACAGAGCAGGGCCCGTATTAATAAAAACGTCGTACGCTAGAGTTGTTCCTAAGAGAAAGTGTCAGCGAATCCTGATATTGGTGAATCGTTAGCGAAACCGGCTGGCCTATAGCAAAAAAACATTTACGAACGAAAAATATTGTGAATTTGGTCCTGGATATGTGCGTTATTCAGAAATAAATATTGAAGACAATGTATTCCTCGCCGAGTTACCGTTACATTTCTCTGTAAAGTGTGCCTTTTTGTATCCTCTAGCCTAGATCGTAGCTCATGCTACCGCGCTTTCACCTTCTCCCTCTGCCCCATTTGCTAGCGCATACTTGATTATGTCATGAATGGGCCGGGCGATAGGATTCCGACGGTCCCTCTGCTCAAACGATGATTGAAGTGAAAAAGCGCCGTGCGCTGTGACTCCCCGTGGACGAGCGCTAGATCCCGCTGGCTAAAATTCACTACATAAGTAGAGCGGCATGCTGTGAGACCGGCGTTTATTCGCTCGCTCACTATTGACCTTCGTATTGCCATGCTGCAGCCGAAGAAACTTTTGGCGTAAACTTACTTTGAATTATACTGTTAGTTCATACAACCCATTCTCCCACCCAACTCGCCCAGGAATTCATTTATCGAATTCGGAACATAAAGTCCCCTTAACTGACTTCCCATGGGCTTGGCGTATTTGGGATCGGCGTGTCTTGTAACAAAATGAATAACCAATCTAAATATTAACGACGAAAAAACGATCAGACTTAGTGCTAGTCCTCGGCGCGAGATGAGACTAAGCGTTAACCGATTTTAGCATTTATTTGTAGCTGTGACGACAGAGAGCAAGTGTCACGAGCGAATGAGAATTGAAGCGTGAAGCCTCGGTGATGCCATGTTGTTGTGCAAACAGGGTATATGGCGGAGCATTCCACTAAACATATACGACAGCCTGCTAAAGTACACGCACGCGCAGTCCTGACAGCCTGTGTACAATAACGTTCGTAGTGTATGGTAACACTGCTGAAACTCTCGTTTCTCTAGTTATGAACCGTTATGAATCCATTATATGAACCAAGTCAAAAGAGTTCTAACCATGTTTTTTCGCCTTAGAGTTGAACCTGAACCAAACCGGAAAATGTGCAGAACCCTGATGATGTATGTTGTTTAATGGCGCAAGGGCCAGGTATGGCCAAAGAGCGCCAGGCCTGTGTTAATAAGTTGACAATGGAGCAATGAATTGCGAAAGGTAGATGTGTCGTGGCTGTAAAAGGGCCTAAAAACAATCGCTGTAAAATGCGTAAAATATATATGTAATAAAATTATGGCAATGGCTAATGAGGTGCACTATGAAACGAAAGAACAAATTGCAAGATAATGATGATAAATGAGAATTTATCCCTGATAAGTCTTTCAAAAAGCACTACTGCCTCTTCAGGCCCTTTGAAATGCAAGGGCCGGGAGACGCGTGCTATACAAAACTACTATCGCAGCGGCATCCTCTGGAGAGAGGATGCGCTATGAAACTATTGGGCAAATAACATGCAATGTAACATCGCTAAGAAAACCCAGGACAGCTTTGGTGTTAAAGAGGGGTTTGTCACCCAGAAACATAGCGGGATGGAGAGGGAGGCAGTACCGGTACGCTAGAGGAAAGTGCCTTTTTCTCTCTGTTTCGGCTTCCCTGCACTCCACGAGGGCGTGGAGCACGGTAAGCCTCTCTCCACATCTACCACAGGTTGGTGGGTCATTTCCAGTTAAAAGAAAATTGTGGGTGCCGTATGTATGTCCTATTCTCAAACGAGAGAATAGGACATTAGTTCTTCGTATTTTCGTAACGGGATGCCAGGGACCTATCTGTGGCTTAACTAAATGGAGCTTATTGTTCGTTTCGGCATCCCACAAGCGCTGCCAGTGGCTTCGAAGATTATTTCTTAAGTAGGGCTTGAGGTCTGCGGCAGGGATAGAAGCTGTAGGGTTAACGGCTCGCGATGTAGTTGATGAGGCCATTTGATCAGCCAGAACATTGCCCTCGATGCCTCTATGGCCAGGCACCCAGCACAAAATAATATGCTGGTTAGCCATATATGCTTTGCACAGAGCAGAATACAGTTCAATGAGTACGGGGTTTTTGTGTCTGTGTAGATTCATGATAGCTTTTACAACGCTTAGGGAGTCTGTAAATATTATTGATCGTTTGAGTTTTGACTTGCCTATATTCTTCACGGCTGATAAAAGTGCATAGGCTTCAGCCGTAAAAATGCTTGTTTCCGGGTGCAGTACATCGGACTCGGAGAACGATGGGCCGACTACTGCATAAGAAACCCCTGCATGTGACTTGGAAGCGTCAGTGTAAAACTGAGTGCAGGACGAGTACTTGAACTGGATTTCTAGAAAATGCATCTGGATATGTGCCTCTGGAGCGTCTTTTGTGACCTCTACAAACGAAGTATCACACTCTATGAGTTGCCACTGCCACGGTGGCACTGGATTTGCTGGGGCCATCAAATTATTTTCAAGTAGTGGGATATCCATTTCTGCACTCATTTTTCTTATACGTAGTGAAAAGGGTTCTCTTACTGTCGGCCGGTTATTAAACAGTGTGGCACTGGTCATATCATTTATGATTGAGAAGGACGGATGTTCCGAGTTCGAATTTACTTTTAGGAAATAGGCAAGGCTTAAGTATGAACGTTGCATGTCAAGCGACCACACGTCCGCTTCTACGTACAAGCTTGACACAGGACTTGTCCTGAAGGCACCAGTGGCTAAGCGGATGCCGAGATGGTGTACAGGATCCAGCATCCTTAGGGCGCTTGGCGTAGCGGAATGGTACACTATGGCGCCGTAATCTAGTCGTGTGCGTATGAGGCTCTTATACAGATTTAAAAGGCACTTTGTGTCACTACCCCAAACGGTGCGTGACAACACTTTTAGAATATTCATTGTTTTCATGCACTTGTTTCTTATATACTGTATGTGTGCCACAAATGTAAGTTTCGTATCTAGAATCACACCTAAAAATTTATGTTCTGTTTTTACGGCCACACGTTGTCCCTGCAACTCAATGTCAGGATCGGGGTGCAGACCCCTCTTCCTGGAGAACAGGACGCAGGTGGTTTTTTGTGGGTTAAGGCTAAATCCATTCTCGTCTGCCCACTTAGACACCTTGTTCAGACCAAGCTGAATCTGCCGCTCACAGACTGCAAGATTGCACGAGGCGAAACCTATCTGTACATCATCGACGTATGCAGAGTAAAACATGTTTCTTGGGATGTACAGACGCAAAGAACTCATTTTTACGATGAAGAGAGTGCAACTCAGCACCCCGCCCTGTGGCACTCCAGTTTCCTGCACAAATGGTCTTGATACAGCATTTCCCACACGAACACGGAATGTGCGATTAGATAAATAACTTTCTATGACATTTAACATGTTACCACGTATACCAACGTGTGAGAGGTCTCGAAGTATTCCAAACCGCCACGTGGTATCGTAGGCTTTTTCCATATCAAGGAATACAGACAGAAAGAACTGTTTATGGACAAAAGCTTCACGAATTTGCGTCTCAATACGTATTAGATGGTCGGCGGTGGATCGACCCTCTCGAAACCCGCATTGGTACGGGTCAAGCAATTTGTTTGATTCGAGGAAGTGTATTAGTCTGCGGTTTATCATTTTTTCGAACAGTTTGCAGAGACAGCTTGTTAGTGCTATAGGCCGGTAACTTGAAGCAGACGAAGGGTCCTTGCCCTGCTTCAGTATAGGAATGACAATGGCCTCTTTCCAGGCAGAGGGGATCTTGCCGGAGGACCATATAGCATTGTAAAGGCAGAGGAGAGTTTTCTTTGTTTCTTGGGGAAGGTGTTTTAGCATTTGATAAACTATGCGGTCAGAGCCTGGGGCAGACTTGTTGCAACAACTAAGGGACGCATACAGCTCAGCGATGCAAAATGGCCGGTTGTATGCCTCGTCTCCGGTGCATTTTCTTTCTATTTTCTGTTTTTCTATGGTAGCCTTGTGTCTTTTAAATGTTGGCGAATAATGGGATGAGCTGGACACATGTTCAAAATGTGCTCCCAGGCAGTTAGCTTGTTCTTCCAGACTGTCGCCTTGTGTGTTTACCAACGGGAGTGAATAAGTTTGTAGCCCTTTTATCTTATTAACTTTCTTCCAGACTCTGCCCTCATCTGTATACGAGTTGATGCCTGATAAAAACTTCTCCCAACTTTCTCTCCTGGCCTGTCGACGCGTTCTTCTGCCCTGCGATTTTATCTTCTTAAAATTGACAAGATTCTCCGCAGTTGGGGAGTCCCGTAGCAAGCCCCACGCTTTGTTCTGTTTCCTACGTGCGTTCCGACATTCGTCGTTCCACCATGGGACACGGCGTTTGCAGGTCGCACCACTTATTTTAGGTATACATTCAGAGGCGGCATCAATTATAAGAGATGTAAGATACTCGACAGCAGCATCAATTCCCAGCGAAGATATGTCAGACCACGAGATACTACTTGTCAGACTTTGGAATTTCTCCCAATCTGCTGTATCCAACTTCCAGCGAGGTGCCTGTGGTGGTTCGTTTTGTAGTGGTGATCTCAGCAGTATCGGGAAGTGGTCACTCCCGTAAGGATTTTTTATAACTTCCCATTTAAGCTCAGCAAATATAGACGGGGAAGCTACACTGAGATCAATGGAAGAAAACGTTTTGTTTGCGAGATTGTAGTAGGTGGGTTCCTTCTTATTCAGGAGACACGCACCAGAGGAGAAAAGAAATTGTTCGATTAGGCGTCCTCGTGCATCGATACGCGTGTCGCCCCACAAGCTGCTGTGTGCATTGAAATCGCCAAGAACGAGGTAAGGTTCTGGTAATTCATCTATAAATGACTGAAATTCATGCTTGTGTAAAGGATAATGTGGGGGTATGTAGAGCGAGCATACGGTTATGAGCTTACCCAGAAGTACAGCACGAACGGCTACCGCCTCAAGTGCCGTATTGAGTGGAAGTTGCTGACAGGCTACACTTCTGTCGAGTATGATGGCCACACCACCAGAAGATGCGGCAGAGTCCTCGCGATCTCTTCGGAAAATAATATTCTGACGTAGGAAGTTGGTGTTTCTGGAGTTTAGGTGTGTTTCTTGAACACACAGCACCTTTGGATTAAATTTATTGATAAGTTCTTGGATGTCGTCGAGGTTGTGGATTAGTCCCCTAACATTCCACTGCATTATTGTGTTCATGTTGGAGGAAAATAAAAGGTGCTGTGTGTCTCAAAAGGGAGAAGGGTGACTTACTTTACAGAGCCTTTGCTAGGCCCTGTAATTGGTGTTTTGTCTTTTTTGGAGCGGTCAAGAGAACCTCGCCGCTCCTTCGACGCTACTAGCGCCGTTTGGCTTGGACTAGTGTCCATAGCCTCTTGCGAGGCACTGGACACCCGCTCCAGAGAGCGATGTGTGCGTCGCGTAGACTTCATCTCGAGCGATGAAGCCTTCGCCCCCACCGGGCCGGAGGTCGACAGGACCCCTGTGGCCTCTGCGGTGCCCTGGCTGCTGCCGGAGCTTGTAGAGGCCACTGGTGTGGACAATGTGAGAGATGGCAGGGCAGCGTTGGCTGCTGCCACCTTAGGGGCGGGTGGCGTTAGCCTCGGCACGCTAGACGTGGTCCGGGCTACCGCCAGAGGCCGTTGTGGTGCCGCCCCCCGTTGCACCACTTCGGCGAAAGTTGTTTTAAGCCAGAACAACGAGGAGATACGTTGACGTGCTTCGCGGAATGTGATATTCTCCTTCACTTTTACAGTAATTATTTCTTTTTCTTTCTTCCAGGCTGGACAAGCTCTGGAGTATGCCGGGTGACTGCCGTCGCAGTTCGCACAATGTACCTCGTCATTATTGCAATCGTCAGAAGAGTGACCAGTTGTGCCGCACTTTGCGCACATAAGCTGCCCTCGGCAGCTCTGGGATGCGTGACCAAATCTTTGACATTTGAAGCAACGGCGCGGGTTCGGAATGTATGGTCGAACATGAAGTTTTACGTAGCCGGTTTCCAGAGTCTCGGGTAAAGTAGTTGAACTGAAAGTGAGTATTAAATGCTTTGTTGGGATTTCGTTGTCATTCCGTCTGATTTTGATGCGCTGCACATGGATTACTCCTTGGTCCTTCCATCCATCCAGGAGTTCTTCTTCATTCAATGTCATTAGGTCTTCGTCTGATACTACACCTTTTACTGTGTTCATTGTTCGATGTGCGCTTACAGAAACAGGGATGTTACCAAAGGCTACGAGGTGTGCGAGTTTGTTGTATTGTTCCTTGTCTTTTAGTTCGAGTAGCAAATCTCCGGTTGCCATCTTTGTTGCCTTATACCCAGCTCCAATGGTCTCTTTTAGGCACTTGGCCACAAGAAATAGGGAAATTGCTCTAGCTTTTGTAGATGATTGTTCGCAGTGGAGGACGTGGAATTTCGGGAACCGTTCGTTGTTTTTGGGCAAGAATAGTGATGTTGCATCGGTGCGTACCCTTTTCGAGGCACGATCAGTTGAGAAAGGGTTCGGGGATCCCATGGAAAGAAACTACTTGTTCGGCAACAGCGTCTGCCACCCACCGCGGAGCCCAACAAGGGGACGTGGCAGAACATAGAGACAAGTCTGCACATCGCCAGCAGTATGCCGTTGCTATAACCCAATATGGTATACCCAAGGTTGCACAGCCACACCAGGTTAACCCTTGCCGCCAGGAAAAGTCGAAGTGAATGGAAAAGATGAGAGGACAGGACAGATTAAAAGTGGAAGGGAAAGACGAAGATGATGGTAGAGAGAGATAGGAAAAGACGACTACCGGTTTCCCCCGGGCGGGTCAGTCCGGGGGTGCCGTCTACGTGAAGCAGAGGCCGAAGGGGTGTGTTGCCTCCGCCGAGGGGCCTTAAAGGTCCAAACACCCGGCTTCGGCTCAACCTCCAGGATCCTCTTTTCCCCGGACACGGCTAAGCCGCGCACGGCTACACGCGGGAGGGGCCAACCCTCATGTGCTCGGGTACGTGGTGTCGCAACACACCAAACGCCTGCTTACGCAGACGCCCCTGCGGGGAATGTGCAGAACCCTGAGCCCTAACCAAACACGACAGCTGATTGGTTCGACACCCTGTCGGAAGTGTCTTGGGATGTCATTTCATTGTGCGTATCATGTGCTGAACGTGCAGGGATTGTATTTGCAGACGTGATGTGTGCTTTTTTTCCTTACCGGTACAGTGCAGTTCAACTGTCCCTCTTGTTGCTTGTGGTTTCTTCATGTTCAGCAGTTTCTTTTCTCATCTTTGAACCATAGTAAAAGTGTAACAAGGGATACGCAAATAAAATTAAACATGTCTCTGTCGATTTGCAAACGTTGCAGAAGGGGCTATTACTGGGGCTTTAAGGTATTTGAGACTGAGTGCTGCACGGTGTTCGCGCTTGACTTCTCTTTTGTATTTTTCAAATTGTGACGTGCCTCACTTTCGAACAGTTTAAGACAAAAATTTGCACAAGAGACTCACGTAAAAAAACGAATTCATTTACCCTTTTTAAGAACGAGATATACACGACGCCAACCGGTTGCATTGAGGAGATTATGGCACTTCCTTCTTTTTTAGATGCGGAGCATCTTATAGCGGCGGCCTGTCCCGCGGCGTCGTTGGCGTCGGCGTTCGTCGGCGTCGGCTCCTCATTCTCTCCACGCCAGCTGTGCGATAACGCCTCTCTCCCCCTCTCCACGCCATCTGTTCAATAACGCGCTTCTCCCTCCATGTCTTCATCCGCCACCTGTGCGATAGCGCGCGCATGCGCACCTTTTCTCTCTCCTCCTCCTCCTCTCCGCGCCAGCTGCTTATATAAACCCGGTGCATGTGCCGCTGCCTCAGTTGCTGCTTCGGTTTAGTCACGCTGCGCCGTCCGATGCGCTGAATGGACGCCAACGAATCTGTCAACGAACTGTCTGGCACATCTTCAAACAGCAGCAGCCAGTTCATTAACAGAACCGCTAGCACCTCTGAAGACAAGGCTGCGCAGAGAAGAGCTCGCGACGCAGAACGTAAACGTCGGCGATGCGCAGCGGATCCAGATTCACTTGGCCAACGCGAAGCCGCTTCGAAACGTAAGCGTCGAGCAGCGGATTCCACACTTCGAGAACGGGAAGCCGCTTCGAAACGTCAACGTCGAGCAGCGGATCCTGAGCTTCGAGAACGGGAAGCCGCGTTGGTTCGTGAACGTCGAGCAGCAGAACCTGAGGTTCGGGACCGTGAAGTTCAACGTAAACGTACGAAGCGAGCGGCGGAACCCGAAGTTCGAGAACGGGAAGCCGCGTGTAAACGTTAACAACGAGAGGCTGCTCCCGATGCTGCACGTGACCGCGAGCGTACCATCACATCGCGTGAACGCCGTTATAACGTTCGCGATGCTCCACATCAGCCCATGGTTCCCCTCGGGAAGATGGTGTAATTTTTTTAACCAGTATTGTTTTCAACAGGTGAACAAAACAAGATATGCCCAGGGATATAAATAGTAGAATTCAATTTATAAACCTTGCAGCGCACTTCCTTCTCTTTCTTGGCACAGTGGGATCTGGTTTGCAATCGAGCCTGGATGCGAAGCCTTGTGCAGACAGCCACAATGATAGGAATGCTTGTGGGCACTTTGGCGTCTTCCCTCGGAGACAGGTGATATTTTATTTCATAAGCTATCTGTGTTTAATAAGCAACTTACCAGGGCAATGAAAATATCTTTATTTTCCAATTGAGTATATTTTTTCTAACATTTGCATTCTCTCTAAGTATTACTAGCGCAGTGGAAATCCAATATCGCAGATTAAGAATTATGTGGAGCTGCTTGAAATTAATTCCTTCTTGTAACGTTAAAATAACACGATTTAACAGCTTAACAGATGCATGTGCAGCTGTTTTTCATTCCACTCTTTAATTGTTGTTTTTGTCTGGGACCACGTGGGTGAAGCAGACACAAGGAACAAGGAATATTCATTATTTTAGGACCTATCAGCTGGTCAGCCATTGCAAATTATTTCAGAATTTATTTAATATAAAAGGAAAACCTCAAAATTGCATACTGTTTTGGATTAAGAGCGACAGGAAGAAGGGGAACTAAGTGGCTCCATGTTTATAGCGATAGCAATTATTTGGACCTTCCAGGCGAGTATCCGTTGTCGGATATCCAGCGTTGGCGTTGCCATGAGGTTTCTTATGAAGTGCATGTGCGATAAGATCGCGGTAAGACACAGGGCACATGAAGCTTATGGCTTCGTGCACCCTGCGTTCTGGTGCGCCTGGTTTGCGTTGAAGCGAGAGGCAGCACGAAGGTCAAGTAGCTCGCCACTGCTGCCGGTCTTCATCATGGTAGCGTTCTGACAGTGAGTGTTCGCGGCCGTTGGGTGAGATGTGCTCATGTTTGCCTGTGTGCGCGTGGGACCATGCTTGGTAATTAAGTTAGTACTCGAATGTTCACAGCAGTTTATAAGCTAATAAATGTACTAAGGTTGCTGTGTATCTCTGTCTAATAACTCGCTATCGCAATCAATGCTTCGAATTTCAGGAAAAACTGCGTATTTTTGTTAGTCACAACTTTACGGAGATACAGGCAATCTCTTTTGTTACGATATTTGGCACTTTTGTACAGCTTCATAATTGGTCGTATGAACGGTTAGACTTGCACAGGTCTGCCTTAATTTCAGGGTATACATTGGTTAAATTTAGCTGGTTCGGTGTCGAAAACGTGTATGTTTTGCACAAGAACGTCTGGTGCACTGGTGACTTTGTAGCCAGGTAGTTTCGCCACTGCATTTCCACGTTTTTGGTGGACAACTTGGTTGCCAGAATTACCCTGGCTGATATGATCATGCCAGTTTATAAGTCTCTTTCGTCAGGGTTATGGTATTATTTGGCTTTTGAGGACTATAAGAGTTTTTCTTCCGTGTAAACAGCTGATTCCAGTAAGGTGGCTAATTCTTTGTATTTACCGAACTTGTTCTTAATCGGAATATCTCCAGCATTTTACTTTGTGTGAGTATGGAGATCCACGTGTCAGAAACTAAATTTCCCATAAACGCATTCTGTGACCAAATAATGCACCCATGTTCTATCTCCTCATGAACAAAAGAAATGGGTTGCGCCATTCGCGCGCAAAAAAGTACTTTATTTGCTGCCCAGATTAATTGTTGTAGACGATGGCTTTTCCTCTTTGCTATGTGCAATATAACAGGTTGAAATGTTAAATTAATCAAGCTTTTTAGAATTTTGTGTCTCTGAAAGCGTGTAAGAGAACGCTGAACCTACAAGCAATAACTGCCATCGATTCTTAGATGCGAAAAGTTATATGTGCTTTTAGTTTGCGATAAAAGCAGCATCATAAAAAGTTAAACAAGCTTCTGTTACTAAATTTTGCACTAAAACACCGTACTTGGCGCACAAAATTACTGAATTTAGTGCGACTGAATGCCACGCAAATCAATGCAGTACGACTAATACTTAAAGGAGAAAGCATACAATGGTTGTCACGCCGCTACCTTTATTCCTAAAGATGACCCACTTTTTCATTTAGACGCTGTCGCGCCTACGTAACGACTCCTGAACTATTGCGTAACTGCGAGAACTGCCGCTAGATTTATGACGTCAGAAAGTATAGGAAAAGAAGTTGTACTGATATAATTTTCTCCTTTTTATAGCATCTGCGCTTCATGGAAACCTACTGTATGGTATAAAATATCTGGGACGTACACCTCTGTTTTCCCTGAGTTCTCGTATTCAAGTGAAAAACTGTATTTGTGGGTCTCGAAGTATGTTGATCGTTTTATGCACGCAGTGCCATTGATAGTTTTGGTTATTCATTTAATTTCTAGCCAACTGCGCCTTGCTTTGTCACTTTTTATTTGCAATTTGTAACAGACTCTTGCATGTTGAATTCAGTAAAATATTACAGTCACCGATTTAGGAATGGTAATTTGACCTTAACGCACGAAATTTACCAGCGTTGACCAAGATATGGGAAGTGACCAAGTGTAATTTTAGCATAGTCAAATTTTCAGCGCACAGATCCAACTTTACATGGATGGAAGAAAAAAAATGTTATGCAGGCCGTTCACATATGTATATAACTATAAGTAGCATCGTTTGTAGCACTCACCGAATAACATAGCGCTTTCAGAAGTGTGAGTGTTATTAAAGGCAATAAGGCCTACTCTTTCTACTCTCGCACCGACACTGCCATTTGTACTTTCTCAGGCTTGGACGCAGACCCATGATAATAACTGGCTATGTGATCAGCTTAGTTGGCAGCGTGTGCGTGGCAGTGTCTCCGTGGTTCTCCCTCCTTATTGCATCTAGGGGACTTCTGGGCTTCGGCCTGGGCATGGGACAGTCCTCGTCTTTCTGCCTGCGTAAGTTTTCTGATATTTGCTGCTTCCGCACATTGGCTGCTTGCTTTGCAGGCGAACAGGGCCGGTATAACGCCTGTGTTTGCATGAATTTGCAGTTTCACGTTGTAACAGTCATTCATGATGTCACATCGCCTGCAGATCGCTTCTTGTAATCTTTGTTGCTCTAGAATAGCGGAAATCGAAATCTTAGAAATATTGTAGATACCAAGCACGTACCATTTTCTGTTACAAGATGGACAGCACTTCTGCATATGCATGTAAAGGTATTCTATAAACGAAGATTTGGTCGTGTTGTTTCATCATATTGTATGAAAAGGAGCAGCTATTAAGGCTCCAGTTTTTCGCCATTCGATCCGAGCCTGAGCAGCGTGCTTTGTTTCCCTTGTTAACTCTATTCGCACGCTAATCTCACGCAATTCTTATGTCAGGAGGAATTGCGAAAGAGCAAGGAAAATGGGGGATGTCGTGTGCGCTAACGAATTTTTCTGAAATGTTATCTCTTCTTGAGTCAACCACACAATATTTTACACAGACAAAAACGCGATGTGTAAGTAGTTCTTGCGCATCGAGTTCACATAGGAAAATCTTATAGTAAAGATTAGGTCTCGTGAGAATGTAGTATCAACTTGCTTTTGTCGAACTTTGTCTTCGGCACGGTATTAATTATTTTGTGGGATCATCTATGTGACTTCAAAACATTGATTTGCAGACGAGATATATGAAAGATATTGCCTGGTCCAGCAGATAGCCCTTTGGCCTGCTGGTATATTCGCATAAGTTCCAGCTTCGCACATCTGCAATTCTCATACCCCTAATAAGAAAAAAATCACTTCAATTGCCGCAATTAGGTTGTCTTCCTACGCATAGACAGCGCAAACTCGTCAGGAATCGGATCCAAATGCAATGCAAAATTTAAAAGCTAATTGGTGAGCTCGCAATTCAAAACTAAGGCTTCAGTGACCGCCATCGCCAAGTGAGACTGAGTGTGTTCGAGAAATAAAGCTGTTACGTCCTTGAACATTTAATGTGTAGCAGAGGTCTCCAAATAAAAGAGACAAACTATAACGCTCAGACGGCTGTGAGACTTTGTTGTTTACGCTACACTTGTCCTTCGCCCTGCGACCGCAGTAATGGAGGTGATTGGTCTGCAGAAGAGGACTGCCGCAGCTCTGGCGCTCGGCGTTGGCTTCTCCCTGGGCATCATCATGCTTCCTGGCTTAGCTTGGTTCATTCAAGACTGGAGGACATTGCAATGGACTATCAGCGCTCCTTTTGTGGTCTTCATTTTTTGGTCGTGGTGAGAAAAACACGCTATATTCGGCGCATATTACTTCTCGACGCCTTACGAAAAACTTCAGCGTATGATGTACCTTGCTTCCAGATTTTATAGAAAATATTTTAGAATATCGGCTGTTGCTGAGGCACTATATGGCGTATATTTACTGAAAACGCAAATGCATGGAAAAGTAAAGTTATTTTTCTCAGCAACCATGGCATCACATTTCTGGAAATTTAATGCATTTAAAAGAAGATGGTAAAGGTATGTCACCTCTAGAGAGTATACATGTTTTTATTTAGGCTACCAATTATTTCACTAAATTTTCTCGATAATGCCAAAAAGGGAATGAAACTTACAACTCTACAAAACGGCAGGTGCGTTATCCTGCTAAACAAAATGGTTTACGAAGTACTTTGGTGGTACCTAAGGGGACGCAGCTTTCGTATCCTGAATGTCGTTTAGGTATTCTAATTGGTCCACAATTTACGTGTTCCCGCAGATTGACGCTGGGAATGTCTCGAGTGTGTCAAGCTTTACACGTTATAAGAGCCAACGAGGTTTCGGTGGCCTTAGAAGAACAGTCTGCTCCACAGTCAAAGCTTTTCGTCTTTGTCATCTATACATTTCTCTATAATTTTCTAATAAATAAAATCATGCCTCCTCCTTATTTTTGTACCACCTGCTAGTTTTTTATACAAATGCTCATTTCCAAATATAGTCACCTTAACAGTGTTTCAGCAGTGCCCTATGTACTGATAAGTGTAGGGCTGAAAGCTATCATTAGGTAAATGGTGAAGCATAGTAAAGGGGCGTGAAAGATACAGTGAAAGATATACTGAGACAAAGCGAAAATTATTTTTATGAGTCTACTGTGGCAATCTTAGCAGTCAACTGTTTTTATCAGGGTACCTCCTACGTTTCTTGTGTCCACAGGTTTTTGCCGGAGTCCCCGCGATGGCTTATCGCAAAAGGAAAGATCCCCGAAGCCCGTAAAGTAATACTGAAAGCCTGCGCGGACAACAGGCTGCAAGTGGATGAAATTGATATGGCTCTAGTGGACCTCCGCAAGAAAGTTCTGCAGGTATATGGCTAATCAAAAATATGTATGTGTATACCTAGGTCGATATGATTGCGCGGGTAATATTTGGCACCTATCATGCGCTGTGTCTAAGCTTATTGCGTAATACGTCTACCTGGCTAGTTCCTTAGAAGCAAAGTACGGCGCGAGCAATCTCTGACCCCCCTTGATTCAAGATACAGACTTAATTTGTCGGTGCAAAGATATACTCGTATTTATTACTTTAATAGCAAAATACGTTGTTATAGTGATCGCGTCAACTAGTATGTTAAGCTAGCCGACTTCTAAGTGGTTGAATTAATACTTTATATGGCTATTACCCTTATTCAGTTTTCTCTGCAGAAATAGGTGATTATTAACCTGAGAAGACGATATGCTTGACACATACTATTCAGACAATGAAATAAGCGGGTGTATCGACTCTATAAAAACTCACCCAGTCACTAAATAATTTAATTGTTGTGTTTTTCATTTTCAAGTACGCGTTTCTTGAGTCAAATGTTTGAGAGTACTCAAAATTATGCAATCAATGCAGCCAACAGGAAACGTTGTGGTTATAGAGACGCCGAGAGTTTGGCAATTGCGATACCTTTATCTGCTCAAAGCAGTAAAAGCAATGACTGTTAAATGTAAGCATAACGAACGCACCCGCCTTTACAGGAAGGGCACAACCTGGTTGCGATCAGTAGCGGAAATCTAACACATCTATTTTGGCCTCCTCGCAAAAAGGGTTGTGAACTTATCTGCTTTGTTTAGTGCCGTGGGTAAACACGGCTGCCAGATTGTAAGCAATCAAAGCCCTTCTCACATTTTGCGGAGCGGCGGGCCTAAATGAAACTTTGTCAACACATTGTGTACGTATCTATGGGTCAATGTGACATTTTTGTGCTTGCGTGATTGTGGTATATATATATATATATATATATATATATATATATATATATGTATCAGTCGACAGCTGGAGTAGCATGCCAGGCCGTCATTCAGGAGAGCATTACGAGCTTTCCACTAAAACCACAATCTCGCTCTCTCTCTGAACGGGAAATAGAGCACATCAAGATTAGAATGTTGTGCATGCTTCTGTCTTTTATTCGGATTTTTAGTGCGTAACATTTTTTCTATAATTGGCTAGGAAGAAGAAGCCGCCAGGAGAAAGGCCAGCTGCACAGACCTCTTAAGAAGCCGAAGAATGCTTCTCTACACTGTCACACTGGTGTATGCCTCGTAAGTTATGAAATTACAGTAACCAGTGCGTCATTTACGCAACACCTGAACTTGATAACAAAAAATAGGCACTTACTAAGCGATCACTAATGTAATATGTTCCTGTTCGTAGAAATATATGTTTGCCCTCTTGTAATAATAGAATACGTTGTCATTATGAAGCCTATTTTTATAGTTGAATATCAAAGGGTCATTTCGTGCCGCATGAAATGTTCGTCAAACTAATGTAAGCAAGGCTAACTAATCACAGCGATATATAAAAGGCGCACGAAATTGCACATGTTCACTAAGGCTATCGCTCCCTAATATAGAGCCGTGCAGTAGGCGCGAGGCTCCAGTACAAAGGTGGCAGGAAGAGTTCTACATTATCTCGCGCCTTCGATTAGAAGTGCAACCGAAGCGCTTATTAAGTGACAAAAAAAGGAAAACGTACGCTCCCGCACCATGTTATCAAGAAGCTTCATCAGAAATGGAGAATGCGAGAAGTACATGGCTATAACCACGTGGCGATGAAGCGATGAGCAGTAGACGGGGTATCAACAAGGGGATTTGTCTTGATCCGGGCAGCAACTGATTTCTTTCGCAGCCTTTGTATCTCTGCGTAGCTGGTTCTCTCCCATCCTTAATGAAGGAGTTTGAGGAAAATAATAAGCCGGTGCATGGCGCGAGATAACTTAAGTAAAAGTAGAGAAAAGAATTAAAAGCAGGACAGTAAATGAAACCGGGAGGCACAAATAAAGGTTTTGCATGGTGATAGAAAGGGGCATTCAAGAAGTGGAGAAACAACTGCAAACGGAAAATAATGTACAAGCATAAGTAGGCGCTGACGATGCAGTGTGCCTGGTTGTCTAGGAAATCATAAGTTATGTATATTCATCATCACCATCACCAGCCTATCTTTATGTCCATCTCCGGACAATGACCTCAACCTGCGATCTCCAATTAACCCTGGCTTTCTCTAGCTGATTCCAAATTGCGCCTTGAAGTTTCCTAATCTCATCACCCCACCAAATTTTTGGCCGTTCTGACTAAGAAAGATGCACTTAGAGGGCTGCAGCTTCGTCAAAAAGTGCATCAAGTGAGACTTTGCCTTCCTCAGGTGTTTACTAGAGCAACTCAAGGATAGCTTATGGCTATGGTACCACTCGGCGCAAAGGAACGTGCAAGCCGACGCTCTTTCTCAGCCTCAGCATGTCCGAGGTCTACAATGAACGGCTGCTTGAACTCGTCAAGAGAGTCAGAGAGTCCGTCGAGGCAAACGACCGCAGAGCTGACGCCATAGCCAGCTACCTGCACAATGCTTCGCAGAACTTTGATTTCCACAGTACGTAAAATCTGCATATTTTTTTCTCTTAATGTCAACTAAAATATAAGCTATTGCCATTTCGTCTCTGATCCACTCCGCTCTCTTGCTGTCTCTCTTAACGTTACGCCTAATAATTTTCGTTCCATCGTTCTTTGTGTGGTCCTTAACTTGTCTTAGCTTCTTCGTGAACCTCTTTGTTTCTGCCTCATATGTTAAAACCCGTAGAATGCAATGATTGTACAGTTTATTTTCAACCACCGTAATTGACCTAGATAATTGTGCTCATGCATAGACTCTAGAGGCTGACAGCCGATCATAAATGCTTGTTCTCTTGCCCGGCTATTGAACATTATCTTTGTCTTCTCCAAATTATTCATCAACCCTACTCTTAAAATTTCTCGGATAAGGTACTCGATCATTCGTTGCAATTCATCCCCAGGGTTGTTGAACAGTACAATGTCATCTGCAAGGCGATAGTTGTTGCGATATTACTGTTGATCCTTACTCCTAAGCCGTCCCTGTCCAATCTTGAATATACCCCTTCTTAAAAAAGCACAGAGCTCAGAAGGAAATTGGGTCAAAGCAATTGAGTTCTCAGTTTCTAGGAAACGAGGCGGACCTCCTTTTGACTCTTAAAGCCCAGTACTTCCCCACACAGCCATCGGAGCCTCTGCCACCCTACACCGGCACCCCAAATGAGCTCCTAGATGAGGACATTCATCTACATGAAGTAACAGCGGCGATAATGCGCTTGAGACGCCACACAGTCCCGGGAATGGACCAAATCACCAATAAGGCACTTGTCAATCTTGACAACCCCTCGCTACTAGAGCTTACCGCTCACCTTAACGAAGTATGGAGGGAAGGAAAACTTCCCGAGGACTGGAAAATGGCCGAGGTTCGTCTGATACCGAAGCCAGGCAAGCCACCAGCCATTGAGAACCTACGACCGATCTCCCTCACTTCGTGTGTAGGAAAGCTCCTAGAGCACATCGTCCTCAACCGGCTACAACCATTCCTGGAGGACCCGGGGAAACTTCCAACAACGATGATAGGATTCCGTCCACACCTCTCAACTCAAGACATCCTACTTCAGCTGAAAGAGGAGGTGATTGTACCAGCGACACGCAACTCCCCCACAGCTATCCTCGCCTTGGATCTTAAAGGGGCGTTCGATAACGTCAAGCATACAGCAATCTTACAGAGGCTAAACAAGCTGGGCTGTGGGGCCAGGACGTATTCCTATATCAGAGATTTCCTCTCAGATAGAAAAGCCATTCTAAAGGTCGGGGACCAAACCACAGACCCCTTTCTACTGGGCGGGCGCGGCACAACACAGGGCGCAGTGTTATCCCCTCTCCTTTTCAATATCGCCCTAATAGGCCTCCCGCCGCTCCTCGATAACATCCCGGGGATCCGGCATGGCCTATATGCAGACGACATTACCATCTGGTCGTCCACGGGGTCCATCGGGGCAATGGAGAGCCGCTTGCAGGAAGCAGCAGACGTGGTGAGCGACTATGCTAAGTCTTGCGGCCTCAACTGCGCCCCCCAAAAGTCAGAGCTACTCCTGGTCTCACCGCGAAAGAAGCATGCATCCGACTCGCCCACTATCAACATACAACTGGAGGGACACACCATCGTTCCGTCTCAGAGCGTAAAGATATTGGGAATGGTTTTCCAGTCGGATCGTACCAACACAATATTAATTAACAAGCTTAAGAATACTACAGCCCAAGTTACCCACATGATCCGGCGAATAACAACCAAGACATGAGGGATGGGGGAGGCGGACACGCTTCGGCTTGTCCAAGCCTTCGTCGTGTCTCGAATAACTTAGGTTATTCCATACGCACTACTGAGCGCAACGGAATTCACAAAAATCAACACAATGATCAGAAAGGCATATAAGCAGGCGATGGGCCTGCCGATCAGTACGTCCACAGAACGCCTACTACGACTAGGCGTGCACTACACGGCCCAGGAGCTGATCGAGGCACATTTATCCAGCCAGCGAACAAGGTTGGCTGTTACGGAAGCGGGGAGGTCCATCCTCTTACGCCTGGGGCTATCTGCTCCTCTCAGCCATCCGCCGCCTCAGACTGTTAACTTACCCCATGCCATCCGGAGCAACATCACCGTACCTCCTCTACCCCGCAACATGCACCCAGTGCACCACGCACAGCGAAGGGAGGCCCGGGCTCGGGCCATACACAAGCGATACGGGACTTTGCCCTCTACAGCCTACACGGATGCGGGGTCTTACCCCAGACGCGCAGCCACAACAGCCACCGTAATCGTCAACAAAAAACATCGGAGCAGCATTTCGCTCACCGGATACAATCCCCTCCAAGCCGAGGAAGCGGCCATAGCCCTCGCGCTCTCCCAAACACAGGTTGAAGTCATAGTTACCGACTCCCAACAGGCATGCCGCAACTTCGCTAGCGGAAGAATTCATGCCACTACGCTCAAGATAATTAATCAAAAGCCGCCAACCAGATCAGTCATAATCATCTGGGCGCCAGCTCATCACGGCATTCCTGGCAACGAGGTCGCCAACCACGTGGCTCGAGATTTGACCCACCGAGCCGACGCCGAGGAATCTGAACCGGAGCGTATGCAGCCTCTAGTCTCATACCAAGACATCACACAACACTACAAGCTAATCCGCAGAACATACGCACCCCCACACAAGTCACTACCTAGAGAGCAGGAGCGATTCCTCCGAGCTCTACAGGTTAACACATTCCCCCACCCAACCAGAAACCACCTCATAGCCCCTACACAATTCTCTCCGCAATGCCGCTTCTGCGCAGAGCCCGGGTCCCTCAGGCACATAGTAGGGGGCTGCAGAGAGGCACCACTCAATCCTCCGAACCCCTACCACACCAACGAGATTTGGGAGAGAGCCTTGGCCAGCTCCGACCTCGAAGATCAGCAACGGCTGATTGCGAGGGCCCAGGACGCGGCCCGAGCTCAAGGCATTCTGGAATGAGGACGCATCTCCAAAGCTGCATTTAGACATTAAAGATGTTTATTCTCTCTCTCTCTCTCAGTTTCTTGGACCCGGTTCCCTTCAAAGCACTCCCACGCACCCTCGTTTTGTTTTATTTTATTTGTCCAAGTGCCGGAGCGATTTTACGCATTGAATCTATTTTCACTAAAAACCCGGCATACTGAATTGACATCGACTACTTATGCGCGTACATTCTTCTCCGTTTCCGGCTTTTGTATCCACCTCCATAAAGAACACAACTGTTCCCACTGTCCCCTTTTATGGTCATAACTCCAAACCTCCCCTTGCCATTCCCCATTTCATTTCATGTCCCGTTTTCCATTTTACCTTATTTCTTGCACTTTTACATGAGATACCTCACGCCACTTACCGGCTTATTCTCCTCTTCTTTCTCCATTGAGGGCTGGAGAGAATGACCTACGCGTACATAAAGACCCTGCCATGGAAGCGTGTTTCCAAATCCAAGACAGCGCAACACGCGAATTTCTGGTGCAGTGATCTGCGGACTTTTTGCTGTGATCTCTCGCTTCTGATGAATGTTTGCCAAGGTACTAAGGAAGACGATTCGCTTCGGTCCCCGGGGCCGCCTAAACTTCCCTCCAGATGTGATCTTGGAGGTGAGATACTGAGTCCGTAACGGCGAAGCGTACGTTTTTTATCGTCAGTTATTGGCCCGTGACACTTGGGCTCACGTAACATAAGGTGTACCGCTTCACATTGAGCCTTCGGCCCTGTGCCAGTGGCATGATCGTCGGCGACGGGAGGAATACGTGTCACACTGGAACGCTTTGCAAATGCATCCCCCAGCCATGAACAAGAAGTTCAGTATAACCTCCAAATGAATATTTTATTAAAAACAAATTCGGAGTCAAAGAGTGCCGATATAATTAGGTCTGCAGCCATTAAAGCGGCATTTCGAAATTAATATTTTGCCCCTTTTCTTGCGAAGAAATGCATTAGCTGTGAAAGATGTGTCACTTTTGGACGCCTTGAATTGGCTTTTGGACGCACAGGAATTGTTTGATATCTTACATACATCAAACGGAAATCGTAATTTCTGGAGAAGATATTAAGAGGTTGGTTTCACAGACATTAAAACTGAACTATTGGCTACATGGATTTAATTAGTTGTTGAAAATCCCAATCTTAGCCAGCCGGTTTTTGCAGTGCTTGAATTCAAGGACAGTTCTCGTTATCTTTCCAATTATCTAAATAACGCTGTTACATTATCACAAGAAAATCAATGCGACTTAAGTTAATCAACTCTTTTTGTAGGGTTCCTCAAGGATAAACAGTATATCCCTATTTTTCCAAGTACCTTGTACGCATCAAGTCATGAGGCATTTGATATGAAGAGCCGCGAAAGTTTTGCCACCGACGCAAAATGCGTGGTCTTATTACGACTTCACAAAATCGATGAAGATATAAGCAGGTTCTCACATCAACAAAGTTCACAGCTGTTGGCATTCACAGTCTAGCGTCCGCCTTAGTAGCTGAGAAGTTGTTTGTTAAATCTCATCTCGTCCTGCCCTATATGCTGGAGTGTCCATAACCCGATAAGGAAAGCTATACACAGCAACGACATTTTACACTCCATCATGTATTCCAGTAAAAACAGATGCCGTTGTGGCCACGCAGGACAGCTGGTGGTATCACCTTCTACGGCCTGCAGCTATCGGTGACCAGCCTGGGTGGCGATCCATACCTGACTTTCGTTCTGGCTGCCCTTGTGGAGCTACCAGCTGTGCTGGTCTGCTACATGGCCATACGGTGGTGCCGAAGGCGTCCGACAATGCTCGCAGTGTACGGGGGCGTCACATTGAGCACCCTGGCAGTGTGCTTGCTCCCACTGGGTACTAGATAACGTTCACCACTCGCTGCCTGTTTGTACTTACGAGTCAGACGCAAGCGTCATTAGCCATAAAGTTTTCGCTTGAAGCAACGCTAGAGTTATGATTATGTGTATAGCTTTCCTGTTGACTAATTATCCCTATAGTCCTTATATGGGATGTAAGGAGCTGAATTATTTGACAAGTAAACGCTCAAGCGCGCCAAGTGAAAACACACGTATGCTAAGGTTTCATACTAAGTAAAAAAATTAAATACGCATGAAATGACAAATAAAATAAAATAAATAACTGACACCTGTGAACAAACCTTTGTGTAACACAGGCTTGCTGAAAAAGCTGAATTTCCTCGTAATTCATAAGCACCGAAGGGGAATAGGCGAGTGAACTGGACAGTTCGCAAAGCTGGCTGTAGGCTACAGTCCTCCTCTTGAATTTGGTTCACAGGCGGAGAAAAAAAACTTTATCGTGAATTACCAAACGAATAAGCAGGAAGGGGGGATACTTTTGCTTAGGGAACTATAGGAAATAAAATGCGGCGTGTTCCCGCTAACGGTGAGCCAAAGTTAATTGACATAAACATGATGCTATCTATTATATACGCAGATGACACCATTGGCGCCTGACGCAAACTTTATAATTGTTTGTCATCGTTTCATAGCTACTTATTCAAAATAATTAATAAAATTTATAGATACTTACAGAATTCCGTAAACGTGACGGTCATATCGTGCGTCGTATTTGGAAAACGAAATTCCCCCCAAAAATTTTGAGCATTATGCGCTTTTCCCTGCAATTTCTTTCCGCCTTTGAACGTCTGGTGAAAAACGATAAAATTATTTCGGATTGAGCGCGACCCACAGAGATGGCGGGTGCGACCACAGCACTCTCAAAAATGGGTGCAATGAATTAAATTTACTAAATGGCTGACTTGATGTGTGTGTGTGTGGGTGGGGGGGGGGCTGCGTAACAGTGACAAGGCATTACTGTTACAGCCACAAAAATAATATGTGCATATTGACGTTGATGTTCAGTTTCTTTACTTTGTCTCAATCGTACTTATCGCCGCCCTAAGCCGGTGCGCCCTGATCAGCATACAGCGGCACGTAGCTGCTCACTTATAGAATGAGACAAAATCACTGATAGAATAGATAGAATGTAGAATCAGCCAAGTCAGTGATTAGGTGTATAAAATGACTTTCGAGAGCACTGGTGTCCGTGCGCGCGCTCAATTAACATCCTTGTGCGCGTTATGCGCCACAAGTTTAAAACGACGACACAATAATTCGATAAATGTAACTAGCGAGAAAGTGCTCATGCAACATTTTCGAATGCCATGCGCAATTAGATAATCTCGCTTGTAGAATATGCATATATTCTATAATTTATTAACCACTTTGAATGAGTTGCTAATTCATGAAGAAAAAAAATTACCCGGCTTGCGCAAGCTGGCGGCAACAAAGCAGCAATCAATGCTTCCTTTACTAGATGCCTTCCGCGTCACTCGTTTTCCCATTGTAACGGAGCTTCCCGTAGTTCAGGGTGGTCGCGGAGAGACGGCGCTTGATGTCGACCCTACTTCCTGTTGCGGAGGAAGTGACGATTACGAGGCTGGCACGCGCTCGACCAATGGCTTGACGCGATACCGCGGGTCCTGCCTCCGGGATCGCACGGACGCCGCTGTAATCTGGGAGGCCGGGTCACGTAATTTAGGTTTGAAGCGGTCGCCGCAGCTAGCGCTCGCAGCCGACCCAGTGGAGAGGAGCAGGAACCAGCTTCTCGGCTCACGCGGCAGGCATCTTGTAAAGCAGGCATTGGCCCCAATGCCCCCCCCCCCCCTCGCACTTTGCAGCCATTTCTTAAGCATAACCTCTTTCTCGGCGAGTTACCACTATTTCGTGAGGGCTGTGTGAGGGCTTTGTTCTCGCCGCTTAACCGCCGCGGTGTGTTAGAGGCTATGGTGTTGCGCTGCGAAGCACGAGGTCCCGGGATGAAATCCTGGGCGCGGCCGCCGCATATCGATAGGGGCGAATTGCAAAAACGCCCGTGTCCCGTGCATTGGGGGCCCGTTAAAGATCCCCTGTTGATCGAAATTACTCGGGAGTCCCCCACTACGGCATGCCTCATGATCAAATCGTGATTTTAACCCGTGAAACCCCAGAATTCGATTCAGTTGTTCTCACCACTTTGTTCGCGTTCAATCGAGAGGCAGTCCGAAGGTGAATTCGCTCGCAGCTCCGGGCCCAATCTTGAAATCGATCGTCTTACGTGACGGACGAATGGACTGGTTTTCTCGTTAGTTTGGCATACAAATGCTTACGCATTTTAAACAGACCTATGTAAAAATTGATACCATCAAAGTGGCCAATAGGTCAATCTCTGTACGTTTATTACGGCTATCCATAACCAATAAAATTATACAACGATTGTTTTTTATTGACCTATACAGCTTTTTATTCTAATGGTTGCAATACCTTTATTTAAAACACCGGTAGATGACCAGCTGCTTAACACTTGCAAATGGATGTTACTTTGCAACGCTAGTTAGATTTGCAGCAGGCGTGAAAGTTTAGCTGAAAACTGCACAGTTTTGTGACACTTCCGCGAAATCGCCTCTTTTAAACAATTTCGTAAACGCTCCCGTTGAGGCAACTTTCGCAGCACAAGTTCGCATTTTATAGTCAATCGACAAATAATGGTAATATGTCCTGAAGGATGTCATTAAGGGATCTAAATATAATTTGCGGCTTGAAGTTACCATCAATCATTGAAAAATTTGTAAAACAAACAGAATAATCTGGGAGCCAGATGCGATGTATCACCATCAATGTAGAGTTAATCGTAGCACAACCAGGAGGTGTCATGAAATCTATTGTTTTAACTTTTTTCCATGGTTGCCCAACCCATACTTCTCATTCTCCTCTAGAATGGGCTTTGCCACGTCAGGTGTGCGGAATCGCGGGCAAGATGCTGGCGTCCGTGTCGCTGACTCTGGTGTGGATTTTTGCGGCCGAAGTGTTCCCGACGCTGTATCGAACACTGGGAGTCAGCGCTTGCTTCGTCGGCACTCGAGTTGGCTCCTCCACCGCCCCATTGCTGCTTGAGCTGGTAATGAAACAATTTTCTGGTAACAATTTTCCGGAGAAATCAAAGGTGCGATCGGCCATATTTAAACATACATACAGTAGCGGACAATCAGATATCATATTGTGCATTTATTTCTTAGATAGCGGACAGAACCCTAATTGATGAAACAAATTGTAAGGTATCCGTAAAACAATATGTTTGCATGAGAAAAATATTTTTCTGCAAATATTGGGGAGCACTGTCTCATATATGAAATTATTGAAAAAATGTGATACAAGCATTGAAAGTTACGTCATCAGTCCACCACTCTGCCCTTATAAGAAACAAAATGAGGGTAGGAAACTATAACTAAAGCTATGGAAAATAACAATAGTTGTTTAAACGGAAGTCAGATGAATTGATTACACTTTGACAGGGATGAGGTGTGTATTACAGCACATTGCCAATGACCATTTGCGGTAGCAGCATGCATTCTTGTTGTACGTGCGAAAATTGCGGTTCGGTAACACGTGTGTTCTTGTTAACAAAACGCACTTTGTAGACTCCATTAGCTAGTCTGTTCCGTACACCTTATTGTCCTTTTCTTCATCATGGTGCAGGTCGGCGACACTTTTCTGCCTGAAGGGTAAAACAATGTTCACGGTGTATCAGTAAGCCACCTCTTCCACATTGTGTGATAATGGATCAATCTAGGCATTACTATGTGGGGTGATTTTCCGTGTTTCGATCCTCGTTACCTGTGGATTCTTACTTCTTGGCCAATTTGCAGCAGACACTGGACACAAGAGCGAGAACACACCCTGTGCTGCAAGTGCTGCTAAATTGGGCATCCAAACGGCAGGAGACACGGTGCTTGCATTGGTACCAATGTGCCACATGGTGCCAGGGTTGCGCATAGGCAGTCGTAAATTATCCCTCTTTTGATAAAATTTGTATGAGCCCTTCCATAATGCAGAAGAGCTATTAGAGAGACAAATTATACGGACAGCAGACGGGTTCACATGTCCCAAAAGTCATCAATAAATCAAATAACAAAATGCGGAAGTTTTTTTAATTAAATGTGATATGCAGGCTGAAGAAAGGCTACATACTTATAAATCAGCGCCAGAGGCGCAGGCAGAGAAAAGAAACAACAAGGCGGTCGACGCACCATCCTGTTGTTGCTTTTTTCCTTCTCTATTTGCGTCAATGGCGATGTTTGATACCTATGCTACCACACCACCTCGCCCAGTTGTCATATTTATGAGAAAAGCTGTCGAACGGGTTCACAGCGTCAGCAAAATTGCTGCGAGGCTCTGATACAGTAACCAAGTTAAAATGGCAAGGTAGTATTCGACGTTTTGGTAACGTATGAAATAGGACGGATGCTTTCGTGCTGTCTTTGCTGTAGGAATAAATATTTTCTAAAACCGTCTCTAATTTACTTTCTTCTTCATTCACAAGGTTCAACATGGGTCTTTAGCTGGACCAACAGTTTTGATGAAAATAGACAGCATTGCAATTTTAATAAATGCCATCAGCTTACGTTGCTCTGTGATTTTTTCTATAGTTTTATATTATTTTGATGCAACAGTGGTTGGCAGTTCACTGGACTTATTACAAGTCTTCAATACACAGCGCTTACTATAAAGAATTCATACCTGATTGAAAGCGCAAGAAATGAGGACACAAGAAGGAAAGCCAGACTGGACAAGCGCTAATTCACAGTAAAGTTTATTCGCGGAAAAACACGTCTATTTATCAGTCGACTCAGGCGATCAAAAGCGAAGTAGATCATTTAGACAGCGCGATCCAAACCCCACAAAATTTTAAGAGAGTTATAAAAAGGTGATTGCGACACGGCTACGCTCACAAAAATCCCCAAAATTCAAAAGTTCCTAAATCATAACACTTATAGAATCGCGCTCTGACTCAGGCCTTAATCATGTGGGCACTTATAGTGTTGAATTTGCAGCGAAAAGCGACTTATCGAGATATCCTGTTTCGCTTGGTATTTTGTGTTTTTTAGCATCGCTCTTCCTGTCTGGCTTTCCCTCTTATTTCCTCGTTTTTAGCGCTTTAGCTCAAGTATTAATTCATACAATATAGCCGAAATCTCAGTTCTTGTGTATTATAAACACTACATTGAATTTGTTCTTGGACACTCAAAGTGCTCTCGTTACCTTGATGATTGAAGTATTCATAAATGTCTAAAGCGTGCGGGTGACTGCTTCACGCAGAGAACATATCTCAGTGACTCTGTGCCTATGGGCATCCTGGTCGGCTTCGCTGCACTTGCTTCCATACTGATGCTGCTGCTACCAGAAACGTTCAGGGTTACCCTTCCAGACACGATTCGTGAATCCAAGGAGCTGGGAAATTCGAGGTAAGTAACGAAGGTATCCTAGTAATATTATCTTCCCAGCAATACCTGCAGTGTGAAATATCTGCAGTGTGAAATTTCAATGATCAGCAAACTTAATTTTACTTTGACTACGGGTGGTTAGCTATTTTCGACAAAAGTAGCACAACCAGGTGCAGATGTTGTCGACGAGGCTGCATATACGCAAACTTTTACCTGTGTGCATCGTATAGCTTGGTGTTCGTGCGTAGGTCTGACATCATATCTTAATTTACCACATCCACTATGTAACTCTGAAAGCGCACCTGCCAGCTGCAGGGCTGAAGAAATAATCGAAAAGTCATGCAATATACAAACTTGTCGCAAGTATGATGGCTACAAATGAGCCGAAAATCACGATAGTGCACGTCAAGCTGCAGTAATTATGCTAGCTTGTTTATTAGAGATTACCTTCCATATTAACTAAGATTGTGTTAGCGTCTGCGTACATGATGGTGCAAAAATCATGCGCAAGGTCTCAATAAAGCACACTGATCAGAGTCAACGCGGTTTTCTAGCCGCAACTGTCTGTTGGCTTGGGGGATAAAAGTTGGATAAAGAAGGGTCAAGTACTTTGGACACGCTGGCAGACGTTTCTATAACAGGAGCTGCCTTTTTAAATGGCGCCCTCGTCATTCTTGAAGTGTTATTCTTAATAGCTTAGTACAGTGGCGTCACAGGACGTCGCCATAAATGGTGGTGACCGACAAATGACGATGCTGATTATATTGAACGTGTTGCGATCATCGCATAACCTTAAGTGAGTTTAGAGGTCAGGAAAATTTATGTGAAAAGTCATTGATACGTTACAAGTTAAGACTGACAATTGAACAAACAGACGTGCTGCACATTTCGTGAAAATTGTTTCTCGAGAAACTTCTGTGTCACAATCGACATAGCGTCACAATCAATCGTGATGACGTGTTTTTCACTGAACTTTCCATTTGAAGTCGCAATTACCACGCCATCGATCGATCTGCTTGCTTGAACATCAATCTCCCATAAATTTCACATTCCAAAGCAACAGAGGCGCCAACAAAGACACCTAACGAAGGTTCCAGATTTATTTTTATCAGCTGAAGCTTATTAACGTCCCCACTATACGTTACAATAGCTCTTTCTTTTTGCCGCTGAAAACCTTAAAGCTGCCGTTCTTAATGAGCAACGTGCATTACAACCGCTATCGGGCAACGCTATCACTAAGTTCTCCTTGGTCGCCCTATTGCTTAAGTAGGAAAGAAGCTTTTCTAAAGCCTATACAGCGACTTGCGCACAAATAATTGATAGCAGCGATGAACGCTTTCATCTCTATCATTCTTGAAAAAAATTTTTAGCTCTAATGCTTCAGCTCAAGAGCACTCAAAAGCATGAAATTCGGCTCATCGGCCAATGGCTTTGTGTGTAGGAGCACAACACTGTCTGCATTATATATATAATTGATGGAGTTTCATGGAGTAAGAAAAATAAAAGCAATGCCTTTTTGATTTTTGGCTGAACCAACTCAACTCTAACGATCTACCTTTAGGTCGTTCGGTGAACATCATTCGTTGTTCTTGGTAAATAGAAGAGCTAGCCCATACTGCTTCGAACATTTCTTTCAGGATATTAAGGAAGGATCGCTGCGCCGATTGGTTCGCGGTGGAGCCGACGCCCGAGCTACTAGGCAACTCAAGTCAGCAGCATCCCACATAACGCAGACTTTCCTGGTTGATTAAAGAAGAATCTGCGTGCATTGACCAATCTTTGGTCGGAGATCTCTTGGCGGTGTTCCGTGATTTGTCAACTGTGCTACATGAAGGGCAGGTCTTCAGTAGCAATGCAAAACATGCTGATTATATTGCAGTAGCGCAGAAGCACAGGGACGGCGAAAGAAACAGACGGGACACAGCGCTAAGAACTGAGTGTTTGTCGCGTTAGGCGCCTGAGTCAGTTGAACTTGCTAGGTTGATTTGTTTGTGTTTCTTCCTTGTACATTCCTTGTGTGTGGCGATATATATATATATATATATATATATATGCTCTCGTCCAATAAACACTCAGTTGTTAGCGCTGTGTTCCGTCTGTTGCTTTCACCGTTAGTGTGCTTCTGCGCTATACACGTGAACCCCATCCCACGTCACATGAACCCTCACTTCCACGTGGAACGGCGATAAGCCCGAGCAGCCATCCTGCGCAAAAGGCAGGAGGATGCAGACACATACTTTACTGACGCGGGCTTATACCCCAGAGGTGAGACAGCGACTCCTACTTATGTGGCTGTCGCGACAAACCGGGGGAGTCCGATCGTAGCAGCATCCGCACGCACGACTTCAAGGGCCACGGCGGAATCCGCGGCCATAGCCCTAGCCATCCGAGAGGCTGAGGCCAAGAGCCAGTCGGCTTATATACTCACAGACTCGCAAGACGCCTGCCGGCTCTTCCTTCGGGGAGTTCTACCTGCCGGGGTCCTTCACTTACTAGAACCAAGCCTCAAGAAAGTCAGTGGAGGGCTTGCAGGTAAGCTTGAATAGTTTTATGTGCTACGCAGTGAATTTGCCATAAACCTCTGTCAAATGCATATGAATTTTAGTTGTTATTGTGTTGGCTCTCTCATTTTGCATTCTGTCACCTTAATAACGCAATTAATGACCCTGATGAATACATTTTTATAAAGGGAATAGCTTTGTATGGGATCCCGAGGCCTTTTTAGCATCTGGTCGAATACGCATGCGCTCGACAATCTCCCTTTATGCAGGGCCGTCTGACCGCGTAACTTCACGGGAGGCTGAGAGGCGACGGAGCTCGCTTGCGAAGGTCTCTCAGTTTGGTGCATGCGCGTCACGTTGTTCGTCGCAGGGTATTTACGACTATAGCATGCTTTCTCGAGTCTGATCTTCAGACTAGCCATTTTCCCCCTCCCGCCACGTGTAGAAAGAGGTGTTGCGTGCTTTCCACAGTTGCGAGAAACAAAAACACAAGCAGAGCAGTAGAAATTTCTGCGTTTTTGAAACACCTAAAAGACAACCAACGAAAAGCTTCTAAACAACTGATATTCGATGGCACCACTAGAAATAATTGCCTACGTTGGTCCAAGAACATTATATCACTTCATAATGCAGTTATAAGTAATCATCAAGCCACCAATTAAAGCGCAATCATGACATTTTTATAGTATTGCAGGTTCGATCAATCCTTTTCGGTTGATCCGCAAAGTTCCAGAAATAGTTCAGCGTATAGTTCGGATGCTGACCACTTACTTAGATATTATCTTCAATAGGTCCTCAATAATCTTTTTTTCGTTTTATTACTAACATCCCTCTTCAAACACTTGAAAACGCAGCATTGCTCAGACCCTCGCTGTGGGAGTGCAAATGTTAGTACCAGAATGCAACATTACCCCCTTTCACGTGTCAGTGCGTACCTGAAACACAGACGCTCACGGACCGCCAAACGCCATTGTAAAGTGGAGAGAAAGCGCATGCCATGAGACACGGACAAAGATACATGAAATTTAGCACTTGGCCAGACACTACCAAGGCAGGACATGATCCTTGCGAATCATGAAGAGGTCATAGCCCTGCATGCAACTTGTCAAACTGAAGATGCGCTCACCACTATGAATGATGCCTGTCAAGTAAAAATGAAGTGAAGCCCAGTCCACCAGTACGTTTACAGAGGTGCGGAAAGGCCGCCATGGAGGCAATAATCGTTGTGGCGCTAGGAGCCTTAGACCCTGGAAATGACCATGCGCTGCGAAGCTTGTGTACTCCAACACTCTAGGGGATGTAAGCAACTATTATAGCTAAATTTTGTCTCCGAAAAAAATTTACAGTCAAAAGTGATGTATCTTACCCATTTCAAGTGATACTGTACGTAAATACGGCAATATGTAATTTCCTACTGACATCCGCATACAGAGAAACACAAGGTGATTATCTAGACTAACCAGTGTTAAAATTCAATGCAAACACTGCTAGAAGTTATGTTAAGCCCTTCTATTCGTTGTAATTGCTTCCTCCCTGTTTTTATTTATGTATTTTTAATGACTGTCTGCAGTTCATAGGTCTATCCGTGATAGGTGCATAAATATGCGCTCAAGAACTACAACTGCATCTATGTCAACTTACTATGGTATTTATTTTACTAGTAGTGTTCTTTTGCAATTACAAAATTCTAGTTGACTGTAACGGTTACTAAAATGTGTTTTTCAGCTCCAGTTTGTTCCTATCGTGTAATTTAACAATAAAGCTTTTCTTCACAATTTCAAGTCTGGTAGGAATCTTTTTCATACGCACGACACTTTCTTCAGTTGGCTTAAACTTACGATCTATAAGTTTTTCCACAATACACTTATTTTTGCAATGACACTGCCAATTGTTATCGGGCTATACAATACTTTTTGAACATGGCAAAATATGCTCATAATCTATACACGATGCGGTCGTCAACTTTGAAGCAGACAAGGCTGCCTGCAATTTTACACAATAGACCGCTTCCTCTCGCTTGCGGCTTTGCTTCAATTCCCCTGCTCTTTCTCTGCATTTTGACCTTCGGTACAGTGGCTAGAATAGGAAAGTGTGTTGAACGCGCCGGATCGCGAGTGCCCCTTTGGGAGGAAACCGCCAGGTGGCGCTGACACACGTTTACACGTCATCCGCGATGGCGGCTAGCAGCCGCACTGCAAGGGCGCTGCGTGGAATGCGATCGTCCGCGCGTGCAGCCGAATATGCAATAACAAAAAAAAAGAAAGCTTCGTAATATGTATTCTCGCTCGTGCATGGCGGCAAATGGCGATAGAGTGGCTATGCTAGCCCTTTCGTAATTGAAAGGCGCCAAGGTAACAATACGATTGAGCGCGCGTCGATGGTAGAATGTAGCTTGCTTTAGACTATTTACTGCGGCTGACACCTTATCGAACGCAAAGCAAGCAAATTCCCAGTGGTAACTCCGAAGCAAACATTTTATTTTGTGACGCACTGTTTACTCAAACAACTAATTTTCGAAGAGTGGCTCACAATCCATTGAGAACAAACCATTCTCCGTCATCGGTTATTTTTTTGCTACGCGACGCACCTGAGCTGGTGCTTTTTTTCTCACGAGAAAAAAAAATGTTTTAAATTGTTCACAAACAGTTCAAACAGAACGTTGTGAGCCTTGTTATTCTCTGCTAAGTGACGCGACTGAGCTTCAGGTGCTTCTTCTTTTTACGGGAAGACTCTCTCTTTGTTGAGTGCCTTCGTGCAGAAGGGAAAACGGATGACCAAAAATAATTTTGTAACTTGGTTGGTAAGGCTGGGGCCATGCGATGCACAGCCCAATATGACGTCGTTTTCGTGCACACGGTAGACAAGCTCTTTCAAGCTGTCACTGTGCAGCTCGTTGTAACTGAACCACATCGAAAACAGTGGTTTCAAGGGCGTCTACACAAATGACAAGAGCTTCTCCGAAGGGTGAATGAGGCCCCCATTGACGCAGAACATTGTGAACATCGCCACCTGTTCGATGGCTTTGCCGGTGGCAACAAGGAGCTCGTCAAAACATTTCTTGCACACAGACTACTAGGGTATTTACCCTGTCATGCAGAAGACTAGCCGCGAGTCGCTCATCTTTTCAGGGTAATCATAGTCGGGTAGCATTGCGGATTCAAAACGACAGACTGGTGGGCTAGTTGGTATGACATTATTTACATAGTAGCGCAGAAGCACAGGGACGGCGAAAGAAACAGGCGGGACACAGCGCTAAGAACTGAGTGTTTGTCGCGTTAGGCGCCTGAGTCAGTTGAACTTGCTAGGTTGATTTGTTTGTGTTTCTTCCTTGTACATTCCTTGTGTGTGGCGATATATATATATATATATATATATATGCTCTCGTCCAATAAACACTCGGTTGTTAGCGCTGTGTTCCGTCTGTTGCTTTCACCGTCAGTGTGCTTCTGCGCTATACACGATACACGTGAACCCCATCCCACGTCACATGATCGCTCACTTCCACGTGGAACGGCGATAAGCCCGAGCAGCCATCCTGCGCAAAAGGCAGGAGGATGCAGACACATACTTTACTGACGCGGGCTTATACCCCAGAGGTGAGACAGCGACTCCTACTTATGTGGCTGTCGCGACAAACCGGGGGAGTCCGATCGTAGCAGCATCCGCACGCACGACTTCAAGTGCCACGGCGGAATCCGCGGCCATAGCCCTAGCCACCCGAGAGGCTGAGGCCAAGAGCCAGTCGGCGTATATACTCACAGACTCGCAAGACGCCTGCCGGCTCTTCCTTCGGGGAGTTCTAGCTGCCGGGGTCCTTCACATACTAGGACCAAGCCTCCAAATGGACCACGGGATAACCTGGTGTCCCGCGCACACCGGAGTGGAAGGCAACGATCGGGCGGATCGTCTGGCTCGAGGTATAACAGGCCGAGCCGCGATACATACGGCTCGAACGGACGCCTCTCCGACACCCGGCAGCACACCGAGAGACATACTTGAGGCACAACGACTAGGAAGACGAACCAAAGCTCCACCTCACCCCAAGCTAAACAGGCGACAGGCGAGGGACTGGCGCCGAATACAGACAAACACCTACCCACATTTACATAGACTGCAGAAAATATTTCCTAACAAACACAGCAACAGATGTGCATGGTGCTACTCCACCCCGACGCTAGAACACATCACTTACCAATGCCCGCAGCGTCCGGCAGACGCCGTCTCGCCGCTACTTGACGATACACTTAGCAATTGGTCGTGGGAGGCGCGACTCTCCGTACTGGACTTGGGAAGCCAATTGGCGACCCTCGACCAAGCCCGGCGCGCCGCAATAGCCAGTGGGGCCCTGGAAGAGGGGCTCCACCCACAGTGAGCAAGCACGGTCTTAATTTCAATAAAGTTGTTTCTCTCTCTCTCTCTGCGTTATGCACTGCGTAAATAAAGCATTGTGGACATCTTTATCATGTGGGAAGCTTCTTGAACCTTCCCACTATCCAACAGTGCGTCCAGTTCACGGTCTGCATCCTCAATGCTGCGGAGAAGTGTCAGATCGCCCCCTTCACAGCTGCCACTGCTGGGAGCTTTGACCAAATCGTAGAAACTAAGACAGTTCACGGTGAGCGAAATTGGGCAGCAGTACGATAGTAGCATGCAGACACGAAACAATGTTTTCGCACCGTTAGTCACATATAGACTTGCTGCAGCACAAAAAGAAACGAACGTAACTTTCCACAGGTCAGGGCGGGCGGTGTCACTAAAGCAGCAGAGCCGGCGCGACTCGCGTCGGGTGGCGTGTCAACGACAGCACGCGCCCCCTAGCGGTTCCCTACCGGCGGCTTCAATGCGCCCCGTAGGCGCTGCGTGCCGCTCGTCACACTTCCCAATTCTAGCCACTGTACCCTCGGCGGCAATGTCAAAGCGAGAACGACGGCCTACTGAAGCCTTTCACTAGCTAATTTTCAGCACTATGAGTTACATGCGAGCAGATCGCGAACTCATGACCACGATGTGTAAGCTATGTTCAGAAGAACTCATGGGAGACATAAAATTGATAGCGCGGGACCCATAGGGCACCACTGTAACTCATGAGCCCACTCATTGAGACTCAGTGAGTCCGGCTCAGAAGTCTGGGGAGTCATAGCCTGAGTGAGCCGGGCTGAGTAGAACTTCGCTGAGCCTTAGTCCAAGTGAGCATCAAAGAAAAAAAAATTGTGATAGAGTGAGTGAGTTTTGCCGACCTATGCTAAACACTGAAAAAAAAATCCACTACTGCAATTGTGGCGATGGCGGCAAAGTGAAAAGTTGATCCAAGCGTCAAGAAAAAAGACAACACAAAACTGCCGCCTTATTGGCCGCACAAAGCCACTAAGTTTAGATCTACGCTACATACTGAAGGTAACTGCACTTACTCAATTCCTCACACGCACCTGCCCTCCCATTCCACCTTTATGTACGCACCTGTACAATCAGTCCGGAGCAGTCGCTGTGCCTGTGACGTTCAGTATAGACGTACGGTGCCTGCTTCCACCCTTCCTTCACAGAGCTTCTTTTTGTTCTTAAAACTGTATCCACCCTTCGCGCCTCCGCGGCGTGATAGAGAGAGTTTAGAAAGGAAACATTCTTGCACGGGTACATGAATTATTGCGCGCTATGGTAGCTGCACTCGCATAGTGCCCAATGAAACTCTTTGTAATACTGCAGTTCTCTAGCGTAAGAAACGAGCTTGTGGCTTTAGGCGAAAAACAATGTACCGGTTGGGAGAAACGCCGTTTCGCTGTGTTCTTCAAATTTTCATTGGTACTCATGTATTCGTTCTCACGGATTGAAGCATTGCCCTAGGTGGCGTTTCGTTCTAGTTTTAGCGAGTAAAGCGTCGCAAAGCAGAGAGAGAATTGGCTGCATGGCAGTGAAATTATTGTTCTAACGTGTACCTAGTATAAAATGTGTGCAGTATTTCTGAAAATGAAAAGACGTCGTCTAAAGGGGAGAAACCCAGACACATGAAATACAGAGTAACTAAGCATTTGATGGCTCCTAGCGCTATTAGGAATCTTATGCAAGCGATGTCTATTCACTTGAATTTTGATGGATGGTATTTATGGGCGTCACCTTTGAAACGAGGTGGTGGCTGATGCCAACAGCTCGTTATTTTTGTTTCTCTGCAACCATTATAATCGGCCTATGTGATTCGTTCTACAAGTTGACAGCTATGAAGTATATATGTCCTAGTCCCAAGTCCTTCTAGGTGCCTAGTGAGTTTTTTTTCTTCTTCTGCAGATTGCACACTTGGGCATTGGAGCAGCAAAACAATGACAATAGTATGTTACTGTGATATGACAACTATCGAAATTTCTTCCCTTAGGAACCTTTGATAATCTTCTTGTGACATTTTGCGCACGAACTAAGAAGGAATACTGCTAAATTTCACGGCTATATCTCCCGGCATTCTGGAACGCCAGCGCGAGTAGCACAAATTAGACGCTCGCGTTCAGCTCCATCACATATGAACACTGGTGACCTGGCTCTTCCCACAATTTTTGCTTCATCGCTGCGGCATCGTGTACAAAATAGAGCCACTCTACGCGCACTGCTCCGAGTGCAATGGACTCACCGACTCATGCAAACGGCGTCTCGTGTTCACGCCGGCTTGACACAGTAAAAGCTCAACACAGGATCTGAGCTCAGGTGTGGCTATATATGCCAATTTTTAAGCAAAAGAAGTCGTGAATAAATGTGATGGCATTCACAGTGCATGGAAATACTTTGTAAAAAAACCAGAAGCCACATCCTAAAATTGCGACATAGCTGTAAATAAATTGGGAAAAGAAAGAGCTGCTAACAGAGACACATGCAAAATCCGTGTTTTCGAATAAACAAGAATGACACAAAATCGTTTGGAACTTTGATGAACATCTCTTTATTACATTGTACGTCCCAAAATAAATCGACGCCGAGATCAATAAATAGGAGCTAATATATATATGTATATATAATATATATTCATATATTCCCACAGTCTTCTCACTTCTGCTTATCCTGAAAGAAGCGCCAGGAAAGAAGAAAGGTCCAGGTCCCACTTGCATCGCCAGTGATGCTGTTTGTTTGATTACAGGTGATGATAACTATAGAAATAATACGGTGAGATCTTTTCGTGAACTGTGGGCAGGAAAATAAACACACAGACTGGGGGCTCGCCATACGGTAAAACTGTCGCTGGAAAGAGAATTAAAGTTTTTCTTTACTTTTAATAAAACAAGTAGTTAATCCTTGGCGAAGCGGAAAGCAGACAGCTGAAAAACACTACATATTCAGGATCAGAACGAAAAAGCGTAATCACGAAAACTGTCGTCATTCTGTCACACTTTCCTTGCGAATAAAATGAAATGTCTGCAAAAATAGCGATTTCCCACCAAATTGAAAGTGCTGTGAAGGATTCTACGCGTTCATTTAAAATTTTACATCATTACTGTGCTGGGATGCAAGGGTTCCGACATGAAATTGTTCACCCATGAGTTCCAAATCACGAAGTCACATAAGAATGTATATTAGTAGACCCTTACAACCTAACGAATAAATTGAATAGGGAGAAAAACTGCTAATTGTAGGGTAACACATTCTTGTTGCAGATGGAGCTACAAGCGTTCTGAACGATATGATTCCCCAATTTTTCTTCTATGACATAGGTTTCGCCCTTTATTTTAAGTTTTATTATCAAGTGACATTACCTTGTCAATTGCTTGGTTCTGCTCAGTCTCGAAATCTATTCAATAACGGTATATGGCGTGCAAATTTGAGAGTCAGAGGTCCTGGAAGCTGTTCTTTGGAAAAACAGGCCGCTGCCGTAAACTCCAATTTTTTTGGTGTGCTTATTTTCCAGCCAACTGCACACAATTACGTCAGCGAAAGGCAAAGAACAAGATTGTTTTGTAGAGAGGGGACTAAACGCGCTGTCGCTAATGTTTGCTGTGCTTTCAGAGTAAGAGATTATGCCAGGTATCTACGGTCCTAGAAAATGTTGCAAAAAATATGCTTCTGGTAAAATGGTAAAACGGGAAAAACGTGCACCACTGTAGCACTGGGAAAAGTGCCGAACGTAGAATAAAGAATCGACGACTAATACTTTTTTCTCTGAGATATGACACATTCCTCTTCGCGGCCGTCGCACATCGAAGTGTAAAGATATTGCGCATCGAACTTTGATGTACTTTCGCTTACCGAAACTGCAATAAGTGCGCTTGGAGAACGGCCCGAAAAACGCCTTCTTAAGATCTTTTTGCATCAAATCCAAGACTCCATGTGTACGAAAATAGCACGAGCTGGGCAAACTTAGCACGTGATCAGGATCTCATTACATGCGTCAATGCAGCGAAGAGCATGTGCCACGCTCGCGAGCAAAATATTTTTCGCTGCTGCTTTCACCGTAGCTCTAGAGAGGGTGTTGAGAGTAGAAATGTTGGAACAGGGCTGAAGGTGAACAGTGATACACAGCTAGAATCGCAATATAGTGTTAAGAAATACACTTACAACTATTACACTGCTAAGGAATCTGCATCTTAACATGTTGCACAGGATATGAGAAAAACGCAAATATATCAGTGTATGGGGTGCAGTATATTTCGGGACGAGGGTCCCGAAAAGAGATTTTCTCAACGGGCAACACTTGGTACATTTGAATGTCAATGGCGCCGACGGACATTTAACACACAGTACTCTGGAGGGGCTGCCATACCAACCACAAATTCAATTTGCAGCGACATTTCGGGGAAACGCCGGCATACACGTATCGGGCTGACACTGATAATATTTACACTTGTATATAGGTGAAACTAGGACAGCGTAAGAGGGACATGTGACGATATGCCTTCTAGCCACGGCGCCGGTTTGATGGCCGGTGATCAAAGCTACATTTCTGCCTGCTTTGTATAACATTTCGATAGAGAAAACCATGGATAAAATTTAAAAAATGCAAATACCAATATCAATAGGTTGCGTCGGGTTCTTAGAAGGCCAAACGAGAATAAATAAAAATCTGCGATTTTACACTCTACAGGAAGATGACGAACTCATTTAGAAATTTTTATCATAAACTTAACCCTGAAAGTGTAAAAAAACAGAGTTACCTATGGTGGTAATTAGAACAACGTGTTACTCTTTATGTCTGGCTACATAGAGCACGTTTCTACAAGAAGTATTGACACGCTATTTTAGTTATATGATAATTTGTACCGTGAGCGATTAGAGAGCATTTGGTTTGCTGAACAAATCCGCAACGGAGAGGGAACTTGCTCCATCTGTCGAAAACATTTTAAGGTTATGCTTGCCGTTTTCCGCGCTTGATGAAAATCTTGAGGTATCAGAACAGCGTAGCATATAGATACATTCAGCATTTCAGAATAAATGCGCTATGGTGACGCTCACTGGGTAATAAGATGATGCTGTTCCACGCCAGAGCTTCTCCAGTCAATACGCGTTCAGCAGCTTTCAAAACGATAGCACCAGTTCACGCTACACGTTTTTTTCTTTTTCGACGGAATGACAGAAGCTAGCCTTCATCAACTAACTCCTAAGGCACACCCCCCCATCTCGGGGTCCTGTAAGCGGAAATAGATGCTATGATTAATCGCCACCTCGGCAGTCACAGACACTAAATATTTAGTTTCCACAGTAGACATTTTTTTACATTTGAAAGCAGTGTGGATAATATGTGGTAACCTCGGCTTTATGGTAAACTTCTTGTACAATCAAATGTGTGAAGGCATGTCGTCACATAGGTTTTAAGGAAACACTAGTGCAGAACGCTTAAGGGAAGACCTTCTTTCAACAAGGTCCCCAAAGCATACATTGGAGAATTGTACACGATGCAAACGAGAACACAGATCACAGATTCCTGGTAAGAGCGACTATATAAAGACGAAGGACGGGACTCTGCCTTGTGAACACATTTAGAGTGAAGGCATGCACATAGTAGATAACATTGGGCATACTGGATAACGTTCCAGAACTTTGCAGACGTCAAACGCTTTGGCATTCCACCCTGGAAATGAGAGATGTTCTTGGAGTAATTGATTGTGGGCAAAATTTGAACGTTCCCTTCAAAGAAAATTAAGGTTTCGAAAGCATAATTAAACAGATTACACGAAAACGCACGGGCGCAAGGAAGTGGCTATCACGGGCTGAGCTAAAGAGCTCGTACGTTCGCTCTACATTACTACCGAACATCACACTGCCAATACTCGCCGTTCGCAAGTAAATGGACCTTCTTCACTCGCCATACAAAACTAACATTCTCACTTTCCCGTTGCCGCAGGGCATCGCTTATCTTTTTGCTCTTATCACAGTGATCATTAAACCTGGGCGCCTGCTCACAGCAACCACTTGTCTCATCTTTTTAGAAGCCACATGCCAACAACCTGTAGCTAAGGGCCTAGTATTTGCTTCTGTATTATATATTCTACGGAGATAGAATAGTTACGTGCACCTAAAACAGTCTCACTGTATTATTTGTACGCAGTGCTGATTATAGCAAAAGAAACAGGAATTGCTCTAGTCTCCAACGTCACATGCTCCGTGTGGTACGTACATAAGGATTCTCGCCCTATACGCCATGACATGCTGATCGTGGCATGGTATATTGACCTGAGAGATTTATGTTTGTCTCCTATCAGCGAACATACTCCCTACACAACTGTTTAGTGAAATTTATGTAATGTTGCTTATCAGGGCGGAAACAGATTCTTAATGTAGGAACAGTTTAGATAAGGCAGCGACCACTAAAACAAACAGTAACAGATTAACAGCATCAGTAAAAGACGGAACACCAAAGACACTATGGCAAGCGCTCATTTCTAATGTTTTTTTATCAGGTCACTATTCAAAATAATCGCAATAGAAGTATCAAAAACTAGACAAGGACAATGTGTAATAATACAAACAGAATAAGGAAACACAGAAAAATTCACACCTTTCTCTTGCTCACGTGATATAGCTTGCACCTTGTACATTACAAAATTGTAGCTATTTTGTTGATCAAGAAACCTACGTACTTGAGTCATAATGTGTCATAGGGCTATATTTCAGCAGCTTCTATTATTTATGTTTAGAGCCTACTTCATTCGTGCCAACATTACCGCAGCAACCGTAACTTGGGTTCACAATCACTCTCTTTGAAATGCATGGCGTGGGCAGGAGCGCAAGTAGGCCTACAAGAGAGATAATAGAAGCCACTGTCACGGAGACCTATGACATATTATGCAGCAACGTACCCTTTTTTTGCAACAACACAGTAAACACACTTTTTTTAATTGACACATGGAAGTCCAAACTTAATACAAGAAGAGAATGTGCAATTTTATCTGTTTGCTTGCGCTGCTTGCTTAACAAATTATTCCGGTCTACCTGCAAAGGTCCACCGCAACGGGCAGTACATTTTGGTAGAGAATTGCAGCACTACAGCACCTGTGCCTGGTAAGGTACCGTAAGCAGGCGCTGCTGCATACAGTGTTTCTGCCATTTCAAATTGCAGATTCAGACCACTACAATTTCTTTGCAGTATAAAATACTCGTGAGTTTGTACCCCGTGAAACAGCAATAACAATTTGCTTTCGAATGAAAGCACAGGTGGACAGCTTGTTCTGGTATAGAAGTGACTTTCATGAGGTTCTTTGTCACACCACACCAATCTGGGTATAGAAGTCTTCGTACTCTAGAAAACTCAAAGGCTCTTGTAGCTCGCCAAACTGAAATCCATGTTGCGTGTTCGTCGTTATTATTGTCATACGTTTAGTATAGAGGGAAGCAATTTCGCAATCCTCCGAACAGCAGGATTGTGCGTCATAACGGCCACATCTAGAATGAAATAATGGTGCAGTGTTCCGTGACTACCTGCGTACAAGCATCGGGTGTGCAACGAGTGATCAAAGTGTGAGCTTTTTTTTGTGGAGTGAATATTTAAGCTCACATTTTGCTACCCACAGGTGTCGTGTACCACTACCCCATGCGAATACTTTGTGAAGAAAGCTAATGACCTATAGGCATTTAAAATCAACTAATCATCTTCTTCAATGCGCAAGTTAGTCTTAAATAAGTAAGCATGTATCATCGCAAAATCTTTATGATTGCACCAAAACACGACATGTAAGCTTGGAAAACCAACATTTTCGTTCGATACCTTGGTGCCTATCGTAGCCGAGAAATCGACAAACCATGAAAGCAAACTAGCACGATGTAAAGTGAGAAACGTTGTCTCCAGTATTTCGGTTGCCAAGCCCAAGCATCACTTTCATAAATGACCCACGATCGCCCTCTCTCATATTGGGTTCAGTCTAGGAGTCTTCAACAAACACCATAACAACCTAAAGTAAGTACTCAGTTTTCTCCTGCAAGTACAGCCCATAACCACTCTCATATAGAACAGTTTCACTTTGAAATATATTAGTTCAGCCACCCAACAACTTGAAATCTGATTCAGAAAAAAAGGAACACATGAAAGTAGACAAAAAGGCATTCGGTAGAGATTGCTCCTACAAACCGTATTCTAAATACTAAAGAAATAAAGTTAGGGTAATGCGCGTATTGTATTTGCAGTTGGGTGTACCTTGACACAAAATAAAGACATCGCTTACGACAAAAGTTGTCTGAAAGCCACGAAAGCACACGTATATGCTTGAGTATGGTTAACATATTATGCCTATCGCAGAAAATTTCTGCAAGGGCGAATTATAATCGCAAGTTTAACTTACCACTATGGAGTAGCAATACTGATTTCTTTATTTCATAAAAGCGAAGCGCTGTTTGCATCGTCTCCTTGCGTTCCGCTGTGCCCCGGTGCCCCGTCTCAAACGACCAACTAACTGGCTTGCTGCTAGATGCCGCAGCATGTCCAGCGTGTGCTTTTGGCTGGCGCTAGACCCAGCGCTCCTCATTCAGTTCGAGCAGCAGCAGACGCCGTCGACGACAAAACGTCACCAAAACGTGTTCTTTTCGCCGAGATTCAGGCGCGAAAGACACGACTATATAGAGGGGGAATTGTACAGACATGAAGAAAATAGTAAAGCAGGAAGCAGCACGCAATCAAATATACGCCTGAACGCAAGTCCAACACTAACATTTGCTTTGCGCAAATGGGAAACCTTCTATGAAAGCTTCCGCTGAACACCGATTGCCATGGGCGCGTGGCATCTGCGGTAATTTTGTTTACATTTCTCTCACACGCATTTTTTTCAAAAGTCATTCTTCTTTCTTTTAATCAGAGATTCAGTATCCGTACCCCGCGCGTTAGGCAAACGTCTGCTCTATGTTAACGGAGAGACATCTTAATAAGCGCTGCTTTTGCGCTACAATGCCAAACCAGCATGAACACTTCGTGGATAGATAGCACCTTCTGATGTAGCCGTCTAAGCACCTAGCTAACATAACTATATAGAGAATGCCACGTATGGCTAAAGTGTTTACCATGTTATTGGGAGAATGAAACTTTATCTAGAATGTAATACGTTTGAACTTGATGTTCGAAGCCAATAATAAAGGGCTAGCCTATCTTCTAGTGATTCAGCATTTTAAAGAGGCATGTCATTTAAGAGACAATTCTACGGTGGTACTGCTCTATATATACATCCTTACTTAGGAAAGAAATATTATCTTATCATCAACGCCTAGAAGTGTTAAAACTTTAGTTAGTGAGGAACCGAACAATATTCTAAAGATGCTGAAGCAAATAATTTTTGCAGTCAGCATTATTATATGAATCTCGTCAGGTACGTATTCTGCAAAAAAAAGCGCGTGTGTCCAGAACATACCACTTGCAGCGATTTAAGCAACAAAGAAAAAAGCCCAGGTACCATGTTTATTTTAATCGAAAATAGAATTGATATAGGAATGGCGTTTACAGGTGTGATCCTCAAATTCACGAGCACAGCCTTTTATGATCTAATGTATAATGGTTCCCAACGTTTACAGAAGTTTTTCAGAAAACGTGGTTTCTGTCATCAAGTTCAGAATTACTCGCTGGCGTTCACAGCATATAGTTGCTGTTCCTCACCATTGAGGACGCACTTGATCATTCTACACCCATTTGTCTACAGTGCAAAGTTTAACAAGTGAGGGAAAAGCTATGGAAGTACAACTCCCGTTTTAAACAAACAAAACTTCATCAGTTAAGCATATTTGTTACGGAAAACTATAAAAAGCCTTTTCTTGGTTTCGCTGATATATTGCACATTCATGTCGAAAGTTATTCTAAGACGAATACAAACTTGTAACTAAAACCACATGTCTACATCATGCATGCTGGTGACACTGTCGAGTTACTTTGGAGATCAGCAAGCTCAGTAATGAGCATTTCTCCTTGCACATACAGCCCACAATTACTCTATAGTTTTGTAGCTCTTACGCACACCGATCAGCAAAATAAAGGTTCTCTAAGGAAAGATCAAGTTTTCCCGATATTGTAAAAAGCACTGATAGCAATCAGATAAATCTTTCAGTATGTGCCAACTCTTGCCATACATCTTTCTTCGAACATGTGTAATTGCCGAAAGATTTACGGTAAGAATGAACTGTTCGTGTCTGTCATCCATTGATGTTTCGCCTATTACATGTAGAAGGCGGACATTAAACACAGAGAAATGATGGTCGGCAAGATATGATCCCTCAGCAAAACATGAAAAATCTTTACAATTTGTTGGCTTCTGAGTTGCGAAACCTTCAGTTGCCTTAGAAACTGCGAGCACTGCAGATTATGTGCCCAGTTAGTTGGGCAGGAACAACAAATAACTGCTTCTTCTAGCGAAATTGTGATCCCATGAAGCTAGAGTTTCTACATTTACAACAAAAACACATAAGGGAACCTAAATACGCCACTGTAGCAACAAATACTTTTGTCATGACGTTTGTTACATTAAAGAATGGTATTTCGCACTGCCAGCATTAGCAATTCGTCAAGCTGACGATAGCTAAGCCAAAATTGGCGGCTTCATTCAAGGATTTCGCTATATAGTTAAACAACCAAACACACAGCAACTCGCAGATATAAATAAGTCAGTACACAGTTGACCTCTAATAGTCGCGCAGTTTCCCTGTGGTACCATTAACGAACAATTACAAGGACAGAACAATTATCCTAAAATGACATATTCATGAAAGATGGAGCTCGCCGTAGAGAAGTATAACGTTCATTAAAGACGATGTGGCTACTGTCAACACCTGATGGGCGAACACTCATTCTAAAGGAAGAACTGCAAAGCGAAACAGCAAGCTGAAAATTTATCTTTGCGAACGAGTACTAGTTGCAAGCACGAACGCCATGAAAGGACAGATGCCAGCATTCCTCGTCCTAAAATTCTCACTGTGTCTTTGTTGCGTTGCCCAGGCAACCGGACGTTTCCCCCTCGCTGGTGCAAGCGACACACCTCTAGAACCAAACAACAGGGTACTTGTAGGACCTGTTTGAGTAAGCAGGAAGACTATACGAAAGCGACGTGAAGGACAGATTAACGGGTTAATGCTGTTGATGGAATAGCGCATGGACGATAGAGAAAACTGCAGCACTGCCTAAGCACAACCCTCAATTTGTCAGTACAGTTTCTTCCCCAATGTGCTTAAACTGACAATCTGCACAAAAGCAAGACGTTTGGTAATAAACTGTTTCTTTTATTACAGTTAGAGCTCAAACCAAACTGCTAAGCCTCCTGGATAGCAGTACAAATAGACAGAACATAGTAACATTGTAGTTCCTGTTACAGGAGAAATTGAAAGTTGTGCCACTGCATTCGAATAAAATATATAGTATCCAAGTAAACGCATTACCCTGACCCTTCCGCAACCACTGCTTCTTTTGAAGGTCCATCCTGCAAGAAAATGGCTGTCAATAAAAGGAGCCAAAGCTAACTCATAAATTCAGTGTGCCCGCAACTTTAATAAGACAATTTACGTAGACATGGTGCCGCAGATAATTGGCTGTACGCAAAATTTTGTCCCGACAATGTGTTGCAGCACTCTCGGAGAATACCTCATAACCATGTAAAATTAACGGGCAACCTAAGGTATGATATACGCATTGGACGAGATGCTCGCACTCTCAATAAATTCTAGCCAATTTTGAAACAATTTTCATGGGGAACATAAAACATCAAACAGCGAGGCCTCTCTTCTAAATATTGTATTACTGCCGTTTTTTGAAGTGACATTGCGCAAATATCGAGCTAGAGAAATGACATTCGAAAAAGAAACGTTTAAAATACACCTGAAACCAAAGGGCGACATAGTTGGTCAAATTTGCGTACTGAAATCGAGTTGTGGCACCAGTTTGTCATAAATTAGGTGTTACCACAATGTGCTTCAAATTGTCGCCAGTCATGCGATGTGCGAAAGTATTCTTTGTAAATGAAACACCATTTTATTTCTATTTAAGACAACATGAACTATTCGGAACGGAGGCTGAAAGCGATGTTTGTAACTGTCTGATGGTGGAAATTTGTCGACAGGAATTCCTTTGCCCATAGCGAAGGAGCAGACAGACGCAGTCTTCTCGCTAATTTTCCACTATTGTTACTCGTACACTTCCTTCACAGCTATCTGATTCGAAGTTATAAAAATACATCAGTGTATTTTCTTGCTCCGAAATATCTATCTACTTCAAGGCTGCCAAAGATTGTAAATGACCGATGAGAACACATTTCCAGTTGATTGAATTCAACCTGGTCCAAAATACACTTCTCCGGTCTGAGCGGACATGTATCGGAAAGTAACGCAGCACCACCTAAACATTGTCACTTAGACATAAATGAAACAACGCACGTGACTATCGCATCGGGTGACTGGTTTCTCTACTGTGTTTACAGCGATGACATTCAAACCTTCGAAGCAAGCGCAGCTGAACCTTTTTGTTGGTGACTGGTCAACTGCAAGCCACAGGGCACGGATGTGTTCTCAGTGCTACACGCTAGAGCAACAACATGAACATACGAATATTTTCTCAAGTTACCGCCATGGCGTGGTATTGATGAGAAACCATAAACATAAACTGGCAATTGCACGAGAAGTTTCATTTTCCCCAAGCCCACAATTGCTGTACTCGTGAGTCAGGAAATCTTGCGGGATTTTTTTTTCTTCCGAGATGCGCACCCTGACATCTCATGCTCAAAAGGTGTGACAGCAGGTAACAAAACGTGGTCCTGCACTCGTCATTTTCTAATGGACACTCCTTCGATTCGAACGCATCAATTCCGAACGCGGTTTAGAAACTTCAAAGCACTGACGCGGAGTACCACCGCCCATAGATGACTTTGGTGTTTGCGCGTCGGAATAACGCTGACTATTCCGATGTGCACGCTGCCTTCTTATTCCAATGTCCACACCAGTAACTCCGGAGTCCATTTTTATACCGCACTGCTTGCGGAGCTGCTTCCCTTCACCGGAGCGTGTGCCACTGGGTGACCTGCTTGCGCGGACTCTGCTTCATGGCGTTCCAGTGGTGGAGTACGCTGCCACGGCCGCATGCTCCGACCACCACCTTGCCAACATGCTGCTGCGGCGCTCCGGCCACGGGGGTGGTGGGCGAGTCCGGAGACGAGACGGTCTGCGCGGGGTCCCGGTGACTGACCACCACCAAGAAGACGACGTTGTCAAGCTCGGCCTGCGGCACGTCGAACGTCAGCGACTCGTTGTATACGGGACAAAGAGTGGCGTGCTGGGACGCAGTCTTCTTTTTCTTCCGCAGCTTCCCGCTGTGGAACAGGAGCACGCGAACGCAGGGATCTGTGGAATTAAAAGGGCACGGAAGCACGTGATTGTAGAATTGGACCGAAGAATGGAAAACAGGCACACAAGTTTTTTAAAGCTGGGGCTTAAACATGATAAAAAATACTTGGCAGTCGAAAAACAGCCCTGTTGCTTGTTATGGAGGTAAAGAAAACACTTTTAATGAAAACCAATAGTGTCCATGTGATTCAAGCAATTTGATAACCATATAATCGCCGAACCCTTACACCACTTAAAACAAAACTTCGCACTGCATGAAATGGCACCCTTCTGATGGTAGTCGTTAATTTTTCTGTGTGAACGTTGGTGTGTTTTTAACATTCTATCCATGCTGCCATATTCCAAGGAAACGTGGGTAGACTCTTGTTTCCCTCAGCCTCAAAAATAAAGATATCTATATAGAAAGGACACATTATCTTTTTGTTAACAGCGTTTCATATATTACAGTTATATGACCCGCCGCTGGGGCTCAGTTAGCTGAGGCGTTGCGCTGTTGAGCAAGAGGTCACGGGATCGAATCCCGGCCACGGCGTCCGCATTTTGATGGAGGCGAAATGCAAAAACGCCCGTGTGCTTGCGTTGTAGTGCGCGTTAAAGAGCCCCAGGTGGTCAACTATAATCCGGAGCCCTCCACCACGGCGTGCCTCATAATCAGAACTGGTTTTGGCACATAAAATCCCAGAAAGAAGAGGATTACAGTTATATTTCGCTGAAGCAAACGGTGCTACCCATAGGAGCTCCTGATTGCGTGCCATGTTCTTAACTAAATTAGAAAACGCGGCTCCATGCACGATTAGTTTAGTGAATAATAACATAATTATTACTACCGCGTTACTAACATACGTAAAATAAAACAAAGGCGAAGTTCGTACAATCACGTGTTCGGAAGAGTAACAAGCATGACTACAGTAGGGTAGATCAGGTGCATGGTATTCCGCAAGGTGGACGAAGTATCAGGAAAGGAAAAAAATTCTCATACACCCGAACGACAATTTCGTAGCACGAAGATACAAAGGAAACCTGTACGGGCTTCTCAGAAGAACGCTTCGCAGCTGAAAAAAACTACAAGATCCCGGACCAGGACGAATTCGTCCTCAACTGCGAAGCCTTCATTCTGAAAAAAAAAACGTATGGGTTTCCTTTTTAGCATTGGGCTACATTCGGGTGGGTGACAATATTTCTCTTTCTTTTTAACTACATCATGTTTCGAAACGACAAAAAAGTGTTCACGAACTCACAGAACGACTCGAGGTTGTTCATGGGCGATGTCAGATTGCTGGCCTTCATAATGGTAAAGGTGAGCCTTTCAGCTGTCGGGAGGTAGCTCAGGCCAAAGAGTATTTCCCCCTTGTACTGCACACAGAACATGAAAAATAAAATTGGTGGAATAAGTATAAGGCGGCGACAATGCTACGGTAACGATAAAAAAGACAGCTTAATGTGTACGGATATTAAGATTGCTGCGGCTATTTAGGTGAAAGCTACTCCAGCAAAACAATGTTCATGTTATTTAGGCGGCTTCAACAATATATTTTGCGGAATATTAGTAGCAGTAGTAGTGGTAGTAGTACTTGCTTGTTTATTTCAATAAAAAATAGATCAATAAATATAGAAAGGAAAGGAAGGTACGTCACACTGTAACTGTCGAGCGGTGCTGTATGCACATATCTGAGTGGTAGTTAGCTTTCGGGGGATAGGCATAGGGGAGAAAAGGACAGGGAAGGAGGATAGCAGAAAGGATATAGTAAACAACAAAACATTTTACACATATAGAACAAAACGACTAGGTAAGAGTTAGTCATAGTTTGTGTGCAGAGTGACTTCCTCAACAGTCTTTGTTACCTGGCCCCGAACACTATAACTGTTAGGTCTGCGAAACAACAATAAAGTGAGCAATCAGCGATCTGTGCAATGAGCAGGGCTAGTGAACTCGTCGACGCATTAGAGCGATGTACACATTAACGTTTTCTCCACGATAGGTGTCATGCTGCACAACCCGCAAATGTTGTCACTGCTTTCACGAAAACGAGGTGACAACAGGCCAACTATAAAATTATACATTCAAATAGCCTCGTAGCGGAATTATTGCCGTCCAAAGTTCGTGCAGCAGACTTGCTTACGCACTGGTGCACTCATAATTATCAACAGCTGAGCTAGGCATTTTATTTGTGCACCTGACTTTTCAAACGCTCAAACCGGGGCCTTTATTCTGGTACAATCCAAGATAAGCACGCGTCGTCTCGGTGCCCAATGGGGAGCATATAAGCGTGACTGAAAGGAAAGTTATCTCTCATGAGGCTGCTTGTCCAGGCTATACCTCCGGAAACGTGGAAGATAACAATGTGACGTTAGAAGTAGTTAGCAATAGGGTGAGGAGCCAACTTTGTTCTTGAAAAAATGCATGCAGCACTTCACACAAAATATTGCGCCGACTCTGAAGGAATGTTTCATTTCAAAACAATAAATAAAACCAAATATTTCTAAGGCAATTATAATTGTGCCGTTTACCGTACCAAATCATAATCCAATTGCGCTATTAAAGCTGACTGCACAACTGAAATTCCCCAGTTACTACACATAGGCGACCCTCCCTCTCCAAAAACTCCAGGAATGCAGTGCGTTACTGCAGTGAGAAGCAGTATGACTAGCAACAACCTAGTGTACCCTTTTGCAAATAGACGACACAAGGACACAATGTATGCCAATAAACGCAGTGTGAACAAAAAAAACTCACCATACAGGAAACGAGTGGTTCATGAGAAAGTGGTGTGCAGAATCGTTCCTTTACACACACGAAATAAAATTTGCAGAATGCTACTTATAGCACCTTTCCTGAGTCCTTGCATCACAAATACTGCGATAATGCCAATCATTAAATATCATGGAACAGGCAATTAAGGAAGGCTTATGTCATCATGATGTCGATCCTGAAGCAGTGTTGCGAAATTTACTAAGTACGATGTTGGGCGATTTGGTGCGTGGTTCGCGCTCTTTCTGTCTCGTTTTCTTTTCCTTGGTTTCTTTTTTTATTACTTTGCACCATAGTACATCGGATTTCCAAGTGCGGTATGTCAGTGAACACACTACTGTGGGAAACGCTAAGACACTTCTAATTAGGGTTTCGATGGTGTCACGATGCCAGAAGATGCGTTTTCGGAGAGAACATGTGAAGAAATGCGGTGTTAGACATAGCCCCCATGATTATCAGCAGAGCACGAAAACTATGTGGCGCGAAGGACATCGGCGACCATGTATTTGACCGACTGTCTACAGCGTTTCCGTTTACCAAGGCCCTCAACCCATCCGCTAGCTGCCACATGGCATGTCCAAAATCTCCAAGCTGTGCGGCTGAAATAGCCGCACAGCTTGGAGAATATTATGACAGCTTAATATGACTCCATATTAAGGATATCTTCTCAGTTCATTAAAGCTTGCTAAGAGAGAGATGTAGAGGCTGTCTAATGAATCCTTCAGAAGTTTACCGAGGCTATCGCTTTGCATACTGCACGAGGCGGGATTGGCGAAAAATTGAACGATGCAAACAGTGCTTGTCGCAGAGAAGCCATAAACGAAAAACAGACAACAACACGCTACATATACACAAACAAATTACACCATACCATTGCGGTCAGTGTTTTGTGAGGAGAGTTGCATGTGTCTTCGTTGCACGAGAAGTATAGACAACATTAGTCCATACGCGCCTTAGCACAAAGTATGATGGTCATTGATTTGCGTTGAGTGCGGACTATACGGGTGTTGATTCAAATGTGAACAGGCTGCAAGGGGAAATTAAATGGGTTGCATCTCTCCGTATGGTGCACGCAGGGCCCAGTGACAGTCTTATGTGTTCAATTATAGACGGGAAGTATCTGGTATCAGGTACATTCAGCAGAATAAAGTGTCGACATGCCCGGATGGGCCTGTGTACGCAGCATGGCATGCGAAACCCCAAAATTGGGTTGTAAGTGCGAATGGGTCCATACTGCTGCTTTAAGTCATTGCAGACAGCAGGCTATTAGCGTCCCACAAAGCAAAACAGAACAGCTACACCTAGCACAGCTCAATTTGAATATAATCAGAACAATGAAGGACTTCGCGTACAAGCACCGGAAATTTTGTTTCCAGAACATTTATTCCCAGCTGTACAACCGCACAAAATGGTTCAATTCTGCTCATTGTGCGCCAATATCAACAGACTTGGCAGGTATACTTAGGTTAAATCTAGTGCAATGTCTAACTACGTTACTAGTGACTTGCGCTCTGCGCCCAGACGAAAGAAATAGCCGTCGTTAATCCACGATGCCAAAACAGTGTTTCATCGATGTGAAAACCAACTCGAGTAAGAAACCCTTCCCAAGGTCTTCAGTCAGTGTGCGGCAAAATGATCTTCCTGGATTTTGGTTTGTGCTTTTCCTATGTGTTAGTAAATGACAAGAGTAGGTAGTGGCGTAAGCTCACCTGCTTAGGCTCCTTCAACTCCAATTCTAGCATGTGTTCGGAAGGATCTTCCACCAGCTTGTCGACTTCTTTTAGAGGAACGATCACCTCTCCTACTTCGGTGTCATTGGAGCACTGCGTGAGATAGGTCAAAAAGACAAGTTTCTTTAGCAATGGTGCACATTCCTAAGCTCCAATCACAGCAGTAGAGCTGGTAAGTTCACAAGGCATATCAATACTTTGATAGTGTTCTCACGATGACGACGCCATCGAGAAATGCGTTCCTAAACTGTGTAATCAAATGCATTTGGTGTTCACTGTAATTTTTTACTGGCATGCATAAAAAAAGGCGTTTTGTGAAAAAAAATTATCAGACCGTGCATTTTACTCAAATTCTGACGACGCTTATTTCAAAACTAGCGCTAGTTTCAGAATTTTTCCATGTCCATTGTGAACTCACCGGCTTCAATCATGCCAAATGTAATATGTGCCCTAAACTAAATCTTTCAAACAGTGAATGGTGAGCCGGTATTTATTACAATGTTCATTTCAATTTCTTCTGTAAGTAATGTGAGCCTCTTCTGGAAATCTTGCACTTCGATTAGAATCGTGTTATTAGGCGCAAGCTACTTTGAAACATTTTGTTAAGATAAAACGTCTGGCATAAGGGCTTGCATTTAGCGGCTGGAGCAATAAAAATTGCGAGGCCTGCAACGAAGTACAGTCTTCTTGCATACCTCCTGATGCTCTTGCGTAATGTGCTGCAGATTACATTCAATCCTTCCTAAAATGAACGAGGAAGCGATTGCGCAACGTACACACGGCGGATGTTAGACCAGTTATATGCGGAACTGCAAGAAAGTGGTCCAGTCAAATTCTTGTCAGAAACATTCGATATACAAAATTGACGCTTATTTGACATATGGCGTGGTGTCGTCAAAGATGAAAGGAAGACAGCAAGTTCATTTTGAGTACCACGAAATTACATGAAAAGCCAAGATGAAGCGTGAACATGGTCAGCGACTGGGTGATGAATGTTCATTTCTCTTTTTATGCAAGAAAAAAAAAGAAGTTTTAAACTTGCTGAAATGTGACGAGACGGTTATACGTTGTCCGTGCACACGAAGATGCTGCATCTGATATCTGAAAGCTGCAATTTAAAAAAATATATTTTTGGCGTTTGTAACGTACCAGTAGTAATAAGAACTGACATGAAACACGATAATGTCCCTCAGCTGCATTAAACACTCAGGGGGATACAGGACACGTGCGCTCTGGATCCCCAGCTTAGAGCATCTCCTCACCTTGTCCATGTCGAATAGGGCCAGGTAAAGGGAGGAGTCCTTCAACTCTCCCCTGGCCAGGTCCAGCGAGAAGGTCTCGTTGTACAACGGGCTCTGTGTCTTCCGCTTGGTCTGCGTCTGGTACTGGCCCAGGCAGTGGCCCGAGCTGCCGAGACCGATGCAACTGGGTCGCCGAAGACCAGTAGCTGCCACGCCGTGGCTTCTTGATGCGCCCTTTTATCACCTTGCAGCTGATGTACGGGTCGCACACGACGCCGTGAGGCTTCGGAGGAAGGTTCTGTGCCTCCTGCGGCGCGATCGTCAAAATAGGAACCATCACTTTTAGGAAGAGCCGAATATTCGCTGACTTTGAATCATATTAACGCGCAAATTCTGTTCCTTCTCATAAAATCAAATTCATCGGAACAATTCTGCCATCAACCGACGCGTTTTCCTAAAACCAGCTATCTACGTATCACAAAGACGTGACCGTAACAGGAAAATACACGAAATTTCTTGCCGAACAAAAGTATTTCAGTCTTTCTTTTCCGGCAGCATTAAAGAATGGAACACATGGCCTCAGGCTGTGGTGTCCTACAAACGACAAAGATTCTGGGTATGTGCTAAGACGGCATATTTTCGACAGCGCGTAGCGCATGTCCTGACTTGTAGAAACTACGCTCTTGGTGTGTTTGCTCTTGTATGCATCCCCCCTCCCTCTGTAATATTCCCCAGCAGCAATGCCGTCGGGTGATTTGTAGTATCATAAGAAACAAATAAATAAAGAAAGAAATAAAAATAAATAATTCGCATGGGGCTAGTTGCTTCGTGACTCACATAACTTGCATGAGCCCCGAGTTTTCTTTCTCGGGTTTTCATTCGTCTTTAACCTGCATTTTGACATATGTGGCCGCTGACATATGACATATGGCAAAACCGCTGACATATGTGGCGTTTGGCTAATTTCTGCTTGTATTCTTAAGTAGAGATTATGTTGCACTTTCTTGCACTACATTTGCCGTTTCTCTACTTTATACTATGTCCTTTCTTTTAATATATTCTGACCAAGACTACGACTGCTCTTATGAACACTTTCAGGGACAGTGATTGAAATATTCAATCAACCATGACAGGCGTAGGCGAGTCCACAAGTACAAACGACGGAACCCAGTGCATATGCCCCTTTTGTTTTGTCCTTTCGTCAGCTGTTCACTATTGTGCTTTGTTTCTTACCAATGTGACCTCAGCCAAACGCTAGAATACGTCCGCAACCTAGACTACGCCCACAATCGGCACGGAAACTGTCGCTTAACTGTGTATCTGACATGCGCAGTCGCTCTCGAAATGCTATCGCGTGCCTATAAATACAATATTGAATAATGCGAGTGTTCTTGTTCTGGCCATCATGCTTTTGCGTCGTGCTGGCGAGTCACGACCCAATATGGCAGGCAGTACAAAAATAGCAAAATAATAAGAAAACAGGTGACACGGGCACTTATTTACAATTTTTTTGCGTAGTCTTGTAAAATACAGGACAGGAAGAAAGTTGTAAAAGCAACACATACACAGACACACTCAAACACACACACGAACCAAAAAAAGTTACGTTCCACTGCGTGAGCGCGGATGATGCGCAAGCGTATGGGTGCTAAAACGCACACGAAGCTATCGGCGCTGCAGTGCGCCTTGACGCCTGCACTCTGTCCACATCACAGATCGCATTCAAGATAGAGCTAACGCGGCCGCGCCCTACGCAGCAGCCGCCGGAGTAGAACGCTGCTTTCTTCCCACATCTCCCCCCAGAGCCTTGAGTGCGACGGAATATGGCGCGCGCGAGATTCAGGCGCTATCTTCGGTTCACCGTCGCACGCTTTCACCCGCACATGCTATCGATGTTATCACGAGACGAACCCGGTACGTCCATAGCGCACACAAAACCCACCGCAACTGCCAGAGGAGGTCTACCCAACGCGCCTCCGCCTTCTTTCTCCTTCCCCGCTTCGCGCTACGCCACCTAGACTTCCCTCTAGGTGGCGTTGCCTTGCCGCGCGCTCAGCACGATCCTCCGTACTTTCCCCGGCAGGCAATTCTCTTCAGCTCCTGGCACCTTCCGCCTACGGCGTTCAGCTTCCCTCGCGGCTTCGAACATAAGTTCGCCGATTTCCCAGACGGTGCATGTAGGCTTGCGAGTAAAAATCAATACCTCAGTGACTAGCAGAAATATAGTACGTGCGGGAGGATTGCTTAAACCTCCACCACGGTAGCTCAAGAGTTATTCGTTGCGCTGCTGAGCGCGAGGGCGCATTCCAATAGCGACGGAATGACAAATCTCTCGTGTAGCTTGCCATGAGTGCACGGTAAAAAACAGATGTTCATCAAAATTAATCTAGATTCCTTGATTATGGCGTGCTTTGAAATCACATCGTGATGTAGCCACATAATACCCTAGAAGTTAATTTGGTTTTTAACCACGTACACGTAAAGTACAGTGCGGAGCAGTTTTGATATAAGCAATCGTATCGTGGACGGTTACAGCTACTCGATGGCGGTGGTCGCTGCAGCTTTTATTAAGGTTAGGTAACCGTCGGGGCGCTCTTTCGAAAGCCACAGGCCATAGACTCTTCTTGACAACTTCGCATACCTTAGCAGCTACTGAACGCCCATATAAGTGCTCAGATGACAGGGCCAAAGATGCAAGCTGACAAGGCGGATTCTAGTATCGAGATACAGGTGGAAATTTGTATTCATAACCTACCGTGGTTGCTTAGTGGTTATCGCGTTGGGCTGCTAAGCACGATGTAGCAGGATCGAATCCCGGCCATGGCGGCCGCATTTCGATGGGGGCGAAATGCAGAAAACACCCGTATATTAGGTGCACGTTAAAGAACCCACGTGGTCCAAATTAATCCGGAGTCCCCAATACGGCGTGCCTCATAATCAGATGGTGGTTTTGGCACGTAAAGCCTCATAATTACTTTTGTATTCATGCGTTTCTATGTATTTTCCGTGCACTATTGAGGCTGATCTATCTCCAATGCGTTTAATACCTGTTCAGTTGTACGCCGCGACTGTTCTTGCAAACTTGTAAAGGAAGCGAAGGCGTGGAAGCTGCGTCGAGACGCAGTTTTTTTTTTTTTGCTGCTTTCTTCTTCACATCATGTACATGGGTGTACTTGCTTGTGAGAAGAATAAATCCTATCAAATCAACTCAAGCTAAGCCCAGTGCCCTGAGCAAATGTTTTTGCTACCAAGCCAAATTGCTGGCACGCCACGAGGCTCCGTCAGGTGTCAATTCTTATCTAGTCTCTATTATACGTACGTAAATGCACACCATGTGTAGTAATAGCCCTTCAATTGACAATGCAAAGATAGGTCTACATTCCACGCTGGAAGACGGCATACCCGTATGGTGACGAAGAGCTTTCCAGGGGGGAAACCCTGGGATGAGGAGACCGTGGGCGAGGCTGCCTGGAACCGGAGCAGTATTGTCACTTTGCCCAGCATCGGTGGCGCCTCCTCTTGGCCTTCCACGCCGCCAGCCACGTCAGCCGAGTTGTCACTCTGCGAACAGCCGTTGCATGCACGAAAACCGGCACGCTGTTGCTGCTGTTACAAGCTGTTGCTATTCAATGAGTTCGTTTTGTACAAATACAACTGCTATTTTGCTTATCTGATAAAGCTTAGTGTTATAAGGATGTCTAAAGTGAGATGGCCACAAGACCGTCGCATATTACTTTTACGGTCACTATCATCTTAAGAACTTTTAATGCGCTAAGAAATAAAGAAAACAAGAAGGAAATCGCGGCAGCTTTGTGCTGTCCTTCTTTAAATATTTTTATTGCCTTTACCATTTTGCATGTTGAATTTTAACCAAATGACCCACTTGTACAATTTGCTACAGTCTATCATAGCGAGATAAATTGTAGAAATGCTGACTAACGTACAGTTTATGTACGATGTAAAAACGTCGTAAACGTCCGAGTGTTGACTCTGTTAAAACTTGCGGCATTTTCTTGCCTATATAGGATAGCATGTATTGGAGACGGCAGCCAACAAGCTCACGAGAAAGAAGGATATGATGGAGACTGAATGCTGTTTGTGTCCGCCACATTATTGAATGGGGTGTCTGCGTTGTTAATAGATCAGAGTTATGCAGATACTGCGAACTTCGCTGATGTTCCTAATAAATAGTCATAATTGAAGTACCGAGTACCGGGCTAGCGTTCTTGCTATTAAAAAAACCATTAAAATCCCCTACTCGCTACTGAACTTCTGCGGTTCTGTGTGTAACATTAAAATCTCGGTACTCTGTGCTGAAATTTTGCGGTTCTGTGTGTTCTTTTCACTCCTCCTACAGCACACAACTTCTCGCGACTCATGTGTACCCTCCTCAGCTGGCAGTCACGCGCTATCTGCTCAAGGATCGCGCATGCGCTGTTTTCGAGGCACGGCCTTCGCGCACAGCTGCTATTCTATGTGCGCAGGCAGGAGGTCAGTGCCAGTGACAGAAGACATCCCGAGACGCCGCATTCTGCGACAGCCTTAGAAAGTGATGTATGTGCACCTAGATAAGCACATGGAACATGCGGAAACAATCTGTGAGCTTCGAGAGAAGCCAGCTCATTGAACCACTCACGAAGAGGGGGCTGTAATCGACACGTCATCAAAACAAAAGTGTAGCAGTGATGGTATGAGCGTATTTATGCATGTTTCTTTTCTTTTCTCATAACATGATGACAAATCCACACTATCATTTCCCGTCTGATTTTATTTCTGCTGCACAATGTTTAAATGCTTCCATGAAATAATGGTCTAATAATAAACTCCACGTGCAATCTATCTGGATACTCCGGGTGCCTCAAACTGATTCAATAGATCAGCGAATCACATTAGGACGTCGACTGGACACAGAATATGTCAGTGCTCATTAGCCGACCCTGGCTGCCCCAAAATTCTTTAATGTCCAAACTCTCAGTATAACTCTAAGATTTAGTGGGGAATACGAAAGGGCCCTGTTGGACAATATGCCGCCGGTGCTCACATATTTGTAGTAGAGCATGGACTTAACTGTACCAATGGCAAGCAACTGAGAGTAGACTGCACACAAACAAATAAAGTACAACCTATCCGACACAAAAAAGATAAAGCGCTCAGTATTCTACTTGCTATTATTCTTCGAACAGATTTCTTAAAGCTCTCTGGCAGATAGCACTACTCAAACAAAAACGGCGTATTGAAGAGGTTGGCATTATTTGCATAATAAACATCTCTTTTTATTTGCAGGAAAGTAATACTGCTGAACTAACAAAGTGAAACAATAGCTTGCCATGCACCCCAATTGTAATATCTTGTCTGGTTAGAGCTACATTGGCTCAGTATTGCCTGACTGGGGCTTTTATGAAAGTATCATTGCCAACGCAATAAATGTTGTCACCTCTAACGACAATTGCACGCGGACGTTGGGTAGGGAGCCATCGCCAGCCAACAATGGCTCCAGCCGTACAGCCATAATATGTATATCATGTAATGGCAGGCTCTAGCCAAAGCTGCTACACTCCACGTTGTTCTTATGCGAAGGAATCATCGTCAAAACAATATAAAGCCAACAAAGCAGCTACCACATTTTGAGGCAACACAATGCCTCTCGCTTTTAACTCTGACCGTGAAGATTTACTAACATTTGCCGCAAATAGCACGTCATAGGAGGAGGTCACACACACGACGAAAATATGCTGTAAACCAGAACTGGAAACTGCCATCATCTTGGCCAGTGCGCTCGAGCTATGACAGATGAAAAGAGTTATTGCACCTAAAAGGGCCGGATGAAACGGAAATCACCGATCCTTAGGCTAGTTAGCAACGACTAATTATTCCCTTGAACAGCGCGCAGACGACTGACATTAAGGAATAAGCGAGGTGCGTCGTGTTTCGTCCTGACCCGTGTCTTCTTGGTCTTCCCGCCAAGTAATATGACAATAGACACAAGAATCCGGACACGTATTCAGAAAACCCTCTTACGCTTGAACTGTTCGTAATAGTACACTCCAGCCAAATCTGCTGCTGCACATATTACAAGGAAAAGCGACCGACCAATTGAAAAGACCGCTTATGAACGAAAAAAGTTGAAGGACGCTTAGACTTTCGCCTTAAAGAGTGGAACGCGATACCATTCAAGGATTCCTGGGCGCTTATCCGGCTTTTTTCTCGTGTATTCAAATTACAATCCGACGCTATCACGTCTGTAGGTTGTGGTTAAGTCGTACTTTACGGTTTTTCTGACCGACTTTACTTCGTGAAATTCAATTTTTGTTCACGAACGCCTTGCGCCACGCGTAGGGCCCGCCCGGTCGGAGTGGCTCGGGATAATGTGCTTCGGCATGAGTATTCCCGCCAACGACAGTGCTCGCAAATCGCCGACGCCGGATTTTCTCCGACACGGGGTCCAACGATATCGTGTTAAAATCTTCGTGAATTCTGCCCAAGAATTGCCCTGGTCCGGATGATGGCGTTCCGAGACATGGCATGTACGCGTAAAGAACACTTACGTATACGGACGCCTCTCCGCGACTGCTGGCGGTGGACATGCTGCTGTAGGTAGAATCCCGGGCCGCCCGGCTGCGGACGAAAGGCAGCAGTACGAGGGAGCCACCGACGCCACCGGCGCCGCCAGCACCCATCAGTACGCCACCCTCGGCACCTTTTCCCTCGCCGGTGGCCGGCACGGGCTTGGTGGACACAGGACATGCCGGAAGCGGGATCACGTCGGTGCCATAGTAGAGCTTCTTGCGCTTCTCTGCGCAATGAGAATGGAAACCGTGAAACCACAGCTGTAGCTTTGGTAGCAACTGCAAGGCTGAGGACGTAATATAATTATTCGCGTAATTGTCACGAACTGTACCTTGATTTGCGTTAACAGTGCGTCAAACGAAGGAAAGTATCCGGATTTCCCTCGCCAGACGGCGCATCACGTTACAAACCATGCCTCGACCGTGGCTCTAACAGACCAAAAGTGCCGATCCATTTCTTACACTCACATTTAGACTGTCAAAGGCCGCCTATTCAGAGTAAAATTCTTCGTAAGTGATAAGAAAGCGTTTACTTTTATTTTTTGTCAACAAAAGCACTTTCTAGAAACACCTACTCAACGTCGTCCAATTCAACCGAAACAACAGACAATGAAACTAACCGCCGTTTCTTCGCGAGCTTTATGTTGCCGCTGCTCTCGGATAAGTCTGCCGTTATAGAATTCACAAACAGTGCAAGGCAAATAAGCAATATTACGTCTTGGGCTTTATGGAATGCTCCATACTGCGGATTTCATGTGAGGTCTGACGGGATGCGAGTTCATTGTCTGCGGAGAAGACATCGGCTGAGTCAAAGATCATGTGGATGAACTATAAAATACATTTTCGTCAGGGCTTTGCAAGCCCGTCTTTATTGTCAAATTTAGGTGCCAGTGTGAAACGTTGGCAACAGCTTAGGTGAAAAGAAAGGGTCAGCGTCTCTTCCGAGTGAGGGTGGTGCAGGCTCCCGTGTAAAATGCATCTTTCTACTTATCTGCTGCCTTTGTATCTGCCCTCACCATTTTTTTCTGTATAGTATAGGCCTTTTTAATGGCACAGTCTATTGATCTTGTAGACGAGATGTCGGTCGTGTTCTTGTATCACTCATCACTGTTCCGAAAAATAATTCAACAAATATTACTTTAAAGTACCACTCAGAACACGCAGATAAGACATCGTGCATTGTAATAACCTGCGTTTGTGATGGTAAGCAAAATAATTAAAAATACGTAAAACAGGGCAAATGAAAAGGCATACCTCCGCTCAGAGTCGGTTTCTTTAACTGTGTTCGGAAGCTAAGCGGACGCGAAAGCTTGTCATCTAGAGAAACCATGGACGCTGTGAAAGTCGACAGACACACTGTTGAGAACAACCTCCAATTATGCAGAATTTTTGTCGCTCTCTGCGGTGGCTATGTGGCTATGGCTCTCCTGTTGAGCTCAAGGTAACATGGTTGCCGCATTCCGATGGCCGAAAATGCAAGAATGCATGTCTACTTCGATTTTACGCATGTTTAGTAGCCCTAGGGAATCAAAATGACTATGGAGACCGCAAAATACTTTTTTTACTCCTTGTCGTCAAACAGACGCAGCGACGTTTGGGTTTCTTCGTGAAGTTCTAGAAATAGATGTTTAGGCTTCATTTGCGATTCCTGTATAATCAAATCATTTCCACAAAATTGACGAAATAGAGTTTCGGATGGATACTCCATGGCACTCGGTGATTTATGGCACATGCCATTGAGCAAATAGGAGCACTCAAAAGCGTTCACGAAGTGCTCTCTCTCGAGAGCAGTTGCGTTCAAATGGGCGATCGGCAAAAGGAGCGCTGTGATCCAATCACCGACCGTAAGGAGTTTGGTGATGCCGAAAGCAGTTCCACCTGCTGCCGCACGAAAAGCGGAGTGCGAAAGAAGTCACGCGACGCAAACGCGCTATATCCTTTTATTTATGCCAAAAGAATGCGCCGCCAGTGTTGCACTTTAGCGTCGTTTCGAAACCACAAGCGATGGACATAATTGCTTCAGTGGCGTCGAACAGCACACACCCTTCTGTTGCTACAAGAACGCATCAAGCAATACGCATTTATATGAATGCACGTGGCACTCTTTGGCTTGAAACTGTCATTTGCGCGCATCGGCTATATTATTTTTTGCCGGTTATCGAATATTTTGCTAATGAAATGCTTCCTTATCAAGGCATTCGCCACTTCGATAGCTAGGCAAGCGCGCCTACTCGGACTGTCACGCAGGTTAAGATTACCACACTGTTTTCTCTAATCTGCGTGAGGATGACCGGCTCCTCTAGAATATGCAATGGCGCAGGCTTAAATACCGGATGGTTCGGAGCTGTGCATCCTCATTTGGGGACCACTGACTGTGCTGTCAGCGTCACTGATACCGCTGCAGAGTTGTATACCGCCGACGTTGAAACTTTCCTGATCACCTTATCCAAGCGACAACCAAATCTTGCAGCTAAGAAATATTTACGAGTGGCGAAAAGTTCAGTGCATGTTTGCTTGTGCGAGCACACCATTGAACAACGTATTTACGGATGAGTTTCATAGCTTCGAAGAATGTTTACTTTCTGTAGATTTGTGTGCGCGTAATATATTTCCGAGTACGCGTACTGCCTTTCTTGAGACATAAGTTATGCCCTGAAAATTTCCTATCTTTTAATTGCTACGTTATCAAACCACCCGTCTGCGCCCATCACGTTTAGGTGATAGTGTCTATATAGGACTAACAACGGCTTCTTTTACAAAACAAATATTTCTTAGGTTTTTCGTCCCGAAAGGCCGCGCTGGATTACGAGGGACGCCGTAGTGGAGAGCTGCGGATCCATTTTGACCAACCGGGTGCTTTAAAGTGCACCGAATCCACGGTACACGTGCAGTGATTCTTGCATTGCGTCTCGATCGGATTGCGACCATCGCCGTTGGAAATGGAACCCCTGAAACTGCGCTTTGCCGTCCAACACCGTATTCATTGTGCCATCCGCGCGACTAACCAGTTCTCAACAAACGACTACTTATTCTCCCGGTTGAGTAGCACACAAACCGCTAACGCCGGAAAGAAAAAAAAACATTATCTTGAGTAAAAACACATCACGCCTTCATTCAACGCCTCGCGAAATGCACAGAAAACAAAAGGAAGAACTCTAAGCTGAAGGGAATAAACTACTACGTACGCAACTGCATTTCTACCAACACGAAAAACTAGGCCAACAGATCTTGAAACAAGGAAGCCCGAGGAAAGAGAGGAGTAGCCAGTGGTATCGGGAGCTCGGACGCAGAAACCCGTGGGTGTTGACCTGCCCCCACAATCAATCAGCTAGCTAGTGCAGCGGTCGTAAGGGAGAGCGAATTCCGGGTCAGCGAAGCGCGCCCCGGTTCCCGCAAAACGTAGTCACCAACCGGGTTTCCCTTTCTTCTTTCTCCCTGTCTGTCTATCTTTCCTCCAACGCGGACACGTGTCTGAGACGCAGGCTCCCTCCTGGGGATGGCGGGAGCCCCGCGTTCGCTGCGACCCCTGTCGACAACGCACGGGCCAGCGCACCTGCCAAGAGGGCCAGTGACGTCGCGCGGAGGGAATGACGTTAAGCGCAAGTGGTGCGCGGGAAACTAGGTCACTCTCTAGGAACGCGAGACGGCGCTGTATTATTATTTTATTTGCAAATTTCAGGAACAGCGAAGAAAGGCGAGCGATGATTGATTCGAGATTCGGCAGTGATCCCACTTTGAAATTGGGGAGCAAGTTATAGATGGGCTAGATGCGGATCTCCGATATTCTAATAAATCTCTTGCTAGTGTCGAAGAAATGCGAAGCTCGTAATCGCCAACGCTCTATCCAAGAGCTATTTAACGTCAAGTCGATAAAATTTAGTAATGGATTGATGATCCTGTTGCAGGCGGCCCTGCAGAAACGATTCGACGACGTACACACACTTTATGCGGAGTGCAGCAAAACGAAATTCGCCTAATGTTGTCTTTCTATTTTGCTTTCATACATCAAAAAGTGATTGATGAAATTGAAAAGATAAATTTTCGCGCCTTGTATTATTAGAGTTTCGATATATGTAGGCAGCGCCTACGACACTCAGTAGGACGCTGATGATTCATTGAAGCAAGTCATTTGTGTAGCACCAGTCGATGACGAGGATATAGTTCTTCTAAAGGTAACATCATTTTCCTTGCCTGTTCTTACAGATATTTCTCACACAACTGCCTCCCAATAAAGAGCCTCGTTTCGCCAAATAGCACAAGCTAAGAGTGCTTAAAGAAATAACTTCAATATCAATAGAGAAAAAAGTCGAGTTTGGCATTCTCTATCAACTATGAATCAGAAACAAAACGTTCATAAGTGCAAGAGACAAGAGTATAACACACGTTTCCTCAAGCATTCCGGCAACGGCAGGGAAATGTTTATGAAAGCCCATTTCCTTAGCTATTTCGGCTTCAAAACTGTGCAGTAGTTATTCAGTAAGCTGCCAGCAACGACGCAAATTCCGCGACACATCTACCGGAGCTTCGTGGATGATAGCTAAAAAACACTCGTCGCCCACACTGGGGCGATCTACGTGGAGTGGTATTTTGTCGGTGAACATCATAAATCATGAGACCGAATTACGATACACCATAAATAAATTATCCCTAAATAAATTGCTATCAGGAGTGTCAATTCACAAATAAATGCTGATTCCAGCATAACAACTAAGTATTCGCCTATTCCAGAAATACCGTTTTTTGACCACCTCACGTTAAGCGATAAAAAGAAAAGTAGCGGTGTTGCTGTGCTTTTTGTTCAAGGTCGGGGTAGCGGTGTTAAACGGATATCGGAAATCAGCCTTGAAACGGCGGTGATAGGTGGGGGGTTATGCATTAATTTAATACTAGAAACATTACTTCCACCCACAAAATTCACCAGCTAAACTGTCATGACCGAACTTCATCATTGATCCTCGACTCTCCAGACTATGACAACTGTACTCAATTATTAAACGGCGACAACCTTTTTTGCGTTTGTATGTGAAGTGTAGCAAAAGAAAATAAGGGGGCTTAGATTAATCTAACACCTAAGAAAGACTGATCGACGATGATCTACATCGAAGTATAGAGTTATGGAACGCTGTCCACCAAGTTAAGCAACCTTTAGTTTCAAGAGTGCCTCAGTACAGATGAAAGAAAAAGAAAATTCGCCCACCACAAAGTTAATCCTTTAAAGCAACCAGAGCTTAGAGAAATATCGATTTCAAACCTGTTGCCTCTCAGTGAACAGCTTGTTTCTGGAAAGCAACGACGACTGTCACTTATTGCACGCTGCGCGACTTGTCTCCACAGGTGGGCGCAGTACGTAGGAAAGGCACTGACGGCAATGCCACAGTTTCTCATGGGGTGGGGTCTTCTCAGAGTTCACATAGTAAAGATATCACGTAAGCGTAAGTTCGTGTCCTTAAAGGGCGCCTCACCAGGTTTGGCTATTTGAAGGAAACAAGCATTGCGCATACATTATGCGTTGACGAATGTGTCGGCCAGGCATTACTGCGCTGCGCCTCGCCCCCCCCCCCCCGCCCCCCTTCCTCCGACAACAGATGAAAGTTCAAGCCAAACACCCGCGCGCCTTTCTCTCCAGGGAGACGGACTCCCAGCCAGACAGTCATGGTCACACGCATAAATGCCTCTTCGTCGTGCGTGTCCCATCACTATCCATGACTAATTATCCAACGTGGCAAGCGCCATGCCGCAAAAAACAGGAAAAGAATAAGGAAGCGGGGCTTGAACTCCCTCGGCTCCGGTATGGGAGAAGGTAATGAAGGAACAGTGCAGAGGGAGAGCGTGCCACACTTGACAGGGGCGTTCGCCTCCTATAGCGCTATGCTAGGAGGCGAACATTTTATTTCTTCTAATTCTCCCAATGGTGAAGCGCTCTGAAAAATTATTTCGGAGAAACGGTCCTAGCACGACGCCTTGCAGCTTCCAGCGTATCAGCAAAATTTGCAATGGGGCCTGGTGAGGGGGCCCTCAATGGTTTTACGGGGCAGGCCTTAGTCACGCAAGGCATTGCATTCCTTACAGTGCGCACAAGGGCGACGAGAGACCATTGACAATTCCTTACGAAAACCTTAATTCCGATTTGCCCGACGGGAGGATTCCATTAATCTTTTTTTCACGGTGGACCGCTCACTTCATGCAAAGCATGTAATGAAAAAGAGTAATGAGTGTCAAAATAGCTCAAGGATGGCTGAACCACAGGCGTTCTTAACCGGCACGAGGAACTTTTCCGCACAAAGCAATACAAGTCACACTTTCCCAAAGGAGACAGAAATAAGCAGTTTTCTCTTTCATATATTAGGGGTCAGACATCAGCACTTCCTATGGGTCAAAGGCTATAATCAAAACTTCTTGCAGTTCTAGAGAACGTAAACTTTTTGTGTCGACTATGTTGGTACTATATTAAAGGCGACGTCTTGAATGTGAGTTTCTAATGTTCCAAAATTTATGGCGGAACACGTGCCCGCAGCACAGTTCACGCACTTTCTGAGACATAAAATGCAGCTACATAGTCTCACGCAAAGTAAAAACTCTAGAGATCTTTTGTACAACTAGCTTGCGCCATGCATCCCTGCACCGGCAAGCACCTTCCAGCGAGCAGCCTTAGATTGTTCTAGCGAATACAACGACGTGAGAAGGTTCTTTCCGTTATGAAGAAAAAAATGAACGAATAACAAGAGTTTAAAAAATTAAATTACGGGGTTTTACGTGCCAAAACCACGATCTGATTATGAGGCACGCCATAGTGTCCCCGGGGACTCCGGATAATTTGGAGCACCTGGGGTTTTTAACGTGCACCTAAATCTAAGTACGCGGGTGTTCTCGCATTTCGCCCCCATTGAAATGCGGCCGCCGTGGCCGGGATTCGATCCCGCGACCTCATGCTCAGCTGGCCAACACCATAGCCACTAAGCAACCACAGCGACTGAATAACAAGAGTGTCTAACGCAAAAGTGTCTAATAACAAAAGTGCCACGAGCGGCCATTCGCGCGGCAATATTGCTTGTATCCGTGGGCTTCTTTCACGCACGGAAACACAGTTTCATGTAGCAGCTATTGCAGAACAGCATGCTGTAGCGGGAGTTTTTCATGTTACTCTACAATTTTCTCACTTACACTTTTAATCTAATTATAATATGTGAGAAGTTGATGAATTACTAAGATTATTATGAAATGAGGCGGAATGCAAAAAAAAAAAAACATTCTGAGTATCTCCAAGCGACGACAAGCAACATTACCTTGTTTCTGTCTAGCTACATGGCATTTGCACATTTTAAAAGCTTGAATAAAGTTACGTGTGACACCCTGTATATATTGTACATGCTGAGTATGTTATAGTTCCCGGTTACGGCGCACACACATGAAAGAATGTACAGTCAACTCTTTTCCTTCAGAGTCGCACAATGATGCCCTTCCCTTGAAAAAGAAACATACCACGTTAATGCAGTCCAACAATTACGTACTGCCACCGCAAGCTGCCGCAAGCGTAGAGAGCGAGGGAATTTTGCGATAATACGAAACTGCTCGGTGATGAAGCACACGGTACCTCGTTATGGAAACCTCCGCCAAGATAGTCGGAAAATAAATTCTGCGGGAACAGCGGCACATGCAAACAAGCAAACAACGAAAGCAACTAAAAAGTGGCGAGGCTAAGTAATACCGCAGTGGCTCAAAGCGTGGGCGTCTCGCGGCATGCATCTTCGACAAGCCATGGGTAGTATCAAATTATTCTGGCGGCCAAACTACTGGCCAGACAGTGCCGCTGATGGATTTTGTGGTGCGCAGTACCAAACAATCAAAAGAAAGAGTTAGGATGAAGCAGAGCCTCATTAAACCTGCTGGCGGAACGGTGGCTAGCTTCCATAAAGGCTGTATTTTTATGCAGATTATGAACGCGCGGATGTCGAGGGACCACGCGTATGGCTATGCTCAGCCTTGTTTTTCCAACCATTAATAATCTTCTTTGTCTACGACCATATATCCCTTTGTTGGTTGATTAGGGACAACTTTATTTATAGTTCTGCATGCAGAGCTTTCGCCGACGGGGATATATCCCTTGACCCTTGATATTTTGCCTGTTCGCCTTGCGACAGGCAAGAACAGCGACAGGGCAGTGACAGCTAGGAACGCTTGGTTAGGTTAGGCTAGGTCCTAAACTTGGTGTTCACTTCTGTTCGTGCACTTCTTTCAGAACGAAAACTTCCCTCTGGAACGATTCACAGTTTTTTTACTAGTATGTACGAAGTTCGGATGTCGATGCGTTGACTTATGGTAAGATCCATTCTAAACATGTTTAAAGGATAAAATGTGAGCAAGGCTTCTATATGTGCGGAAAATATATTTATGGCGCTTTGACAGTTTACAAAGCCGTTGTGGAACTTTGAAGCGACCTCTTTTTAGTCGTGTGAGAAGGCTACTTCACAAAATGAAGAATAACCTTAAAATGAGAAGTAGTCGTAATATAACAAGTAGCCTTCTACTTCCTCTATGCGTTAGTATAATAAGTAGCAAGATAAGATCTTAAGAAAAGCTGCACTGAAGCCACATGTACCGGAAAACTACACCGGTTTAGTTTACGTTCGCAGGGACATTGCTGCAGTTCCTGCGCGATACAGAACAGCTCTTACTTGATTTGATTCTATTCAAAATATGCCTTCCAGGAAACTGGAAATAAAAGAAGAACGATATCGAAAAAAATGCAAGACAATTTGACATTCGATCCTTTAAACTCAAACAGCCGAAAAATAAGTGGGAACAAAATTGAGGCGGAGACTGATATAGCACTGCATTAACAAGTGAACTTTTTAGGAAAATACCATCCCGCATACTATCACTTGCACGCGCTGTGCGTGTCCTCTCAGCAAATTATTGCCTGTTTTAAGTATACAGATCTGAAATTAACCAACTTAGCCTACATCAAAGAGTGTCTTTATTATAAGCATTCGCGAGCTGCGTTCCATTGATGCACAATAACGTCACGTTTCCAATAATATACCTTCCAAAAACATAACTTCTTCCGTTAATACCATAGCTGCTAACGTGTAGACAGTACTACAATCAGTACGAAAACCTTTGATATGATGACATGATTCATAGCTTCAAATGTGACAACATAAATTCTCTGCCAAGGTCTATACAACGCGATGTGATGACACTATGAAATACTATTGTCTTCAAAGGGAAGACTCCACAGAAGCGCACTGTAGGTAATATTTTCTTTTAATTTCACAACCGCAGAATCTAGTTAATTGGAACTCCAAGAGGGGCCGGAAATTTATTCACATAAGAACCACGTTACAACTAAAAAAAGCCCCTATCAGTATAGCGCCCAATGAATTGTGCGGTAGAGCACGCAAAACCAAAAGCTCCACTGGGCTCGCATTAAAAAAAAGTATTATTTTTCCTACATTTGTGCGTCACTTCTAATTATCGGCATTTCATTGTATTTTCTTAAGTAAATGTTTTGGTTAGGCGAAACTATTGTTTTCTTTGGGATGTAATGAAAAAAAATAATGAAAATTGCCCGGAGTTAAAAACTACACTCCGAGTATTTTTGTGCTAAAACGACGATCTGATTATTAGACTCGCCAAATTAGGATACTAGATATTAATTTTGACGAGCTTGAGTTCTTTCACGTGCACCTAAATCGAAGCTACTACACGCGCGTTTTTTTCACTTTGACCGCATCTAAACGCGGCCGCCGGGGCGAGCTCAAACCCGTGTCTTTGAACTCAACAGCACAACGGGATTACTACTAAGAGACGATGGCGGATAAATGTTTAAATTCATGTGTCACTGTGAAATGTACAGCCTCCCGCATGTTTTGCTATATCGCGCGAGAACACTACAATAAGGTCGTACGTCATCCTGAAGAGAACATCGCATTAGACGACTGTTGCACAGGAGAGTGCTTACTGCACTTGAGAGCGATTCTGCCGGTCTCGTTGATAATCGCCGCTTAAAGGCACTAAAATGACGCGCGATTGACGCTCGCGCGGTATAGCTAAAAATGCGGTGAGGCTGCAGCCAAAATTACTTTCCAGCCTTCTCGGGCACCTTCTCGTGGTGGCAGAGTTAATGCTCAATGACTTCGTCTCGGGAAAGACGTGCTGCAATTGACATCCAATTTTAAGCGCGCAGACAACCGCACGACTCTGAGCATTAGCTTTGCGCAATCTCAGAAGCGACAAGTTGGCGCTGAATGCAGGTCATTAATTGAAAATCCCTGCAAGGGGACAGCGAGATTAACTCATTCCTCTCTTTGATATTAGGTAGAAATGTTTCCTCCGGGTTTGAGTCAATGACCGCATGATCGATTTTGGCTTCTTCTCCTGCTCAGCGGCACGTTGTTTCGTACAAGATTGTGAAAGCTCCGGCTAATGAACAAAAGCGAGCAGTTAAGATTGAATTTCATCTGACAGTGAATGTAAGCGTACTAAAGAAAGCTAAAGGGATGAGTCCAACGTCGCCGGATTGTCTGCCACATGGCCTTTGCGTAGCGAAGTAAATTGCAAATTACGCAGCGAAGCCAATTGACGTGGACATGGGGGGAAGCAATAAATAGGTCTGCAATTAGCCTTGCGTCGGCAGGCCCGTATTGTTAATGACTGCTCTGAAGTGCACATATAGTAATGTTCAGGAGACTTAAATGATGTGCGCAGGTCCTATGGGGCCCTGCTGCCTTCAAATGTGTGCTATATAAAAACTCTGTAGAAGCGCACTTAAAGTAGATAATGCATGAAATGACTATGAGGTGTTTGCCAATGTGAGGGGCGTAGCAGCCTCCCCACGAAGTGTGCTACAGTGCACAGTGATAGAACCCTACGCGTTTCAGTAAGCAGGCCTCGACACTGAGGCGACCAACAGGAGTTACAATACGGAGACTAAATATCGAAAGTAACTGAACACATCACTCGCATCTGTCTTGGCTTTCAAAGTGAACTACGCGTCCTTATTGACACCAATAGCTAAACGACCGGCTAACCCCGCCTCATCAAGCACTATATACTAGCTGACGCAGTCCGGGACGCCCTGGTACACGTCATGACTCGCGTTCCCACTTTCGCCTATCCCATTTTCGCAACATTTTGCCTCCTATAAAGACGCACTGGTGCATTGGCAAAAAGCGTATAGCTTGTTGTTGTTGACGTTGTTTTCCTAATAGACGCGTGCATGCGACGAAAGCTACAACAAAATTACACCTCTGAATTTAAGCGTAGCGGACAGCTACGCAGACAACCCGCTCCGTGTCGCAATTCCACAAGTGTTCTGTTTGCTTCCATTGGCTCGTCAAACTTCGACGACAATACATCTAAGAAGAAACGTAATTTTTATTCGTTCTTCTTAACCAGAGTGCCCTTTCTTTCGTGTACCATCTTTGATGTGATTTTCTCTTGGCTAATAATTTATGAAACAACGCAGGTTATATAACATGCTCATTAAGGGTTCCGTCCTGGAACATCGCGGCTGTCATCGCCGTTAGAATCTGATTTAGTATTTAAGCGTCTTCTTTCTGATTTTTTTTCCGCACCTTGAGGGCCTTGCAGTTTTTGCCCATAGTTCGTAATAACGCTTGACGTGTCATTGAACGCGGCGCGAGTGGGCTTGAGTGACAAGGATTACGTTGCAAATTATTACCCGCTTGCACCTTTGAAGGTAAGCCTGGGAAACTTCCTGCTGGAATTAGGCGCTGAGCCGTGCTTAAAAAAATAAAAAAACTGCAGATAATACCGCCTCTTCCTCTCCGCAAATCTTTTTTTTTTCTCTCATCGCTGAAAAAGCACCACCACCAAACTGTATAAGTTACCTCCGGGCGCTTCGTCTCAAGCTGATGTGCATCAAAACTAATGACGCGACATGTGTCAATAAGATTCAACGTGGGACGAAGCAATATAATAAGTATAGTTCGACAAGTTCATGTGGTAAAGACCGCTGAAGACGAACACAAAGAGCAGAAACAAAATTACTTTTTTTCCAGCAAAAATGAAAGGCTTAACTTAAGCACGAAAGTTAATCTCAAGATTAGTTAGACAAAAGGCTAGATGGCGATAGACTGTAGTAAAACCTGAAGTAATCAAGCAGGCTGGCTGGCTCTTTGTCTCCGCCGCGTTTCAAAGGAGGTGTAAATAAACATAATCATCATATGTGTGCTTTTTCTCAATAACCTTTAGTTGAGAGAGCGCGCCATTTTATTGTGTCTTCTTAATAATAATAATGCTAGCTTTGTTGTCGTCTTTAGCGATGTTTCATCGTGTAATGACGAGGCACGTGTCAGGCAGGCTGGAACGAAGTTTTTTTTTTTTGCACGATGGCGCTTACACCTTTCCCCTCCCGCAGTGTTTGTTATTGAAAGTAAGGTTTGCAGATACTAGCGCTATTGCTCCTTTGAAGAGCCAATGAAGACGATTGAAAGGGGATGCCATTAAACATAAGCATAAGGTAAGTGCTTGTTCTTTGTCAATAAACTTTAGTTGAGACAGCTCGCCAGTTTGTTGTTTCTTCTTAGTAATAATAATGTTCTCGTTGCGGTCGTCTATAGCACTGTTTCACCGCGTAATGAAGCGGCACGTGTCAACAGGCTGCAATGAAGTTGATATTTTCGCACGAGGGTGCCTCCAGCTCTGTGCCCCCCCCCCCCCCCCCCCCGCTGTGTTAGTTATCGAAAGTATGATTTCAAGATATTACAATTTTATACTCCCGTGAGGAGCCTGTTGCCGCTATAGAGAGCGAGGGAAGCTTTGGACCACCTACACCGGAGGCGTCGATGAAGCGAAAGACACGCAGTACATCGGACGCTTGTCGTGCTCAATGTCACCTGCTTGTTTTGTTGGTGTTGTTGTTTTGGACCGGAATGAAATGGATGCATAAGGGAGCGAAGTTGGGCTAGGTGCTGTTCCGTTTGGACGGGGAAAACAGCCCGTAAGACGAGGAGTTAAGAAAGAATGACATCAGCGCATGTGTTGTCGTTCTTTCTTATTCCTCGTCTTAAGCGCTATTTTCGCTTTCCAAATGAAATGGAAGCCCACGCGCGCAAAAATAATACCACGTGGATTCCTAACTACCCGACAGAAGTCGCCTCAAGTTAACAGCACGAGACAAAGACTATAGAGCCAGGCGAGAATGATCAAGCAATGACCATCTACAGAGCCTATTTATGGCACAGGGCAATATGCATGCACAAAGAGCGCAAAATTGTTCCCCAGTGAAGGTCAACTAGTCCTATAAACATGTGCATGCAGTCTGGTAGAACTTGAACTTCGCGTTAATCTCAGGTAAGCCGTAATTAAGGCTCCACGCGAGCAGCCGATACACAAGATGTTTTATTCAACTTGAATCAAAGTGCTTAATACCCGTGTCACAGGGGCAAACTAAAGTGCACTTCGAGCAAGTGTTCTTCAGCGCACTGAGTATCATTTTGGCGGCTCGCTGCTCTACAAAAAAAATGTTCTTTCAAATTGGTGGTCATGGCGATCGGGAGTCAGAAGGCGAAGCATATATTGGTTAAGTTAGAAATGCGTGCACAAGAACAGTTTGTTCTTCTTAGAAACAGCACTTAGAATCAACCTAACTACACGTGAATTCATTGCAACCTCAATAACAAGTATAATTACGCCTGACTGTGCTTTCAGTAATACTTTACTTCTTTATTACTCATTGCTAACGACGCTACACATTTCGCCGACGAGTGCGCTCTGCAGTAAGTGTCCCTAAAGGCTCATTCACATACCGCCGACACGACACCGATTTTCGTCTGCCGACTTCTGGGGATAGCGTTTCACTTCCTTTAAACCGTTGGCCACAGCGTTTTCCGTCCTGTAAACTGCTGTCGCCAACGGTCGGCAGACCAAAATCGGCGTCGTGTCGGCCTGGGGTGAATGACCTTAAGCGTTCCACGTGTGGCAGCCTGCGAATGACACTAGCGGCTAAGGGCACTCACTCAAAGTGCACTTTAGTTCGCCGGTGTCACAGGGGTATTAGATTGTCATAAATCTTCACTGGGGCACTCTCAAGAGCGCGTTGCCCCCAAGAGTTTTTAGGCAACCGTGTGAATTCATTTTGTGCACAGTTAGGCAAGAATTGAAAAATCATTTACGCAATAATCATTGCGGTAATATCACAATAACATTACTTTACATTAATAATACGAAGCTTTGCCAAATGAGCATGGAGTTTCAAAGAGCTCCACAGGTTCATCATCACTTTGAGTGGCCTTTGAAGAAAACGAGTACTACTGATTTCCAATCTTCTGATCATTATAAACAGTGTTCAAATGTTCCTTTTTTTGGATTATTCCTGCTTCTCCAGTGCAATATCCTTAATACAGCGTGCCTAGTTGGAACGTATATCAACGCCATGAAATCATTCACCTTTCGCTCGTCCATAAATTATACGACCATACATGTTCGCGCGATGATGTTTTCAAACCACCCTCAACAATCTCTGCTCACCATGATCACTCATGTAAACTCAAGCGAATCACTTGTCGCACATCGTATTTCTCCCGTTAATTCGTAGCTCAAACCAAAATTGGCAGGAACGTTCTATCATCGCAAATTTCATCTGAACATGACTTTGCTAAATATCACGAATAATTCCACACTCATACCCTGTAGTATTGAAGTTCAGCTCATATTATGCACTAATATTTCGGTAGCACTTCCTGGGCTATTTATTTTTATTGCTGTTGTGCTCTCGCGAATATTATATATTGTGTAATTAATGCTACGCATATTGCCTTGGAACTTTTTGTTTTGGTGTACTTCTTATGTCCTGTAACCATGTGCTTTATTTTGTCTTTTTGGTTAATTCTGTGAACAATTTGTTCAGTGAATGTCCCCCCCCCCCGCCCACTTTTTGTAAGCAATACCCTTGCATGAGGGTCTTTAGGAGTATTCGGGAAAAACATGACGTACCTGCACAATTTCTTCCAAGAGATTATGAACACACGTGCACGACCTGTCGTAGACACATACATACACACACAAAACGAGAAAGTGTCGCAAACAAGAAAGGGCAAGTGCTCGAGTTTGTCGCAGAACTGGAAACGCGACAAGAAAGAAAATGCACCCACGCGTTTGTTGACGCGCAGCTATACAGCCTCTAGTTCGTCCCTTTCAGTGAACGGGATCGGCAGCTACTTCTCGAAATCGCAAGCCACACAAAATACAAGGCTTTCATGCAACGCACTGGTGCGGACTCTTATTACCGTGCTCCTAGCGCAAAACGTGTTCGTCAGAGGACGGCACTTTCCTTTATCGCGACGGCCAGAAGGCAAGCATAGTGCAATATACGCAACGTTTTCGCATGCCGAATGAATATTTGTAATGACTTTTATTTGCAATCATTATCTTCAGGTCGAATTATAACTGACCCGATGATTAGGCGAAAGGTGTGACGATCAGACATCTCACAGCAATCCGAGCAATTTTATCACCTGATAGGTTACCTCGAAGAAAATAGAGGTGCTGTTTTGTTTCCAAGCTACTGGTTCCTACGCGCGTTAAATTGCAGCGGGAAGCACACTAAAAAAAAAGTCATAAAAATCGAGGTTTCACAAACAAAAACATATTGCAGAAATTGCACAACAACCATCATGTTAGCACGGCGAAGCGGTACCGTGTATTCACGATAAGCGTTTACGTATAGTTAATGCGTGTCCATTAACATGGGGTGACTGACATTTTAAACTTTTTTTTCCAAAATCTCCACTCAAAGTAATGGCTGAATCAACACGTGTTTACGCTGTTTTGTACTCTTATGGGATACGTTTTTTGGTTGTTCGCCAACTGTCCAAACAATGTGAATTTCCTAGCAACAACGTCCGCCGTAAAGTGGTTTTCTCACATGCTATACTTATAATACTTTCGTGAGCGCGACAAACATGTTCTAGATCACATTTCGAAACGCTGCCGCTGTGTCTCATGTAGAAAAAAATGGAATTCTGCAGTTTAACATGCCAAATGCACGATATAATAGTCAGGTACGTGCTGAAGGACTCCGGAATAATTTTAAACACCTGGGGTTCTTTACCATGCACCCAATGCACGGTACATGGGCGTTTTTGCATTATGCAACGGTTGTTGTCGTTTACGTGTTTCATACTGTGGCAATGGCGGCTCTCTGTATATTTATACCGAAGTGGAAGAATTACTCAAGAATTGGTTAAAAAACTATTTCCCTACAGCACTCAAAGCCCAATTTAGAACAGCAGTGGCTGATGAGACGCGGTACACGTGCTCGGGCGTTACAATCAAAGTATTACTCGAGAAGTATGGATTAGCTGATAAAACGATTGCTCGGGGAGTGTTGTGACACCATAGTTGGCCAAAACAAAGCTCTCAACTACACCAGACACCGTTCAATTCTGGTCGAAGTTTGCCACATGTGGCAAGCCAGCCGGCACTCACTTCCGGTTATCACAGAGCAATGGCAAGGCCTTCCATAGCTGTCCGGCAGCGCGCACACACGTCCTTCAATGTCCGCCATACACATCTCTTCTTCGGTACTCTATGCACGATGGCAATGACCGGCGTCCAAGCAAACTTGGCTCCACGCAGTTGCGCCGTTGCTGCAGAGGCGATGACGAGACCGGCCAACAACCGAGAGAGCAACCGTTCAGATCGATCCGTGCTGCGATGCGTGGGATGTGAGGTATTTCAATGTTTAGACGGGTCGTCGCACAAAGTGCGCATTGCCGACTGGCGGTGCAGACGGCAGAAAATGGCGGGTTAGGCTCGGTCTATTTGTGTTTGGAGTGCGCGACTGGAACGTTTGCGGACTGACTGTGAAATAAACAAAGGGCTCAACTCGAAGCACGGCCACTGTATCAATGTCATCGCATTATGCGAAGTGCCTATCACGAATTCGTTCAAGCATATCGAGCCTTACGCATGGCATTTTGAACACTAACACAGGTCTTGAAAAAAAAAGAGTCGCGATAAGACTGCACGTGAGATAGTCGAGGCATTGTTTTATTAGACGACACAGCACTGAGTGCGTCAGTAGTTCGTCGATATATTTACATCAAAGTGAATTCGCATTCCGGTCGGTACTCTCGCCGGGTGAGCATTGTCGACAGGCTGTACATCGAAGGACTGGTATTGTCGATGGGACGGCGACAACGACGACTATGTTGCTAGAGGCGTGCTAGTGCCTTGGATCTGTCGCGGCTACTTCTGGTTTTGTAGTATTGTAGTCCCCCGCCCCATCTGCAAATAAACTCTATCAACATAACTATATATATATATATGCTTGCAAGAAAGATGCCGTTGAGAGTGCAGCGCTCTGTCGTTCTCGCCCTCCTTTAATCGTCACTTATTCCACTACTTTTCATCAAGCTAACAAAGGTCCCCATACCGGTTAAGCATTGCATGACCTGCCGTATGCAGGATGCTTCAAACCTTGTCCATCAACTTTCCATGCAACTAGAAAATTTGCGACCACGAAAAGAAGCTTCGCCGCAGCTGCGGGCAACTGTAATTTTGATTGCATTGATCAATGAACAAAATTGGGGGCCTAAGAGCGTGAGAGCAAGAGACGTGAATACAGTGACATTCAACTACAGCGACCGCGGCACTTGCTTCAGTTTATAATGCATCTTATTTATTTCAATTTGCGCATAAATCACAGAAGTTAAGGCTTTATTCTGGTTTAAAAAGATCAGAAGTGTTATATAGTCCAATTACAGCTTTTGTATTTGAAAGGAGCCACACGGAACTTCAGCATTTTGCCTAGCAAGCCCAACACACTTCTCATTCAGTTGGCTATGCGCTGGCGTCTATTTTCTAGAGAGGCAGTAATCAATCCATTTGTACTTCCGACAATGGCACTAGCAAAGTAATAATCTAACGAGTTTCAGGTTGTTTCAACGGTTACACGGGAGTCCCGTTAAAAATCTTATGTAAATTGAACCAGCATTGTGAAGCTTTTCCTGTTCAATCTCCAGATACCTATCGCGGACAAAATCTACGCTCCAAAAAAGCCAATTCAAGACACCGAATTCCTTAACAATATCCAAAGGGGCTTCTTCGAGACCAGGGAGTGTAGGCTGTGTTCCTGCCGTTTTAAATCACAAATACGGAAGCCTTCGCTCTGCTAAACGCGCTCATGTAATTCGCGATGAGCCGCTATACGCGTACATAATATATAATACAGATGCCTCGCGTAAGGCAGTCACGACTCCCTACGACCAGTGGCTGATGCATAATGTAAGCGTGGAAACGTGGCGCACGGAGCTCGCGTTGAAAGGAAATAACCCCGGGCTACCGGGGTTGCTAGCGGAACAAAGAGCATCGACTTAGGACGCCTGTCTGACGGCTCGAAAGCAAACTAAGAAAGGTTTGCCGATACATCCACACGGGCCGGCGAATATCTTAGGTAAACGATCTTTGTGAGCACAGAAAACCTGAGACAAAAGTAACAGACACTACGGCTGCTTCGTGCTGCTTCGTGGATTTGACCGAAGCGCTTCGACTACTCCTGAGTTGTAGAAATGACAAAAGGAAGAATGGCCGTTCGTGTTTTTTTAGTGCACAGGCGTCCACGTCAACGCAGCGGTTGATATGAATATATATGTATAAGACAAGGAAAGCATGGAAAAGCATTTGGAAGGAGGCGCTGTCCGCCCTGTGGTATTGATTATTATACAAGAAAACAGTAAACCCAGGAAAAGCTCTAAGCACTGGTCGTCTCCCTTACCCTGATTTACAGGATTCGTGCTTTTCATTTATTGCAGGAAAGGTGACTATACTATTGCGATAAGTCTGGACGGCTGTTATAACGCGTGTAGGCAACAAAAATACGTTTTAAGCTTTTCGTTTCCCCGCGCAGCGTTCGCAAAAACTCGCCTTGCGATGACGTCACTGCGCACAGGTGCGCCTCGCTTCACCTTGCGATAGCCAATCGATAGCCAATCAATAGCTAATCGACAATCGATCATTATTCAATAAATCCCGCAAAATGCTGGGGATGACTGGATAGTGCTTAGCCTAGCCCAAATAAGTGGCCAATACCTTGCGATACCTAATCAATAGCCAATCAATAGGTAATCGATAATAAATCAATAATGAATAAATTTCTGAAAATGCTGGGGATGACGGTTTATGCTTAGTCTAGCCCAAAATACGTGGCCAATACCTTGTGATAGCCAATTGATAGCCAATCAATAGCTAATTTGATCAATAATCAATAAATTCCAGGAAAAAATGCTGGAGATGACTTGGTAGTGCTGAGCTTAGCCAAATACGCGGCCAATACCTTGCGATAACCAATCGATTGCTAATTGATAGATAATTGATAATTGATCAATTATCAAGAAATTCCGGAAAATGCTGCGGATGAGTTGGTAACGCTTAGGCTAGCCCAAATACGTGGCCAATACAGTGCAATAGCCAATCGATAGCCAATCAATAATCAATAAATTCCGGAAAAGCATAACCCGTAAGGCCAGGACCAGCTAGGTGCCGATCAGCTCCGCTGTTTCTTTACCCTTGCGCCACTAGTGCAAGCAACGCATATTTTTTTTCTTTTTTGTGAATATGGGCCTGATATATATTTGTTGTTATCCGGTCATTGCTAATACGAATCGTGGCTTGCTCTTTCTGCGTATACGTCATTCACTCTAGCATGCCTAACTAGAATTCCTGGCATGGGACTAGGCTACCTGATGCAGTACTCATTAAAGTAACTCTGCCTTTCACTTCTGATTTATTCACTTTTTTATATCTATGTCACTCCACTTACATTCTCTCTTCCACAATCGTTCTTGATGTTCCATTTGAACATGTTGCTATACGAATGGCTGATTGACTTCCAAATAGATTACTCCAGGTGTTCCCGAAGGAACGCAGAAAATTTGCGCAATATCTTTTCAATAGGCTAACATACGCAATGCTATGGACAGACCCGTAGACAGCATGGCGTTTTAATCGAAATTTTAGAAGCGAGCAAGGACGAATAGAAATCAGAGGCATCTTTACATGGGTTCGATGACATGGTGACGGTCTCGAGTGTGACGACGAATACGCTAATGTACATGTGGGTTTGCGTAAAGATCATGTAATATTTGGACCCCTGCGTTCCGCTTGTAAAATGTTCAAAGCAGCACAATATTTCGATTCACTCCGAAAACGTGCCTTAAATATACATGTATAAATGCCTGTGAGATATGACAGCGTTAAGAGAACGTACGTAGCAAGTGCCGCCATTTTCGCAGCCACGTCATATTACAGTATCGTTTCTTAGCACTCCAAAAATAGGTCCCTGCCGCGTGGTTCGTTCAAACCTCCTTCGAGCGTTGCTTTTCCGAAGACTAGAATAATGTGCATAACTATACTCATCGCACAGCTATTTCTGTCCCGGCCGCAACATAACTTCAGGTGGCGTATGAATTTTATCTTTATATGCGCATTGACCTTAACTAGCGAGGAATAACGATCCAGGTCACGAATACTCTGCCTTTCGCTAAATAAACAATCCCACTGCATATATATATATATATATATATATATATATATATATATATATACCATGAAACAAGGAGGAACAGGTTGTTTTAGTCGGTGCTTACTACATTAACGCCAGGGCGAGTGTACCCATCAATGCGTCATTCGTATTGCTATGACAACTGCCATTATAGCCAGCGATATTCGCGGGAAACTAAAAGATTCCGCCGACACGCGCCATTCCAACGCCGTGAGCGCTTCTAGGAATGAGCGACACGCCGAGTGCGTTAGCCAGAAACACACTCAGAACTAATAGAAAGAGCAAGTGCGTTAGCGCCCATAGGCGGTGGTAATTTCTGAGTGGACCGCAGACTGAGACGAAACGTCTGTGCTGTGCAACGCATACAGGATGAGATCTACCCAGGAAAAAAAAACATTCAGGGAGAGGGTGAAAAAGCAAAAGGAGAGAGAAAGATGGACACGCACGCTCGGCGTGACCTCGCGCAATGTCGAGGGGCGTTCAGGAAGGATAGCGTGCTTTAGGACATCCACAAGAACCTGCCCATTGAAGAGAGGCGCATTGAGACATCCCCACGGACCGCGCGAACCAGGCAACCATTACGGTGGGGGCGGCGTCCATTAAGAGTTCCCGCACGCTGCCGTTGGGACCACGCCCTGGGCCCGCTTTCGGAGAAACTCTTCACTATGTATAGCCCGGCGATACAAAGTGCTGCTTAGAAAGAACGATAGCTCGAATACCCCCGGTCATTGCAGCTGCTCCCTCTGGCTAGAAGACAACCACCGCTGATTCCTGCTTCCGGTTTTTTACGCGCCGTGTTTGTCGTCTCGCTTCATCCTTGTCCTTTGCGCTGCCGCTAATCATGAACCTTAACCAACCTGCCCAACTCGGCGCTTTTATACACTTAGACGGCTGTGTGCAAAGTTATTTTCATCCGCAACAGGAAATTCAATGTGCAGTAAGCCCGTAAACTGTTTTGTGCGGTGTGTGGCAGTTGCGAGCGGGAATTCTGCTTTTGAGAGAAAAGATGATTGAGGTTGATTGGCTTGCTGAAGTGGAAGCCGTGACGGGCGACAGACGAGGCTTCATGATGTCCTTGAAGAAAACGGGATGACGTCAGCGTCATTCAGCACACATCACAAGGAGCCGAGCGCTAAAGACTAATAAAGACGAAGCTGAAGCGCTATATCTTTGTCATTAGAGGTCGAAGATGAAAACTCAATTTGGGACCACCTGTGTAACTTGGAAGGCGACGTGCTTGAATAGGAAGAGGGCGCAGTCTCCAGCTCTATCTAGTGCACTGGTGCTGAGCAGAAATCTGCCATTCATGGCAGCTGCTGGCGCGATTGCGCTGTCCAGGATCAATATTATACACAGCTGTATCATCAGCAGAATGGTTGGGTGACTCTGCTGATGCTACAGCTGTGCTAAAGTGGCTGAGAGTTCAGGCCATGATGCGCGAAGTGTTGGCTAGTGTTTCTGCAGCTCTCGCATAAAGCGTTACATTCGATATAATACATAATATGTAAGAAAATAAGAAAGAGTGGATGAGATGTAGAATCCTGGACTACATATTATCCAAGGAAATAAGGAAGAGTGGCTGAGATGTAGAATCCTGGACTGTCATTGGTTGGACCTAATCCTCGCACCACAATAAAATGTTTTACTTGTTTTTTTTTTTTTTGCTTTGTGTAATTTTCTTGCTAAGTATTCTGGGATTGCAGCGATGACAACAGCGAGGATAAAAACATCAAAACGAGAGACCGTATAACAGCTATTGCTGTATTAGTAACCAAACAGTGTCTAGGAGCAGTCGTGTTTTCATTTAAGTGAATGTAAGACTGCGTCGCTACGTGCTACTTGTTTCTTTCTTATATCTGAACCAGCACGGCCACCAAATTATTTGTTGGTGGCCGTGCTGGTATGCGTGTTATCTCTGACCGGAATAGACCACTGAGCCACCAAGAAACAACTCATTAACGCGGGCGGCATAGTAAAAAAAAAAAAAAAAGAACGTTATACTACTGAAACAGTGCGCGCATATTGCGCAGCAAGCTGGTCAGCGTGCTTAGAATAGAAACACGGCTCTAAATTATTTTTTCATTGCCCACTCACACAACGCAAAACGTGTTTCTTTTTTTTTGTAGGATTTTTCTTCTTTTTTTTTTTGAGTCTGCGAGGAACCATTTTTCTTAAGTCTATTTCAGCCCCGTGCCGATGTACGTAGTCTTCCAAGAATCACTCGGCGAAAAAAGAGATCCCGTCAACGCTGCAAAGGCGATATCCATTATGCGAAAGCCCAATAAGCGTGTGGATTTACTAAGCGAAGCTCGCTAAGGCCGAGGGCATTGGTCATTGGACCAGACGCACGCCTGCCGCGATTACTCACGCTGCACTTTTATACTTAAATCTAAGTCAACGTCTATATTCCTTTTCGAGCTGTGAATATTCGGGCAATCTGATGTTGGCTTTTAGCGGCATACCACGACGCGGTCCCCGCGTTACGACCCAGCATTAGCAGGGTTTCGAAGCTCATAGGTCTTGCATCAGATTCGCCACAGCTCTCTCCTGTACTTAAGGTTCTCTCGCGAAAGGCTCATTTATATCAGCTGGTTATATCGGGCAGCGCCACTTATGCTTTACTCAGTTCCTGCGTTCTTTCTTTCTCTCCCTCATAAACGCAGCAGGTAAGAAACACCGGTAAATCTTGTTGCAGATTCTGGCACTGAGAGTTGCTATCAGGAAGTTTATTATAGGATCCCGAGTTTCCAAAACATGTTGGTATGCGTCTGTCAGATCTCGCCCCCTATTTCGTGGAATTGTATAATGCATTTCTATAATAAGCGACCAGGCCATAAGACTGAGTGTGTTCGCAAGCGGATTATCGTATAGTGAAGTTTATGCCCGGATGCGATTCTAACCGAACGGCTGGTAATGATGATTGCTCTGGTACGGTTCAAGCGCGTGTTCACGTCGCAGAGGCCGCTCAATTTGGCCCAAGCGGATACGAATCACGACCGTTATTTATAAACGTATTTCAGTATGGTGTGAACGCCGTCATCAATTATCTGAGGGCTACAATATCGGTCACTGTACTAACTTTTGCGGAAAGGAAACGTGTAACTTATTTTATTTGCTATTTACTGCAGTCGGGAGCGCTTTATGAGTGCCACAAGACGTGGAGGCTAGTGTGGCTTCCCTCCCTGAATAACGGCGATGCAGCTATAAGCATAGAAGAAAGCATACATATTACCCCCCCCCCCCTCCTAAAAAAACTATGCCAGCAATATGAGGTACGTAATGGTAAATGCTACTGCTTATATTAAAGTACACATACATATTTTCGTATGTAAAGTACAGTATATATATATATAGAACGTGAGCGGTGCTACAAGGTTCACAGAAGAAGTGTTTAATTTCAACAGTGTCGACCGGTGGACTGGTCTTCATCAGAATTTACATATAAAATTTCACTTCGGCACTGACAAGTGCCGAAGTGGAATTGTTTTGTAAACCCTGATGAAGACCAGTACCAGTCCACCGGTCGAAACTGCTGAAAGTATACACGAGGTCTGTTAACCTTGTAGCACCGATCAAGTTCTTTACGTTTGAAAGGTAGCCTGAGGAATTTCTGTTTACTATATATATATATATATATATATATATATATATATATAGTCAGAGGGAAGGTACCTCGGAAAGAGATCGCTCGAGAATACCTTCCTACATACGTAGTAAAGTTAAACCAGGTTAAGACCAAGCAGCTCTGAACGTACTAGCTTCCTAAGCCACCGCACGGCAGAGCTGAAGATTTGGGAGATCCAGACTGCAGTATACCACCCTCCCAACAAGGGCACACCACAAGGAGCAGTCATCTCACCCACGCTCTTCAATGTCGCCATGATCGGCCTCGTAAGAAAACTGCAGGACGTAGAAGGCTTCCGCCACGCCTTCCACGCATACGGCATAACACTCTGGGCCACAACAGGGTCTCTTATTGACAAAGAAGAACGGCTGCAAACTGCAGTTGACCTCATCCAGGAATACGTCAGTCAACGGGGACTACAATGCTCGTCCGAGAAATCTGAACTCATACGAGTCTGGCGAGGCCGGGGTAACCACACAGTCCCCACAGACACAACACGGAAACTCGAGGTACACCTCAACGGGGGCCTCATACCAGAGAAGTCATTGCTCAGGGTGCTGGGCATGTGGCTGCAGTCTAACCAGTGTGCTACCCACACCCTTACGCTCCTCAAAACCAGTGTCAAGGCAATATCACGAATTATATCCCGTGTAACATCCAAGAATAGAGGCATGAAGGAAGGAGACACCCTCAGACTGTTCAAAAGCCTCCCGGTGAGCAGAATCACATACAGCCTGCCCTACCACCATCTCACACAATCCGAGACGAAACAGGCCGACACGCTCTTGAGGATGGCTTTCAAGACCACTCTCCGCCTGCCTATGAGTACATCGACTGAGAAATTATTGGCGCTGGGGTTACACAACACCCTCAGCGAACTCACAGAAGCCCTTCACGTCTCACAACAACATAGGCTTGCGGGGACTCACACGGGCCGGCAGGTCCTACAAACCTTGGGCTTCAAAGTCACAGCAATACGAACCCAAGAAACCTGCACGATACCTCGTCACGCCCAGGACAGGTATCACATTGCCTTAATACCACTGAAACCTGGACCCTATCCTACACTCCGGAAGGAGGAAAGCGACGGCCCAATACATAGTGAAAACATTCAGGTTCCATACCACGGCCCGTTTTACGGACGCCGCTATGTACGGAACGAAGAATAAGGTGGCAGTGGTCTGCGACCGCCGAGGCCACGTCACCTCCAGTGCATCGACTCGCCCCTGCATGATCACGGAAGCCGAAGAGCTGGCCATCGCGTTAGCCATCCGCGAAGGCCAACACGCAAATAAACCAGTGACGATTCTCAAGGATTCCCAGCAGGCCTGCCGCAACTTCCTACAGTGAAGAATGCCCAAAACCTGCAGCACAAGTCCTAGACCAAATACCCAAGGAGGACACTATGGAGGACGCGTAATGCGAAGGACGTGGGTTCGTTCCCCACCTGCGGACAGCTGTTCTTTCATCCATTTTCATTTTCATTTTTTATCGTTTCTTTAATTCAATTATTAGGTACAAGTAATTTTCCCCTATGTTGTCCTTGGTGTTATTGTTTGTTGGCTCATTATGATATGCTTATTAAAAATCGAGCCCCTCGGTTCCCTTTCTTCACTTCACTACACAACGAGGGCTCGAATCCGGCAACAATGATGCCTTCAGGTAGCTTATCTGGGTTTATTGACCAGTTGCCATCACTCAAAAAGATCACGTGCTCGTGACGCCTGCGGCAGAAAGGATGTTCCACATCCGCCCTATGGTTTGTGAGTGGTGGCGCTGGCTAACACTCCCAGGGTTAGTTCTAGTTGTGAAAACATAAATACCCCAGAAAGTGGATGGGAAAACGGTTCCGCGGTAGCTCAATGGTGAGAGCATCGCACGCGTAATGCGAAGACGTGGGTTCGTTCCCGACCTGCGGACAGTTGTTTTTTCATCCATTTTCATTTTTATTAATTTATTGTTTCTTTAATTCAATTATTAGGTACAAGTAATTTTCCCCTATGTTGTCCTTGGTGTTATTGTTTGTTGGCTCATTATGATATGCTTATTAAAAATCGAGCCCCTCGGTTCCCTTTCTTCTCGTTCACTATATATATCCTTTATGCTCCCTACTTTTTCATAATGCATGAGAGAGAGAGCAAGGAGAGGAAAGGCAGGGAGGTCAACCATAAGAGCGTCCGGTTTGCTACCCTGCACTAGGGGTAAGGGAAAGGGGGAATAGAAAGAGCAAAATAGGGAGAGAATGAGTACTGAGTACACGTGGGACGATGTACAGGGACACTATAGGCGGTCTCTTAAACCCGTGCACTTCAAATACTGTACTAATGCACGCATCGCTTTTTGTGCCAGTGACGGGTGTAGCCACGGTCCGAGTATCATGAGAAAGCTCAGCGTTGCTACCAAATCCCAAGGCAAACTCCATATTACTAAATGTTTTACTATTTTACCTTACTTCCTGCTACCTTTAAATGATCAACGACCCACGCCACCAGCACAGCGAAAACATCATTCACATTTGTTCAGAGAACTAGCCACATAATCCTTACAAGCCACATGCGATGTTTACCTGTGAACTGTTTTGACTACGCGCAAAAGGATTGACGAGCACTTATAAAGAATAAAGAGTCTAGAATAACATGGTTATGGCACGTCGCTAGGCCACGAGAACCTAATGGCGTGCCTTCCGGATACGCCATTGCCATAATAAAGCCCTTTGACGTCATTCCAGGACGCATTAGCAGCAGCTTATATAGCAGGCTTAGGCAAAATTCTAAACTTAGTGGCCGGAAATGCGTGCGTGGTAGTCGTTAGAAAACATCTGGGAAGTGAAGGTAGAGACGCTCACAGTGGTTTAAGCTCACTGCAACGGTGAGCTGATGAACCGTTTTTTTTTGCTATTTTATTTTTGTTACTCGTTCGCTTGACGGGCTTCTCATAAACGCGATGTCAAGATGTGGGGGCACCAGTAGAGTGAATCAAGAGAAGTCAGCGGGTGAACTCGGCAAGAAAGTTTGCCACTGGACTTCATACTACAGCTAATTTGCACGGAACTAAAATACTGAGACAACAAAATGGAAATAAGATAGTGGAGTGCTTGTTTGACTAGATACTAAGGCCGATCGACCAGGACGACAGAACTATAGCATTATTCTTTGTTTTTTTAACTATGGGTTTCTAGCTCCTACAGGCCCTTTTATCCATGCTATGAAAAGTCTGTGAGATGCCTGTGACCCAGAAGACTTACTGTCACGTATTTTTGGCACACAAGTTTGCATTGAAAAGGAAAGTATTCCACCCCATAGTACATGCCCTTGAGGTCCTCAAATATAATACGCCTTAAGCGCCGACCTAATCTATGTCGCTGTCATACGCATTTAGAAGCACAATGTACTTATACAGGGTGTCCCAGCTATCACGCAGTTGATTTTAAAAAAGAGGAACGGCGTTACGCGAAGCAAACCTAGTGCGTATTGTTTCCAGTGCAGTGGACAAGCCGCCAGTAATTTTTTAATTACTGAGATTTAATAAGTTATTGTAATTATTTATATAACTCGAGAAGTACTGTCCTATTCTCAAAGTGTCAATGAGAAAATTGTAAAGCAACACAAAAAACTCCCGATACAGCTTTCTGTTGCTCAATACGCGGTACATTAATGTGTTTTTCCGAGTGTGAAAGGAGCCCGCGAACACACGCAGAATTACCACGCGACTGGCCGCCCGAGGCGCTTAGCGTGTAATCGCGGGCATCTTTCACGCTCGGAAAAACACATTTATGTAGCTCGTATTGAGCAACAGAAAGCTGTATCGGAAGTTTTTCATGTTGCTCTACAATTTTCTCATTGACACTTTGATAATTAAGACAGTACTTCTCGAGTTAGAGAATTACTTACAATTCACCAGTTAAATCTCAGTAACGAAAACATTGCTGGCGGCTACTCCACTGCACTGGAAACAATACGCACTATAGGTTTGCTTCGCGTAACGCCGTTCCTCTTTTTTTAAGTGGTGCTGCGTGATAGCTAGCTGGCACACCCTGTATATAATGTACCGTATCGGAAAACTGTTGCCAGGTGGAGGATCCTACATATTTGACGACTTGCAACTCGTTTTTTTATGATGCGATGTAATAGAAGTGGTATGCTACTTAAGAAGGCACCGACTACACCACGTAGGTCGGCAAATGAAATTATATCGAAACTTTATTTCGCTTAGTTAATCGCTATATTTTGCTAGCTGGCCCAGAGGATGACACTGGCAGTATTTCGGGACCAGCGTATATCTGGCATAAGAATCTCTAATTCCACTCAACATGTTTCACCTATATTTCTGCTCAAGAGTAAAGTATATTGAAAACGAACAAGTCTACTGTGCCGCATACAGTTATCCTTACAATTCGTAGCTAGCAACACGCACAAGAAAAAAAAGTATTGCATTCCTATGCACCTTAAATTACGTGTAAATTCATTTAGCCATATTGATTATTCAAGCGACTGCTGTAGACCTCATTCCTCTACAGCAGTTCTGTAAATAAATGACAGTGTGTGTTGCAACTAGCCAAAATATGCGAAAGTCTCGAGAAATTTCTCAGGTAGTCATGATTCTCGCGATTACTACACGTTTCAAGGCACTGTCAGGTATTATTTCAAGGTCGATCAATTTCACAAAAAGGCAAATAAATGCTTCGTCGGCAATCCCTGTGTGGAAATGGCCGACTTTATCGACTGTCTTTGTCAGCTTTTTTTGGCAATAAGCCAACACCTCATGGATATATGAGACATAAGACTGTGGATAGGCGGCGTTTTTTTCTTTTCATCACCGTGATCCGCCTACGTGACATCCACTGCGGTACGCAGTGGTCTACAAATATCCATCAATTACGCCTGCAATATCGTCCATCCACTCCCTGCAATACCTGCACGCTTCCTAATACGATTACACCACTTCATCCTCAGCCGTCCTAGACTTAGCCTTCCTATTTTTATCCCTTATTAATTATTCTGATAGACATGCGGAAATCTCGCCTATCAATTACATTGACAACATAACTCTCCGTATCCTTTTTAATCTGAAGCAGAACATGACGTAGGCGCGTTGCTCACTAATCCATATGGCCCTCTTCCTTCTTTACTTAGCACATACCATTAAGCTTACTCGTCGTGGTGCGGTAGTGTTTTCGGCTTAGTGTTGCTAAGCCAGAGGGCGTGGGATCAAATTTTGGCCAAAGCGGCCGCATTTAGATGGGGGCCATTGCAAAAAAAAGCCCATGTACCGTGCATTAGGTGCACGGTAATAATAATAATGGTAACTTTATTGGAGTGGAAATAATTTTTAAGGACGGGTGGTCAGAGCCTCTCAGTCCAGGGCCCCATTGGCCTCTGCCGCCAGGCTCACATGGCTGATTAAGGAATTTTGTCTTGCCAGGTCGGAGCGGGCGAGCTATGCCTCTCACTGCTCCATTGTATTACTGGTATTTGGCCTATGAGGGTGCTTAGTGCACTCCCAGGTTATCTGCATTAGGGTAGGTACGCCACCGCACCAAAGAAGCCCAGATGGTGAAACATAAGGCGGAGCCCCCAACTACGGCGTGCCTCAAAATGTTATCATCGTTTTGGCACCTCAACAAGCAGAAGTTTAGTTCTGTTAACATTTAGTTTCTTTTCAGTTCACTTCTTGTCCTCCAAGTTTCGGACAATTGGGTAGTAGTTGAAAAATTAACTGGATACGGGGATTTTTATATATATTGCGAGTCCTTTAATATCTTTCACAGATATTGAGGAGTGGCCATTTGCGACATGAGAATCAGCGGAGTGCGCCTCCAACCCAACTTCATTCGCCCAGAAATTTCTCTGCCGTGGTCTGCATACGCCTTGACTGCTATAACTACACGAGTCATCTATTGCTTGGCTTGATGGAAAATCTTTATTATAAACCATGAGCTGATGAGGCGTTCCATGTTGATCGCTGCATTGATCTTTCGCAGCATTTCTATAGGAGTTCCTGAGGTTAAGCTCCCTCTTATGTTAAAGTTTCACTTCAAAACACAAAACATGGCAGTGAACAAAGGAAGTAGGCGAAGCGTAGGCAAATTTAAGAAGGTATATGTTATATGCAGCAGAGTGGTGCCAGTATTGCGTAATTTCCTTCGCCTCGTCGCTGGTACACCATGTCTCCCAGAGAACAAGGACCAAGCTGGTTATAAAAGGAATGGCTACGATATACGATGGTGCGGCCAACAATGGTGTTAGCAATCACTTTCTGCGCACTGGCGAATTGTTTTGCTGTCACTGGTTAGCTAATTGGTATATTTAATGTGCTAAATTTATGCATACATGCATGTTTGCCTCATTTCGAACATCTAATTGGGTATCGCATTCGAAAACATCGTATTCAACAGTTTCCAATTCGCTACAATTTCCCGCGTTTAAATGTTGTGGCACAAAACGCGAAAGAGAATGCGAAGTGAAATGCAGGCACGCCGTTTTTTTTTTTTTTTGCGCGTGACAACAGCGCTCTCAAATAGGGTTTCAAAGAGTCAACTCTACTCAACGGATGACTTGGTGACCGCGAAAAAGTGGCACGGTCATGGTGTAGCAGTTGGCCACTGCTAATAACAGGCAACTGATGTTACCTTTTTTTTTTTTGCTTTGTATTTGTCTTATGTCGTATAGCCGCCCGAGATGAGTATGCAATGCTCTAGCCAACAGTGTGAGACTGCCACAGCAGCAGCCAACAGCTACGCCATCACCTTGTCACTTTTTCGCGGTCACCAAGTCAGCCATTGAGTAGCGCTGACTCTTTGAAACCTCGTTAGAGAGCGCAGCTGTTGCGTGTCCGCTTTGACTTCCTATTCTTTTTCGCGTTTTGCGCCACAACGTTTAAACTATGGAAAAAAAAACGAATAACTAGGGAATTTTTGCAGTGTTTGAAACTGTTGAATGCTATTTTTTTCGAAGGCTACGCACAATTTGACATTCGAGCTTACGCAATTATGCTAGTGTTTATAAAGTTAGGCAATCAATTTTGGCCAATTGGCTAATACATGATAACAGAACAATTTACCAAGGTGCTGTAGGCAATTTTTTAATTGAACTCCGTTGGTCCTATCGACGCCTTTAGATGATCCTTTCTGTTTAAACAGCGTGGCCCGCGTTAGGTTGGACACATGGTATAACTTACATGTTACCCATGGTGCGAAACACAAAGCGTGGAACGTGAGCCTCTGCTACTTTTAGCGCTCTCGCTTTGTCAATATTGCAGGGGCCCGTTAAGCGCCGTAATAAAGAAAGCGAGAAAATTGTGGCGGTCGGGAGTTGGTTAGAGCTTCAATGTTCAGGGGGAAAGTTGCAGGCTCGGTATCTGTATCCTTGTTTTCTTCACACATTCACATAACCTTCTATCGCCGTCATTGTCTCAAGGTGATCTTTTGTTATTGCATGCGCGACACGACCGGGCAGCTTTCGCGCGGAGTGCGCGAACAAAAGCTCGAAACAGGCGACCTTCTTTATCGCCTTTATAATCAGCATGACAAAGACTATGATAAATTCGTGGTTTAGACATTTTTGTCGCATGCGGCAGGCGGCTGCACTGCTTCGGTACAGAGATCGATTTGATAGAGATTCGGTGTTTCCAACGTTTCAAAAAAAAGAAAGAAAAAGAAGGAAAGAAAGAATGGACAATGATATGACAAAAAATTAATTTAAGTTTGTTCCAGCTGCTTTTTTAGGGCTTGCAACTTTCACGTATTGCTGTCAGTGCTTTTCCAGACAGCGCTGCCTAATTAAACTACACAAGAAAGATGTTCAGGGAACTGTTGACCCGGTTTGATTGTTTGTTCTGGAATGGCGAATTCTGCGAACAGTGTATGTCCCTTAAAGGGAGGAGTGTTTTGTAAAATGGCTATACAACGATTTGTCGGTTCTGTGTCAGTCCAACTGCGTCAGTTTGTTTACTTTTCTTTAGGCGGAAATGTTCATGGTAGAAACGACCGATGAGGCCGGGAAAAAACTAGATTTCACAAGCGAACGACGTATAGAGATCACGAGACAGCACTGGGACGTAGTGAATTCAAGCACGGTTTACAAAAATTCTACCATCTCCAACTTCTGCTCAGAATTTTATTGCTTAGTTGTCGCTTTGCCCAGAACACTAAATTTAACTTGGCTGCCTAAATCATTTCAAATTCTAAGTGTCCTAAAACTCCATATATCTGAAAACTTCCAATACGCAAACCCTAACTAAATTACCCAATTTCACCCAAGCATGGCTAGTGCAGTGCATGACAATAGTCGACTGCCGACGAATGTTATGCATGGGTGGCAACAGGCTTAATGGATACGAGGAAATCATATGCTTCTTAACACTTTACCATACCTTCATTTCAAAATAATAATTTATTCAATATAAAGGATACCAATATTAAAAAAGAAAACCAGACTCGTCCGCACATCTATGAATGGGTCGATATGGTACACTCAGACGAAACTAGAAAGTATTTATTGAAGTAAACCATGGGCCATATTCAATAAGCTATTCGTTCTTACGCGTTCTGTGACATGGGCCAGCCGCCTTCACTAATGGCACGTCCAGCACAAGTATTGGCTGGGATTTGCTCTTACGATAAATTCTAGCGTAAGAAAATTTTTTTGTCATTGTGGGCCCAGATTCCTGAAATTTTCCCATGTTGGAACATTGTGCGTGCAATTTCGTTGCACCTTGGAGAACGTTTACTCGCATTCCTTCTCGGAAACGCTGCAAGTAACCGGATATGTTTTTGTTGTTATTGCAATGGCACTCCCCAATAGTATTGATAAATATCGGGCCTGCAGTGACGTCGCGGCGATTTTGTCTTTCCTGTGGCTCATAAATTTCCGGTTCTCCCACAAAATACCAACTCATATTGCTTATCGCTAGTTGCGGTCTACTGCGAGCATCTGCGCTTGAAGGGCCGAATTCACAAAGCTTTATTTTGTAAGTGCTACTTGGAATTGGCTGGCTGCCTTGGCTAATATTATGTCCAGCATCAAAACTCGTTAAAATATATTTTGAGAACAATTCTAGCGTAAGTGGCATTTGTGAATTCCGGCACAGAACCGCCTCAATGGCGCGCTTCATGCTGGTTGTCTGATGACACTGCTTTCATTTGCTGCAAAGCCTTCGGCGCAATGACACAACCACTAATGATTGGCTAATGGCGAAACTCGTATCACATATATTATTTCGTATCATTTCTTTTGAGATGATTTATGTGTTACAATATCTTTTTCTCGTCCTTCCATCATCTGATTGTGTAATGAATTGCGTTCTAACGTTGTTCTTTCATCTTCTCGATACCTGTCATCGATATGTACGCGAGGGGCCCCTCTTGCGATTGGCGCTGTGGCAGCTTCGACGGGCAAAACTTCGTTGATATAACGGAAATAAAAAGTTCCTTTTATCTTGCCTGGCTCTTTCAATAGAGCGTCTTTTCTGCCTCGCTCTTCGGTGGGAGAACGTCTCATTCGTGAAAAGAAATAAGGAACGATCATTGGCCACGAAGAGGCGCAGTGCAGAAAAAAAAAGACTTGTTGCGTTCGCGACCGGCGATATGCATTCGCGCTCGTGACTCAACAAAAAGCGACCGGTGTGGCGCGCACCAGCTCCCGCTTCATTTACTTTTGCCCGTCGAAGCCGCCACAGCGCCAATCGCAAGTGGGGCCCCTCGCGGCTGCACTCGGATATCGCCGGCGCACAAGGAAGAAGCGCAGAAACATGCGCGCTTGCAGTAACGGAGGGACGCGCATGCGCGCAAGCGTCGGTCTCGCCACCAGAGGTGCGGCGCCAGTAGGCGAGGAGGACCGTTTCGCCACGCGCTCGCGTGCCCCGCAATATTTTGTCGCCGAGTGTACACCTGATGTTTTATATTGTACTGGCTTTACATTCAATATGCTTTGATGGGTTCAGTTTTAGCTTATTCTTGAGTATTCCTAGTGTTAAATTTTTAAATTTATTTGTGTAACTTCATTTCATCCCCCTTACTCATAATTTTATAGGGGCCATGCAAAATATTCTATATATAAATGGGAAAAAAACGAGAAAGCCAACGTGATCTACTAAGATGGAAACACTACACTAATTTCAAAAAGTCAGCTTTGCTCAAAATGCATTGCAGGCTTCTTTTTTCTTTTTTGAGTTCGAGAGGCTTACGGTCAGCATTTACGGTCAGCAGAAGGAACGCCCAGCATTCAGGAATTATTAACAAACCATGAGCACTTCTACTCACACACCAATAAGGTGAAGGCAGCAGAAATGTTGAACATATCCCCCTAATAGACACAGCAACAGCGTCGGCACTAATGCAATCTGTAGGCACTAATGCGACTCAACTGTTCCTCTTATTGATACAACTGATCAATTCCCAACTGCTCAGACTCTAGGAATCGCAATGACATCAATGCAAGCATCACACACGTCCCATCATGTATTACCTACGCTGAGCTCGTTCGGTTCTGCAGCTGTTTTTTTTTTCTTTTCTTTTCCTAATATATCCCAGCACCAAGGCATTTGATCCACTTTAGACGAGAAATCGACCCTAGTGGTCGGAGCTCTGACGTCATTGCCAGCGCACAAGTTGATCCCGGTTCGCTTCATCGCCGACAGTGTAGCGAGCTTGCCATCTAAACAAGATCCTCACGCTTCTGTTTTTTGTCTCCATTTGGCCACAGGCGCAAGAAACTCCAATACCTAGTTGCGACACAGCGACATTCATTAACAAAAAGGGTTTACTTCTCTCTACGGCACAACGTAATAGTTTCAGTTTTTATTTGTATTGATGTTTCGTAAGTATAGGTGCCCGGACGCACTCGGCTAGGGTTAGTTGCCTGTGCCCAATTTCTAGGCGGTATTGCGGGGGTTGGTTTTCTCCACTGACTTCGCAATAGGAGACACTCTGGTTGAGCCATTTATTCCGTCGCAAAGCTCCCATTGAGCAAAGAAAGACAGCTTCTAGTCTTACGTCGACAGCGTTCAACAGCTGCCGAAACCTGAGCGCACGGGCACGTCGTCATTGCACCCGTGACAGAACTTGGCGAAACTGCGGCTTATATTGAAGTTGTGACACGCTGACCGCCCTGCTACACTAACAGGCCACCGCTTATTACGCTACGCATTACGCGATTTGCCGAGCTTCATTTCTCAACTCCCCAGCCACCACTGAAAAAGCATGGATATTGTATGTCAGTAAAGAAGATTAACGAAGTGCTCTGAGAAATCTTGGCGAGATGCGGTCTGACTGATATCAAGGGCAAGACACCCTAGAATATAACATGCCAAACTAGGCAGAATGTACCACAAGTTCATCACCAAGGACTGGGTTTACGTGAACTTCAGCTAAATGTTGTCAGTTTACGTAAACGTAAAAACACCATGTTTATTATATTTACACGACTATGAAGTCAGAAGGAGGGAGGTGTATGCTTAGATTCAAATCACAGTAAACATAAATCAATGTCTGAGAAAAAACGCACAAGTTTTAACAAGCCAGGATGACCAATTTTCACTCAAGTTCAGCGTGAAAATATACTTTTTCGGTTATATAAGTCATTGGTCACTTTAGTGGTATTTGAAGCCCTCACGGAAATGTTCAGATCCTACCTACAGAACACGTCATACAACCCCAGTTCTTGATGCTCTACTTCCTCCATTTCAAATGGTCTTCATGTTCAAAGCTGCTTATGGTGCCAAAATTTAAAGAATTTATTACTATGACCTCAACTCTAACTGCGACAGAATACGTCTAAGAAAGAGAACTTGTTATGCTCGTGCGAGCTACATTTTCCTTCAACTATGTCCTTCACATACGCGGTGGAGGCCAAGGACTACAGCATAAATGCATTTGAAAAGACAGATAAAATTTTGTGGATTATGTTTGGCAGTACAAAATAGGTCGCTTCAGTACAGCATTATCCCAGAAGAAAGTGAGATAAATTGAAACTTTCAGATCCAGTAGCACACGTTTGAGTCACCTATGCACAACTCCGTACACATAGACAACGTCTCGATGACTCTTTTGAATATTATTCTATAAAGATATGTTATATTGTTCCGGAAAGCCGGACATAACTGACCGGCCATCTCACGCTCCGTAAAAAACACGCTCGCGTAGGCTGTACGTAGCCTCTCCTTTGCATCCCATTTTCCCTATCCCTTTCATTCTCACCTCGGAATGTTCGATACAAGACGACGCCATATTCCTTCTCCAGCTTTTTAATAAAGGCATAATTTCTCTCTCTCTCGTAATTCACGGCAGAATAAGAGAAAAAGAAGTACGGAGCGCGAGCAATCCCACAAAATTCGAGGATACTCCATTCTCCTCGAGACCGCTTTTACAAGGAAGCTGTTAGCTTTTACTTGGTCAGGATGTTTCGGTCTGTGCTCACAAAAAAAAAAAAAAAGACGGCAAGTGGAGGGCTTCGTGTTTGAGCTTCCGCGCAACAGAATGATGTTTTCTCGTATGTTCGAATTACATGCCGATGCTATCATGTCTGCAGGTTGCGTGTAAGTCGTACTTTACGAATTTCCTGAGGCATTTTACTTTGAGCTATGCGATTACTTCAATAACGCACTTGCGCTTGGCGGACGGCCTACAAGAATGAGGATCTATGCTGCACTTCCGCATGCGTGTGCGCGTGACGAACGTGTGCGCACGACGCATCTGTCCTTGAGGCGCGGGCGCTGTGCCTGTTGAATCTGCCCGTTGCACCATATTCGAATAAACATCCCAAGCTATCATGTCTGCGGCTTGCGTGTAAGTCGTACCGCACGCCCATGTTTCTGACGCAACTCACTTTTAAACATTTATTTGGTTCAGTGAGGCTCTTGCGCTTGGTGGAGGGCCTAGGAGAATGAGGATGTGTGGTGCACTTCCGCCCACGTACGCGCGCGCGTGACGCATATCACTTGTGGTGATGGTGCTTGAGTAAAGTCGTTTAACTTCGGCAAGAGCTGCGCTGTACATACGCTTTCACAGGGTGGAATGGAGGTGCATTTGTTTTTCGAATAGGTGCCAGCTGCCAACTCTTGCCGAAAAAAAATGCAGCGCAGGCCCACTTCGTCAAGGATTAGAACTTACACGCTATGATAAATGATCATGCATTCTTAATTTTAAAAGAAATGAAAACCAGGCATACGATTTCGCCGGCATGGCTGTTCTGAGTACATTTTATATGCTACACCCCTTGCACTTGGCCGCATGCAGGACGTAACTTCTCCGTAATAGACCCCTTTCACAAGCGAGTTTTACCACGCTGCAAATGCTGCAAAGGATGCTGGTAGCAGCGTACTCCTTATCAAGCTGAAGGTTAACTTTGGTAAGGAGGGTACCAGGCATGCTGTGTTTGCACCATGATAAACCCGCTTAGCCGCTGAGATCAAAAGACGGGGAAGTGGAAATAATAAATATACAGGCCCCAACGCACGTCTTGGAATATAGATGAAACGAACTTTTCGTGAATCGGCTAATCAAACCCCATAAGTTTGCCAATTTCATTACCACGCTCGTCTGAGCGCGGTAAATGTCTGTGTTCGGTGCTCACCTTTCTCTTCCTCGCGTCCCCAGATGCACCGGTAGAGCCAGCAGTGGGGCGTCACCACGCACACAGTGACCAGGATGGTGGCGGTGACGAGTCCCGCGCACGACGCCACCAGGATCAGTCGATCGTTCTCGGTGAGTTCGAGCATTCTCCTATTTTGCTTCTCCCTGGTCACGTGGACTGGCGCCGGTCAACCTGCAAAAGCAAATAAAAAGCAAATATAGAAAAAAGAAGGTGTCAGGAGCGTACGTCATCAGCCGCACTAGAAGAGACACTGGCACTAAGCGTACCGTGCAGGCTGCGTGCAGAGTAATTTGCACGTCCGGAACGGAACGAGTGCTGTTTGCATGGTAAAGGCATACAACAAGGCCGATAATAGTAATAAAAGAAAGCATGGGAAGAATCAACAGTACAGCCACAAGTGACTCCTTTCAAGCCCCGTCATTTTTTACAAGGTTTAAAGCATTGACACTCACGACCGGTATGAATCAAATATTCCACCAAAAAGTTGTGAAACATTAAGAAAAGTGTATTTGCGCTCATCCGAAATAATAATCACCCCAGCGCACTTCGATGTCCTGACTCGCTCTTTCGAAGCTCTAAGCCTTCTAAATCAGCGTACAAAAACAGTTGTTGTTTATATCCTTGCGGCCAGCTTAAACAATGGTAAGAGCCGTTCTGCGTCTGACACCTCTGTTCACGTGGGGCGGAAAGCCGACAACATCGGCTCTAAAATTTCATGACGAGACAGCAATGACGAATCCATGGTATAGCTTCGTGAGGCAGAGTACGAGAAAATTATGAGCAACATTCTGTACCCACGCCCAATGCCGCCAAGGCGCGAAAACGAATGTTCTCCATTGTTAAGCTATAATCAGTCAATTGGCGGGCTTCCGCCAACGAACGAGGCGATAAACGTTTACATTAAGTGTTTATGTCGATAACTTCTGCACGCAGTAGGAAAAGTACGACGCAGCTGAAGTGCGAGCGCTATCGTCGATCGTTCAATAGAATGCCGCAGCTGGTAACCTGGACGCTAAGTACACGCGCGTCTTCCAAGAAAGCTTCTTCAATTAAACCTTACCAACAACCCATTATCTAACCCCTTATCTAGAAAGCCATTCCTCAAGGTCCGAAGCTTTACTAAGAAGATGGACGGGAAAGCAAACCTCTGACTTGAAAAACACTGCCCAATTTGTCAAGTTATTCCGTGATTAGTCGACTAACAATACAATACGCTTCCCCTTATAGGACACTTACACAAAAGCAGAAGGGAAATATCATTCAACTACAAGTTACACCAGCTAGCGCTATAGAAGGGCCTTGTTATGTATACACCCCTCAAAAAATTGAAGAAATTGTTTTGTTTTTCTTTAAATGAACAGCTAAACTAGCGTACACAGCCTTATCCAACACCAGCGGCACCAAACATCCGAACATGAAAGCAAACGTCTTAGGTCACTCTGATATTGAACGCGGCATCTCCCGCCAATACCTGAAACTCGGCCTCCAAGGGACGTCCCGTGCAAGATATCTATGCTACCAATATATGTAACAATATCAATACCCAAATGCAGAACAGATAAGACCCCACCCCCCCCCCCCCAAAAAAAAAAAAAAAGCGCACGCGAGCACACCTGGAATCTATCCCCGTAACAAACATGGGTGCTAGCTGCAACAGAGCTACGAAAACACGTCAAATAGTGGTGACAGCTCCTAGTTTTAAACTCGGGCATGGATACTACAATGTCGCTGACGCCGCAGCTCTCGAAATACAGACAATCTCCAACGCAATAACGCACCATGATGACCCAAACAACATCCGAGGCCATACGCAGCTTCACAAGCAACACGCTACAGACACATATTACAATCATCCTCAATGAACACGTGAATTTCATCACGTTATGGGTTAGGCTCAAATGAGTACCTGGCCATCATAGAAATGAGGGAAATGCCAAACGAAACGTACTATCCCGAGAATAGAATTGGCCGCGTCCCCCGATCAAAAAAATAAATATTCTGGAGTTTTACGTGCCAACGCCACGATCTTATTATGAGCGACGCTGTGGTGGGGAACTCCAGATTATTTTTGACCGCCTCGGGTTCTTAAACGTGCAGCCAATGCACGGTACACGGGCGTTGTTACATTTCGGTCCTATAGAAATGCGGCCGTTGCGGCCGGGATTTGATCCCTCAAGCTCATGCTTGGCAAGCGCAACAACAAAGACACTAATCAACCACGTCGGATACCGCGTCACCCGATTCCTTGGTCAGCCACCTATGAACCACACTAATTACACGGAAAAGAATTACACTTAGAAACAAAGGCACCCCTTCAGCAGCTACGAAAACCAACCAGGTAAACGAACCTCTAAAGTGAATCCAGAATACCTACTAAACAGACGTCAATAATCTATAATCATAAGAAAAGTCCAACCCAATACGCTCCTCAATAAAAATCTATAAGCACTATTTCTGTGGCTTGCAAGGTACATTGATGTGCCTTAAATGCGGAGCATTCGATAACACCCTACAGACTTTCCGGGAATGCCCACTCACGGAGCACATAAATAAAAACCAAACTCCTGCGAAAAGAGCATCACTCCCCGACTTGGTGTTGTGCCACACCTCTGGAAATCTTTGGCCGACTTCCTCGCGTATATTCCTGAAGAAGAAGCATACGTAGCTAAGGCCCAGACATTTGCGACCAGTAATAAATGTTTATTTTCCCTCTGTCTCTCATGTTTCAAAACAATTGCCAATCTGCCACACACATGCAGAATTCCACGTAGGGAAGCAGAATTCCACGTAGTGAAGGAAATACTAAAAAAGTTGTCGCAGTTTCACCTAAAAGGCGAAGCATCAATTGCGATAGCAAATTTGTAGAGATCTATACAGAGTAATGATATTAGCTTTATCAGCTGTATAAACTTGGACATGCAGCAGCACCGGTAACACGCAGAACTGTTGTCGACGCCTGTCGGCGTTTTGCCCGCGTTCGCTCAAAATGCGTGCGGCGTTTGTGACTGTTGCCCGAATCTCTGATATAAATAGGCACTTGGTGCCGCAGCTAAACGTTGCCTCCCTTCCCTCCCCCCCTCCCCCACGGCCTCTCGCGCGTCGGAAGAAGGCGCGTTTGCTCTACATATATGGTGATTGTAAAAGAGGAAAGAGACGCCTACTTCTGCAGCCCTTAAGGGAGCACGGCGCAGAACGCGTGTTTGTTCTCCGCCGTGCGTTCACTCCCCGTGAAAGCGCGTGCCCCTCGCGCCCTTTCACTCGCACATACAGCGTTCGGCGCGCGGCGACAATTTCATCTCCATTGACGTCATACGGAACCTCACGGCGACGGCGACGGCGACGGCGACGCCGACGGCAGAAATCTGCTTTTGAGTGTCCATATAATTGCTATCGCAATAAAAAGCGCGAACTGGAAGTGGACGAATAAAGGAACATACACACGCAGGCTCTCTGTGCGTGAGCCTTTATTCGTTCGTGTCGAGTTCGCGCTTCCTTAGCCGTTCTTACGGAGTACCGACATGTCCGAACTGCCACCCTGGTAGTAATGGGCACGATGTCCATGATAATATACTCGAGACGTAATGCTAGTGACATTGTCTCCGCTGTAGGTCCCAACATGTCTTCCACAGAGATTAAAGTGTGGCCGCAAGCAACATGCTCCTTTGAGAAACGAAAACAAGAAAATATACCGCACAGAAACGACACGCCGCACATCGGCGTTTCCTGCTACGTTTGAGGGGCGCCAGCAACGTCGTAACACCGACGTCATCTTCATCAGCCTTGTCAGAAGAGACGTCTCCAGCATAGGCGCGTGATCAATAAGGGAAACTGGAGTCGCATTATTAGTAACCGCCACAAACCACAAAGGGAACACATTATAAAGATGAGAGACGTAATCAGAGACATTATTATAAAATATAGAACAAATTGAGTGAGTGTTCGATTTAATATAACCGTTATAAGATAATGAAGGATAAGCGAAATGTAAGTGAAAAATGAAAAAAAAAGCAAACTTGCTGACGGCGGCAGCTCATCCCTCGACTTCCACAGGACGCGTATGATGCCATACCAATTGTGCGAGGGTTGCGGCTATCCCGCCATCAGCTTTATTAGCTCTTTATGTATGTGCATACACTAAACCTAGTTTTGGGAGTGTTAGCCAGTGCCACTCAAGGTGATAGTGGCGGATGCGGAAGGAAGGAAGGAAAGAGTGGAGAAGGAAAGGCAGGGATGTTAACCAGTTCAGCACAACCGGTTTGCTACCCTACACATGGGAGTGGGATGAGGGGAATGAAAGATGGGGAGGAGAGAGAGAGAGAAAGCACATAACACAGCACACTCATCGTCAGTCACAGTCCGTCACTCTTGCGTGGTACGTAACGTCACTGTCACAGCCGCTTGTCCAAGCCCGTTTCTTTTAAAAACCTAAGTAGTCCCTTCCACGCCTTCAGCTGCGATGTCTTCTGTCGACGACATGTGAGAATCGTTTCAATTGACATTAGTCTATTGTCAAGGTGCGCTAGAACGGACGCCAGGGACTGTCTCGGAACATTATATTCAGGACAGTCGCATACAATGTGTTCTAGCGTCTCCTCGCAAAGACAGGCATTGCAAAAAGCGCTGTCAGCCATTCAAATAAGAAATGAATAAGGTTTCGTGAATGCCACCCCTAGCCATAAGCGATAAAGCATAGTGGCCTCTCTTCGGCGGAGTCCAGTTGGCATACAGTGATACATCAAAGAGGTCAGGTGGTGTTCACGATTGCTCCGGTTGGTCTGGCTGCTTGGTGTGCACCATAGAGAGAGCGTGATCTCCTGTGCAAGCACTCGAAGTCTGCTGGCTGCGTCGGACCGTGAGAGTGGTATGGCCTCTTCCTGTGTGTCGTCAAGAGCTGCCCGAGCGGCATTATCGGCCTCTTCGTTCCTTATGACACTGCAGTGACTTGTAAGCCACTGAAATGTCACGTGGTGGCCTTTCTCATGTGATGTATGGAGTAAGTATCTAATATCCAATACGATCTGTTCGTATGGCCCACGACGCAGAGCTGATAGCACAGATTATAGGGCTGCCTTTGAGTCACTGAAGATTGACCATTGTCGAGGTGGCTCCCGATTGACGAAACAAAGTGCAGCCCGAAGAGCAGCTAGTTCCACAGATGTCGATGTCGTTGGGTGGTCAGTCCTGAAGCTAATGGTAATAGCTCTTGCTGGGACAACCACAGCACCGGACGAACACTGGAGGTTTGTGGAACCATCAGTATAAATATGTACACTGTCCGCGTACCTCTCGTATAGAAGAAGTAGAGACAGTTGTTTCAGCACAGGTGACGACAGCTCAGCTTTTTTCTTGATTCCTGGTACACTGAGATGTGCTGTGGGGCTAATAAGACACCAAGGGGGTATCGATGGTTTAGATGCAGCGGTGAAGCCCGAGGGATCTTTGTCGTTGTGCTTGATGATAGTTTTAGAGAACGATGCTTGGCGCCGGTCTGAAGGTAGTGTTGGAAGGTGGTGATAGGGGGCACGTGCAAAATGTCTGATGTGCGTTCTCAGGGTTTCCACCGTAATGTGAGTTTGCATCCGGTGGTCCCGAGCAAGCGCAATAGTTGCCTCTGTTGACGTGTACCTGGGCAAACCAAGGCAAACTCTGAGTGCTTGAGCTTGTTCTGCCTGCAGAACACGAATATTTGTCTTCCAAGTGTTGTTCAGTACAGGTAGACTGTATCTTAAAAAACCGAGAAGAGAGCTCTGTAGAGTTTCAGCATTGCGTCTACTGACATCCCCCACGTCTTTCCTGTGAAGTATTTAAACAACTGGGAAGTTGCTGTCAGGCGCAGTTTCATGTAGGCCACGTGCGGGCTCCAACAGAGGTCGTGGTCAATGATTACACCAAGAAACCTGTGGGTTCTGACATAGTAAATGGTCTGCCCATTGATTGAGATGACATAAGGCATCATTGCTTTGCGAGTAAATGCCACTAGTGCGCATTTTTCTTGCAAGCTACCTATCTGCAAGACCATTCTTTGTGTTAACTGACGATGGCTCGACTACGCGACGCTATACCAGCAGAGGCGTTCCTCAAGGCGGCGCTCTCAGCACGACGCTATTCAACTTCGCTCTTCTTGGACTTGGTGAATACTTACCAACTACCATCAAGATTTCAATATACGCTGACGACATCTGTGTCTGGACTTCGGCAGTCACACGTCCTCAGATACGTGCGCGGCTTCAAAGAGCAGCAACTTTGACTGCGAACTACTTGTGTAAACAAGGTCTCAGCATATCACCAGAAAAAAAAAGGCGGATGCAGAAGATTGTTTCGGCACAAGGCATCACGTTGCACGTAATATTCGAAGGCAATTGGCCAATAAGCACTCGTATGCTGCCTCTAGATCATCAAGGATACTAAAGTGGAGACCCTCGCTGTGCAATCGCCGACAACAATGAAGGAGACCGAAGGGCTCAAGTTAGTAACAATCATACGAAGCCCACAGACCACAAAGCGAAGGATAGCACAGCGGAAGGTGATTGTTTCTTTCCTGAAATATAGCGTTGCTTACGAACGATGGTAAAATTTGTGGTGAGATTAAAACATTAAAGATTTAAAGCGCAAGAAGAAAGTCGAAATTAGGACCCAAAGGCGACGCCTTGATTGGGATTGCAAAATTATTAGACAGCTGCGCAAATAAGGTTAGTAGTTTATTGGCCGTATAAATTGCGATAAACACTCGCTTACTACTTAACTTCAAAAGCATGATGTCCCGCGCACAAGGGTAAACGCGAACAGATCTCACTCAATGACCGCTGAACGCTCGCGTGGTAATGAGCGGCAGAAGCGGCGAACGCACCCTTCTTGCTACCACTACCTTCGACGCGTCTCTGAAACTCGAGATTACGTAAGCTCCAGTATTAGGTGCGCGACCACACAGCGCGCGCGAAGCAACCAGCCATCTCGGTTCTCCTAACCTTTGAACCTGCAGCATGCAACTTTCATCAAAGGGCACGCGTGGCTGCGCTCAGCCGCGCCACGCGCAGCAACAGCCGAGCTAAAGTTCGCGCTCACTCCTCCTCCCCCCCCCCGTCCCTCTTTTCGCAGCACGGCACTGTGCGAGCGGGAAGAAGGGACGCACCAAACCACCAGCCTTCTCGGCTCACCGTCCAACGCTTTGACTCGCACCTACAGCATGCGGCACCTGAGTCCCGATAGCATCTTATCACACTTAGGCCTTATACGGAACATCACGGTGAACGGAACGACAACGGCGAAAGTTCGCCTTGACTGTCCTATAATTGCTATCACATACAAAAGGACAGTTCGATTCAAGGCAAATTTCCGCCTGTGAAGTCAACCCGCATTAGCGCATAGCGCATAAGCGGTACATACCATCAGCGTTGTCTGCACAACTAAACTTGGTGATGGCGAGTTCGGTGAGCTTATACCATCCAGTCTTGTTCGAAGGCACGCAAATGACGTCGTTGTGGGCAGTGTCACAGCATCGTTGAATGAATCGACAGGAATCGACAACTAAACTGCGCGCCACAACCGAGTACGTATTTCCAGGCACGATGATCCTCTCCACATGCATCCGTCAGGGTCAATGAATTATGGGAGCGTGTAAGAAGTGAAAGAAGCAGTTGCCATGACAGCGGAAGAGACGAAGCAGACTGTATACGACCGTTGTTTTATTCAAGCTCGAGTGTCGGCTCGTATAAACGCACTTCGCCTTCGCAAGTAAGATTAATGTCTTATACGCGTAGGCGGCCTCCCCTTTCAACGAAAAAAAAAGTAAAAACAGGACGCTGCGGAGTCCTGGTGAACGAATTCAATTTTTTTTCAGATTCACTCGGTGTACACCAATCCCTACATTTGCCTGTCCACGTTATTTATCTTCTAGCGCCAGCGTCAACGCTAACGGACATCGCATCTTACGTGAGCGCGTAGGTGTCGGTGTGAGCGTATGATAACTACAAGGCGATGCTGTCAAGAAGGCGAAAGTCCGTTCTTCGAAAATCCATTTGCGCAGGTTACATCAGCAGCACGTTGGCGCACACACACTCTAAGGCAGTAAAAGCTAGCTTGTTGGGCTGTTGTAATCTCATTCGTTACGCAACTAGATGAGCCGGTTCTATTGTGTAACAAAGAAAGGTGGCGCGTGCGGTTACACAACTTCCAGCTGTCAGTTTCTGTGATCGAGTTCTCCTAAAGAAACCAATGTGACTAGGCACGTCGCGATCAACCTATAGTGAATGGAGAAGACACACACATACACGGCGCTTCAGTGTGCCTCTCTTTGTCTTCAGATTCTTGCGCTACTCCCCTGCAACGGTGAACAACTTACAAGCCCTGCTCGAAACGCTGCTGAAGTATATCTCGTCAGACCACAGAACCTGTGCCTGTGCATTTTCTTTACATGAGTGCCGCAATGGACATGAAAGCAAGTCGCCATTGACGTTCGTAGATTGAATATAGTCAGGACACGCAACAGTTGTTTGCATTATTCGAATTTCGAATGAAACCTCTTTTGAGGGCGATGAGCATTTTTTTTCGTATGCGGACGTTGTACAGGCAGATCAAAGCACAGTCAGAACTTATGTCGAAGCAACTCGCCTACCATTGGAGCTACGGGTTGGCCCACCACGATAGCACCGATGGGGACAATATAATCACGAGGATTGATCTGCAAATTTACTAATTCATTTATTTATGAATACTGCCATCCCTGCTTGTGATTTCAGACGGTGGGAATGAGTCACAGATACAATATCTTAGAAAGCAGACTTTTAGCATATTTGGGAAACAAAAATAAACAATAGGAATGGGGACTCTTAACATGCAGAAGACTCTGAGATGTAACAAAATATTTCTATGAAGTGCAATTTACAAAGTCGGGAAGCCCAATATGGCGGTAGAGAAACCAAAGCAAAATTTGATCGATCGTCGTCATGCTCTATTTCATAGAAGTTACACGTGACAACATGGTTTCCAGCTCTACATAGGCATTCGCGACTTGAGTTTAAAGGTAAAATTACCGAGCAGAAACACCAAGGCAAAGAGATGGCACGCAAAAAAGACAGGGTGGAACGCAGCAGAGCTTACATACGCCGCAATAACGTGGTCGTACTTACGTCACAACGGCTTAAAACATGAAAGTACGGGACGAGGGCAGTTTTGTTAAATCTTTGAACAAATGTTTAGTCTTCGTCTGTTTGCGATATAGGCGTACCTTCTTCTACGCACTTAACAACTGGCTGCAAGTTCGCGTCAGATTGCTCAAGGAATAACAATACATTTCACATCACACTGATCACTGCAGGAATGTTGCTCCACGAAGCTGCAGGATGGGAGGTCTACTCTAGTTCCTTCTTTACTAAAACAAGCCAGGCATGAAACCACACTGCCTTAACAAACGTCTCCATCAATAGTCACCCAGCCTCCATGCCTGCTGATGCACGACTCTGAGAGTAAGGATACGATATGAAATGCTACTGCGTTTGCTCGTTCGAGGAAGTGGCGCCAAGAAACATCTGTCAATAAAGCGCGTCATGCAAGCCATACCATCCACCCAGACTGTCACAAACTCCGTGCGACACGTTAGTGCACATAATGCCGTAGCTCGTAGTTCTAACAAAATCCTGACTTCGTCTCAAGGGCGCAGCTATACCTTTCTCTCCATCGGTACAACAAACAAATATGTACTCTCTCGTATGAGAACGCCCTAACGTACTGAGTTAGTATAAGACAGTTTATGGCCAGTTGCATGCTGTTCAGCTAACATGCTAGATGACGCCGGCAAGTACAACTAAGGATGCTCTGCATCCACCGATTGGCCGGTGGATGCTGACATTCCCAAGGTAAATCTTGTACAGATGCACAAATACCCAAGAAAGTGAACCATGACGCCACTGTAGCTTATTACAGAAAGCACCGAATGAGCAGTTAGTAAAATGTGTGTTCAACTTCATCTTACAGCAACTTATTAGTTCGCCCCCTTGCATTTCACTTCGCCCTAATATTTCTACAACTGAATTACCCGCAACAATAAATTGATTACCTGAATCCACAATCAATAAGTACTTGAACGCCTGACTTTCAAAGGAGGATCGCTAACATTTTTTTTGGAGGGGGGGGGGGGGGGACAGCGTACAGTTGTTGACAAACTAGGGCTTGAAAACAATACATTTGTAAGTAAAAGTGGACCGGTGAGAAAAGGCATAAACATGACAATTGCAATTGCATAAACGTTTATTTTCTGCTGTGGCACCCACCCAGAGTTATTGAGAAAACGCGTGCCGAGAGATACGCCAACTGTGGTTAATCATTTATTGCTTGAGAAGAAACGTGCCTGAATGTTGCGTGTAAACGAAGGTTGTTTAAAGACCAGACATCCTTTGGTACGCGCACACTAGACTAGGGACTGTTCAAACGTTTTTTTTTACGCCTGCGTGTTGTTCCCATGCCCATGGTCACACTGCTCTTTCTCTGAGACAGCCCATGTTATGTATACGCCTACTGTTCTTTTTCGTCTCAGCTAGTGACGCGGACTGTTGGAATTCAACAAAAAAACATATACAAGTGCTATCATCCCAAGAATGACAACAAGTACTCACACCCTACGAGCGGGAGGTTGCGGTCAGATGAAATTCAACTGCACTGAAATGTGTGTCCGGGCTTTAGTGAACTTGAGTAGTATGAAATCCGGCATCACCTGCTCTTATTATTTCTTTTTCGCTTAGATATATGCGCGACATTCTGCCGAGAAATTTTGAACACGTTCACACTACGCAAAAAAATGTCTTGTCCGATTGACGACACACCAATTTATCCCTAAAAAACACAGGCACGACGTTGGCAGATTTTTCCTGCCTGGTTCATTCCACTTCGCGGAAACTGTGCATATAGGGTACCCACAGCACTTGGCACAATTAAGTTGCCGATCGTAAGGTGCAAAGCTTAGCACTTTAAAGGTTTCAGCCGCGCGACCTTACGGCCCAAATTAGCACTAGTAAAGAACAAGGGTTTCAGCCACAAATTTCTCATGAAGCATATGCATTCATGTTTAAAATTTGCCACGGCAAAGCTAGAAATGACATGAACGTGGCTGTTTGCATATATACGCATATACATACGCATATTCATTCATTTATATATATCTAATATGTATATATGTAATATGTATAATATATATATATATATATATATATATATATATATTCATATATGTAAGAAAGTTCTTGCTTTGGCCTTGAACTGGACGACAACGCTAGGTGTGATGACTGCAGTGGTCAGGATAGCGAACACATTCCGTGTGACTTTCCTGGCTACATTGTACGGAGTCGTTCGTTCAGAAGTGTTTCGACAGGAGCTAGTTGCTATGAAATGACTTTATGGTGCCTGGTTGCGCTGCTGAGGTGGCACACACCGACACTAACACGCAAACACGAAATAGAGACGGATCACTCGCAACGCTGCCAGCTTGCGTTGGTCGCAGACCGTTATCAGAGCAAATTATTTTGGAATACTTAGCTCATAAGTCTTCGCAAAAGAGGGCCACCAGGCCATGCTTAAAAGTTTTATGGACAAGAGAACTGCCCAATAGGCTGAAGCCTTTATTCGTTTTCTTTGTACTGCATGTGATCCTGCGTTGTGACAGCGTGCGGCAATCTTGAACGACTGTGATAGTGTTACCGTGTTATCTGCCTGTGTCTACTTTATTATTTTTTAATTTTTACACCTGTCCCGTCTCCCCATACTGGCTAGCAAACCGGTATTTTCTGTTTTCGTTAACCTCCCCGCCTTTCCCCTCTCTCTCGCCTCTCTAAAACCCACCTTTTTTTAGGTCAAAATATTGTGTTGACCAAGGTTGCTAAGCTCGCGTGCAGTCGGCTTTCTGCACAGAAAACGGTCGGCTAATATTTAATGTCATTAAAAATCTTCGCACACGAATACAGCACCAAATGTCCGTTGACTCGTAAACAGAAAGTGATTTACACATATACCCTTGTGTAATTATACAGACATATATATTTTATGCAGAAAAACACATCCCATTTGCACTCACTGTACACGCGAAGACATTAGAACTTAACAGCGAAAACACAAACATATAACAAAAAAGACTAATATTCTAGCAAGTTGCTCGAACGCTCCACATGTGCCCGCGTATACGACCGCTGCAAGCAATTTCGGCTTCGCTATCTATTACACGTGCAATGCAGCGAAGCAAAAGCTGCAACAGCTGGAATCACTTTCCGGATTTTAGATACTGCTAACGGAATAAGTCGTTCGGAGCAAATTATGGTTCGTTGTGTCGGGCTGCTTGGCTTAAGGTTGCCTAAACATAAAGGTAGTTTTGCAAAACAATGTGTCAGCTAGTGTTCTCGGTTGACAGCTAATCCACTGTCACATACAATTAGATCACTTAGTGTTCTGCCGCTAATAAAAATTAACCCTACATTTCCTCTACCGAGATTTAGTCTAAATGCATAAAACAAAAAAAACAAAAGGTGTAAACCTCTTCGATGACGTTCAACCAAAGAGGTTTGGAAATAACTTGGTTGAAAAGCGAGAACTCGACCGCGACCAATCAACCGCGTGTTCAAATTTACGCAGGTTCATATGCGTAAACCTTGAATATTATCAGATTCAGCGCACAGCAGGATACTCGAACCATTATAACGGAGGCTTTGCTGCGTTCCGAGGGTGCGCTGAACGTGTCGAGCTACGAATGTCGCAAATGAGTCTCTCCGCCCCAGACCGCGAAGTTCCAGCTCAGGAAAGGTCACAGACGGCAAAAAAGCTGCACAGTCGAAACGGCCGTACCTGTCCCCACTAGGCTCAAAGCTACAGACCCGCTAGCGTAAGCAGCAACCCTGCTCGTTTCCATAACAACGACCTCTCCAGAGATAGAACCCAGATATGCGCGTGAACACGAGAACGGTGTCGGTGTAGAGAACAGGCTAGCATGAGACGGGGATTCGCTATGCCGTTGCATAAAGCAGCAAGCGGTGGCTTTCGGCGCACGAAGGCGGCGAAACTTCCTCGTTACGTAAGATCCAATCTTCGAGCACACGAACTCCCACCACTGCGCTGAACCCCGTGTTGCTGATGGCAGGCAGGCGAATCTCTTTATTCCCAAGTGAGCATTTTTTGTTTGTTTGTCACGGGGAGCCAATCTGCTTCCCATGTGAAAAGACAAAAGCCCCCTGGGGATCATGCTGGCGATCTGAGTCTAGGCGACGTGCAGTAGACTGTGGCTGCGGGTGTTAGGCCACCAGCATCGACCCACTTCTCGTGTTTCTGCGGTTCGCACTGTGCCGTCGTCGTCTGCTAAGTCGATACGCGTGGATACGGAAGGCTTGAGCCTTCCCGCTGAAATGCTGCATGCTGCAGTTGTTCCGAAGCCTATTTGCTTTATTTCGGACCTGATCTCGAGCGTCTAAGAAATCCTCAGGTATATCCAGCATACATAAAAAAATTGTCAGTACGTTAGGAAATTGTGAGCAACTAGCTGTAAAATAACAAGCCCATGACCTCGTCTGAATGCTTATACGTTCGAACATTCAATCACAGGAGCCACGCTTTCTAATTGTAGTTAAAAGCGTGAGTACAAAATCTTACTAATCATTCAATACATGATGTTTCAGTGGCCTACCGTATGCAGCCTGTTAGTAAAACATTCACAGCTCAGCGCCTTACCTGCAGCAGCAGAGCTACTATACCATTTTGTCAGAAATTGCTGCGAAACAGGTGGCAAAGTTACGGGAAAGGAAATTAATGCGGTAGCTTTAAATTGAACCAATTTTGATATATTCGGTTGCTTTTCGGCGATTACATCTTTGATTTATCTAGTTGCAGCGGATTTTTTTCTCTTTGCGCAATGCCTCTCGTGTACGTAGAGCCGATTGAAATATTACTCATATATTTGAAGGACATGGCATTATGTGAAGAAAGCTGGCAATGACTCAGGAGAAAGCGTAGGGCAAAGACCAAGCATGGAGTCGACGTTGGATGACATTCCTGTAACTAATTTTCACACACACACGTGCAAATATCCATGAAAGTGGCCACGAAGATGGCCGCTGTGGTAGCCTATGCTTGGTAAAGCAGCATACATGTAACGCGGAATGTGTGGGCGCAGGTTTCCACCAGCTGAAGTTGTCGTTTCGTCTGGTTGCACTTTTTTGTATATATACTTCCACTGAACATAATACGTAATTTCCCTTTGGTCGGGCGTTGCAACACAGCACTACTCAGATATCAGCTTCTACATTTTTATATGTTGCCATCACCGTCGAACGATGGTCAGTAGTAAGATGCGTTGATTTCGTTAGTCTATAAGCAATGCACTGTGGTGAGATTTCACAATATTAAACTCATTTGAGGTTACAATGTATAAATTCCAAATAAATTTAGTCTTTCCAATTGTTTTCCCCAAGTTAGCGTCCTGATACCATTCAAGCTACGCTCATCAACGTGAAATGAGATCCTCGATATTTACGTATAGTACGAAATACTTACGTTCTGGGTACTTTGCACACAAAAAAAAAATTCCTGTTAAGCACAATACACCGACATTTGCACCGGGATTGCCTTGCGTCTACATAACCAGTACGTCATAGGTTTCCAATTTGCATCCACGTTGATATTGCACCCGGGTGTATGCCACCGGGTGGCACAGACTTGAAGCCATTTATTAAAATAGCAATATTGTTCGCGCTCCTGACACCGTGTGATTACGTTGAATAAACTGAAATTTCGTGAAGTGAAATAAAGTATTTAGAATTTCGGAAAGTATGTATGACTGAACAGCCCCTGTTGGCGATAAGGCCTGCATGCTATTCAATGCGCCGCGGGCCACCAGAACGGTGTTCGACGCCGTTTTAGTACAGGGAAACATTCACACTGATAGGCTTCTTTTTCTGCAAATTGCCACCGTTTCTATTTCACGATAGATTGTTGACATCGCACAGGTGAACGAACGGTATAGCTATTCTAATTTATGCTTACGTATACAGCTCTGCGGCGTAACACGCCACATCGAGTTGCATTTGAGAAACATGTGACGTAACTGACAATACTGCGCTGCTCTTGACCGATCATAGCTGCGTAAATGTTTGTTTATCACATTCATACGAAAGTTTATCATTATCTAGGATAGCCGTACTGTTGGCAACCTGAGCTACCTGCCCTGAGGCGTTAAATGCATGGGGCCGGTAAGCATCGCAAGCGCACCTGCGTTTTTGGTGCTTCACGTTTGTTTGATTTAGTGTTCGTGTATTTCTGCACCAGTGCACTGCTATTATAACAATAATGGCCAACAAATTAGCCCACCAAAAAATTATCAGAAACGCCTCGAGCAAACGCGTCGTCTCCTATAGTGGCGTGACAGGCTGTCACGCGTGCATGGCACGTGAAAATCGTGCAGAGACCATTGAGCATGTTTTGTTAGAATGTCATAGTGCTAACGCATCCATAAGTATAGAAGGATTAAGCTTGAATGAGGCATTAGGCTCTTAGGACAGTACGAAAAACATATAAGAAACTTGCTGTGAAGACTAGTAAATGATAGCTGGAACATTGGTGACGCAAATGAAGGAACTAAAGCGAATCCAAAGGGAACTTTCTAGAGTGGATAACTTGGCTTAGAGTACTAAGATGTTTTTATAGTTAGGTGCGCCACAACGTTTTGAAGTGCGAGTTGGGCGACATGGTGCTATCACCCAGTTGCAAAGGGAATGCTAATGTCATTATAACCATCATCATGATCAACATGATCAGAGGCAATTACAAGGGCTCCCTTTGTCCATACAGAGAGTGGTGTGAAAATATCAGCGCTTTTTTTTACGCGAAGGCACCTCTTTATGCATCATAATAAGATATGCTTACAACTGTACAAGCAAATTTGTTGGGTGCAGCAAGCCTAACACCGAACGGTATAGTAAGGATCCAGAAATGTAGTGTTCTGTTCAGCAGGGCGGCCTGGTTGAAAGCGTGTCACACGACGGTAGCCAAGACGGGCTTGAAGTCCGGGGCTAATTTACGGCAAGTGCTTCACAACCGTACATTCACTACTTTATCCTTTTAATTTTTTTATCCTTCTTTTTTTCACCGTATGACAGACACTGACTGCCACTCCGCACAAACGGGGAAAAGTCAAGCGACCGTAACAGGCTGTACTAGAACAGCGCTTGCAGCGAGAAGGGGACAGTGTAAGCATTAAGCGAAGCAGATAGGTTGTCGCAGAACCATCGCAAATTTCAGGAGGTAAGAGCTGAGAACTTATCCCCAGAAAGACGAGGCACGTCAAGTCGTAAAAGATGTAAAACAGGAGTCACACGGCGAAAGCTTGGAGACATTTTACGGCGCTTCGCATCCCATGGGGAAATTCCTTAATTAAGGTGCCGTATAGTTGTGTTTCCTGGACGTGATCACAATGGATTTCACCGTAATAAAGGCTTCGCAACAACTGCGCTCACTTTTAATCACTTCGCCTCATTCTTTATCTTTGTTTTTTGTGTGAGTGCTTCATGCTGAGATACCGGCGTTCACGTAAAAGCGATGATACGGAGCACGAAGGATGACAAAGGATTTGCCTTGAACTTTGTATGAACTCGCAAGAATACGCGCAGACTTAAAGCGTTTGTTCAAGTACTTCTTGCCAACGTGTGCTTTGTGTTTAGGCAGAACGGTTCTAAAGAAATTGGGAGTTTCCATGTTTTATACAAAAAAAAAACGAAGAAGAAAGGTACTCGCGCTGGCATAAGAAAAAAAAACTCTTTTTGTCGACCTGTCCTAGCTCGCGGAAGCCACAATAGATTTTGAAACCCGCCACTTGCTTTGGGCTGAGTCAGCCCGTCCAAAATGGTAGCGATCACTAATTTCCACGCGGTTCAACGGCAGGGAAATTCCGGATATTGAGGCGTTCTTTTAAAGCAAGAAAGTTTCCGTTTTTTTTCTTCTGATGTGCTGCCATTTTCCATCCAGTGTGGGGAATATTTCGGCGGAAGAATATCAGAGCACAGGCGGGAACACCCAGCCTACCAGGCGCAAGCAATCTCCAGCCTTTCCTCTACGAGTTACTCGTATGTGCCACTTTCATAAGAAACGCTGTTATTTTCTTCGTGTACTCTTAATTGGTTTTTTTTTTCAGTTCTGACTCAATATAAAGAAACAACATAGTATACTGCCATCGGTAACACCCACTAACGCAGGGTGCTACTTTCGCTACCCAGTGCTACCCACTTTCGTCAGCTGCTACGTCGAAAAAAAGAAAAAGAAAAAAAATTTGGTTGCTCGTATTCGGGGCCTTTGGTGACAACTTGATCTGCTTGCTAGAGGGGGCTTCTAGTCGCTTGAGTTTCACCATAGCCGAGGAACGGAGTAAGAAGACGCCTACGCAACAAGAAAATGTTCCGCTTCATGCAGATCAATAAACAAACAAAAACTTTAGCACTGAGTACGTCATGGCTCGAGATGATGTCTACAATCGAGTTTGGCAATGCAAATAGCTCAGACGTGTTTGACAGCCACCCAAAGTAAGGACGAACGAAAAACATGTTAAAATCACTTTCCAATAAAAAAAAAAGAGGCGCTTGGAAAATGCTTCCATATCGGAACTTATACTACTTTTCCACGGAAGCTTAGTTTCAAATTCCCAAAGGATATCATGCAATGCGGATCAACTCCTAATTCATTTAATGATTCAATGTTCGAAATCAACCTTCGAAATAAGTGGCATGGATGGGGGGCATTCCGGAATAATAGAATTCTACCGTAACATTAAAACACTATACAGATTCAATTTTTCATTCAGATCCTGGACAAACCGAGTCTATAACACGAATCTGACGCGAACCAAAGGGCTTCGTACTCATCTGCATAAAGCCATGACCAGTTAGCCAAATAGCATACAACCGAGAAAACGGGTGGGAGTGTGAAAACGTCACGATGTTTGTACTTCTTCGGAAACAAAACCCAAATATATTCGTGTGCAGGCTAGTAAAACGTTACTAGGGCGCTGTGACTTGACAGTATGTTTTTTTTAGGATTTCGAGGACGATGACTTTCGTGGAAGCATGAAATTCAAGGTCTTGAACGTAATATGAGTGTTTCTTATTCCTTAGCTCGTAGAAAAGTTAGGAAGGCCTTGAATAATGTGATTGCCCAAGAGAGCGACGCCAAAGAGGCGGCGCATGTACAGGGGATTTCTCAACCGACTGAAAGTCTGCAAGCCGACGTAAGTCGGCTTGCAGACTTTCAGTCTTTTCCTTTGATGCAAGCCGACGTAAGTCGGCTTGCATCAAAGGAAAAGAAGCTGTGTAACGGAGTTCTCACACCTCTCGGAAGTTCTAGGTGTCCGGCTTCCCAACGTCCGAAATCTACCCATAAGTTTGCAAGCACTTCCCGACATGCGACGTCATGTTTTCACTATACTCCAATATCTTAAACCTTTCTCAGCGTTTCTATCGTCTCCGTGAGGGCCGATGCAAATTCCTTCTCCCTATTCTGCACTGCCTCTACCCGCACCGGCTGCAAGTTTTGCCGGCTCACTTATACGGCCGTTTGCGGCTGCCATGGAAGCTGTGTTGTTGATTGTTCTTGAGATTGACGTACGATAGCGATCACGCTAACGCGCGCCGGCGGCGTTCGTAAAGCCTACGTCACCGCACGAAACCAATAGGAAACTCCCCTTTACAGCTTGACTCTAACAATAAGGCCGTAGTTGCCATATAAGGAGGCACTTAGCTGCTGACACACTCTCCGGCTTTCCATGATACGTTGAAAACTACGCGAGACCCGCGCGAGCAAGGCACACTGGGTGTAGGGGTGTAGGACATATCGTGCGTGGCACCGATCAAGTGCGGAATTGATCCGCCAAGGTTGCGACCCACATATATAACTCGTATCGTCGCGTCCGCGCCCTCCGCGCAAGTCGTCTGCATAAATACGCGCGTACAGGCATGCACACGTGGTCTAACAACGTAAGTGTTGTATTTCTCTCGAACGTGGAAAACATGTAAAACACGTAGTACAAAGAAGAGTACAATAGACAACAGAACACGCCACTGTGCGCCACTACCAATAATTTTACTGAGCAACGATACACGCATTTTTCTCAACCCATTCGCATTCTTCAATTATTTGAAGAAAAATTAACTGACAAAACAAAATATTTGTCCGCAGTGGATATCATCGGTGAGCACATGTCTCATTATAAAACCGCTTGAATACATGTTCATGTTCAGACTAGAGTTCAACTAATGGTCGCAAAGCTTCTATGTGTAATACACACTTATGTCCAAAGGCCCTCCACACAAAGTTCTGATAAAATATGTTGTAAATGAAAAAAAAAATAAGGAGTTTATTCCTGTAGAATGAATTACGTCACCTCTATACTGCGAATCATCTGTTAAATGAACTCACCTGCATAGTCAATGAACTCTGGTGGTGTCTTCGTGCGATGGCGTCGCCATCGCACGAAGACACCATCGTCGATCTGTCCCACTACTGAAAACCAAACACAAGGAGAGAGAGAGAGAGAAAGAAAGGGAAGGAAAGACAAGGAGGTTAGCCAGTGTAAATACCGGCTTGCTACCCTGTACTGGAATAGTGTTATGAAGCTCAATACAGATGGGAGCAGTACATTAGACGCGTCTGTGTGCATGTACTTTTTCCCCCAGTTTGCTTGACTATATCTGTGCATTGTAAAAGTTGTAAAAGTACTACGCGGTAGATAAAAAAAGTAACACTTCTTTGCTTCTGGACGGAGAATCCTTGTGTGAAAAATAACACGAACTTATTGACAGATAAGCACCGCATGCAGATTGTAATACCTTTTCAACACATTTTAAATCGCATAAACGCGTTGTTATTTGCACCTCACAATGACACAAATGTCTATGTTTATATTCTTGTGATGTATACGGTTGAATGTTTTCGAGCCCCAGACGCTACTGACTGTAGGTCCCGTGAGGTCTAATCGCAATTGCCATTATATCTAATTCACTATTGAGGTTATTTTTTATTCGCATTAGCGTTTTCCTGTTTGCTCCGTTCGCGTTAGCTTAAACAAGTCTGTGCGATGCAGCAAATTTTACATCTGGCGGGACTGATATACCACGTTCACTTTATTCTATACGCCGCTGCAGCTGCGATGTCATCTACGTGGGTGTGTGGGGGATGGGGGTGTGGGCTGATAGATGGAAAAGCAGGTAGCAAGAAATGCTGCGGCGAAATATTATGTTGTAAGAAACCGCCACTTAAGTTAGCACATGCACCCAGAACGGCGTTAAAGCTTCATGTGTTCGTGCGCCATTTCCAATTCACCCAGTTGCTGCACTTCTAAATCTATTACAGTTCATCCGCCCACCTAGGAGAAAAAAAGCTCAAAGGAAAACTATTACGAGAGAAAAACCTAACTAAAAGCCGAATACGGTAATCGCTGTGGCGTGTGAAACTTTTAATTCCAGACGAATGTGACTGATATAACTGGAAAGCACCACAAGGAATTAGACACATCAATGAATCTGCACTTGCACCGTGAAATACATCATTTCATTAAGTGGTAAAAATCCTGTCGGTGTAACGGTAGTATTTCTCTGTTCAAAGCGTAGCTAGTACCCCATTGTGAAGAACCTGGCCTATCACAGCAGCGCGAAGTAAGCCCATCTACAGTGAACGATAAGCATAAGTTAGGCTGCTATTAAATCTCAACAAAGATAGGATTGCTTATGTCCTCTGTCAAGCAGCCAACGAGCAGTGGTATCAGCTCTGTCGAGTCACAATCGAAACACTGAGCAAAGCATCTCTGCTTCCTGCGCTGTGCTCTCAGCACTGGCTCTTTAAACGTTATTTAAGCGTAACAAAAAGCACTGCATGCAATTCGGAACAAAAAAATCCCTTTTACGAGATAAGGCTGTCCCGGCAGCTTAGTAAACCATTTCGGCGAGTCACAGGAATGCCGGTCCAATACTCCGCCTTGGTGCATGGCGGTGCTAATATTGTTTACTGCATGTGTAATCCGGGCCACCGTCAGAATAGCACAGTTGATGTCCATGTCGCGCTGTTAACCTTAGGCCATTAATGGGCCAGCTATCAGAATCGCACTGCCCATATCGGCACCACGTCATCCACCTTACGCTTTCATTGGGCCAAGAACTGCCAATACGTTCCGAACGTTCGACCGACCAGACGTAGTACCACCTGGGTTGTGCGACAGGTAGAAAGATACTTGAGCGAAAGATAAATACTAAAGACGTAAATGTGTTTGTGATCTTCACGGAACCTTGTGAATCCTATTTTTGCGTATCGCGTTTAACGCTCAACACACGACTGAAGCACCTCAGCAAAAATTTTATTCAGTCTGTGGGGTTCTTAGCGAAGAAAAACGAGGAAAATAACGATAGCAACTGTCATACGAGAAGGTGAGAGCGCAGAACTGTTGTCGACGCCATCGGCGTTTTGCCCGCGTATGCGTGCGGCGTTGGTGACTGTTGCCGGAGTATATAAATAGGCACTGGTTCACCGTAATAAAGGCTTCGCAACAACTGCTCTCACTTTTATCACTTCGCCTCATCTTTCTTGTATGTTTTTTTGTGTGAGTGCTTCATGTGGAGATACCGGCGTCACGTAAAAGCGATGATACGGAGCCGAAGGATGACAAAGGATTTGCCTTGGACTTTGATGAACTCGCAAGAATCGCGCAGACTTAAAGCGTTGTTCAAGTACTTCTGCCAACGTGTGCTTTGTGGTTTAGGCAGAACGGTTCTAGAAAGAATTGGGAGTTTCCATGTTTTATAACAAACAAAACGAAGAAGAAAGGTACTCGCGCTGGCATAAGAAAAAAAAAAAACTCTTTTTGTCGACCTGTCCTAGCTCGCGGAAGCCACAATAGCTTTTGAAACCCGCCACTTGCTTTGGGCTGAGTCAGCCCGTCCAAAATGGTAGTGATCACTAATTTCCACGCGGTTCAACGGCAGGGAAATTCCGGATATTGAGGCGTTCTTTTAAAGCAAGAAAGTTTCCGTTTTTTTTTCTTCTGATGTGCTGCCATTTTCCATCCAGTGTGGGGAATATTTCGGCGGAAGAATATCAGAGCACAGGCGGGAACAGCCAGCCTACCAGGCGCAAGCAATCTCCAGCCTTTCCTCTACGAGTTACTCGTATGTGCCACTTTCATAAGAAACGCTGTTATTTTCTTCGTGTACTCTTAATTGTTTTTTTTTTTTCAGTTCTGACTCAATATAAAGAAACAACATAGTATACTGCCATCGGTAACACCCACTAACGCAGGGTGCCGAAGTTTCGTCAGCTGCTACGTCGAAAAAAAGAAAAAGAAAAAAAATTTGGTTGCTCATATTCGGGGCCTTTGGTGACAACTTGATCTGCTTGCTAGTGGGGGCTTTTAGTCGCTTGAGTTTCACCGTAGCCGAGGGACGGAGTAAGAAGACGCCTACGCAACAAGAAAATGTTCCGCTTCATGCAGATCAATAAATAAACAAAAAATTTTGCACTAAGTACGTTATGGCTCGAGAAGATGTCTACGATCGAGTTTGGCAATGCCAATAGCTCAGACGTGTTTGACAGCCACCAAAAGCAAGGAGGAATAAAAAAACACGTTAAAATCACTTTCCAATAAAAAAGGAGGCGCTTAGAAAAACCTTCCATATCGGAACTTGTACCTCTTTTCCACGGAAGCTTAGTTTCAAATACCCAAAGGATATCATGCAATGAGGATCAACTCCTAATTCACTTAATGGTTAAATGTTCGAAATCAACCTTCGAAATCACTGGCATGGATGGGGGGCATTCCGGAATAATAGAATTCTACCGTAACTTTAAAACACTATACAGATTCAATTTTTCATTCAGCTCCTGGACAAACTGAGTCTATAACACGAATCTGACGCGAACCAAAGGGCTTCGTACTCATCTGCATAAAGCCATGACCAGTTAGCCAAATAGCATACAACCGAGAAAACGGGTGGGAGTGTGAAAACGTCACGATGTTTGTACTTCTTCGGAAACAAAACTCAAATATATTCGTGTGCAGGCTAGTAAAACGTTACTAGGGCGCTGTGACTTGACAGTATGTTTTTTTTTTAGGATTTCGAGGACGATGATTTTCGTGGAAGCATGAAATTCAAGGTCTTGAACGTAATATGAGTGTTTCTTATTCCTTAGCTCGTGGAAAAGTTAGGAAGGCCTTGAATAATGTGATTGCCCAAGAAAGCGACGCCAAAGAGGCGGCGCATGTACAGCGGATTTCTCAACCGACTGAAAGTCTGCAAGCCGACGTAAGTCGGCTTGCAGACTTTCAGTCTTTTCCTTTGATGCAAGCCGACGTAAGTCGGCTTGCATCAAAGGAAAAGAAGCTGTGTAACGGAGTTCTCACACCTCTCGGAAGTTCTAGGTGTCCGGCTTCCCAACGTCCGAAATCTACCCATAAGTTTGCAAGCACTTCCCGACATGCGACGTAATGTTTTCACTATACTCCTAATATTTTAAACCTTTCTCAGCATTTCTATCGTCTCCGTGAGGGCCGATGCAAATTTCTTCTATTCTGCACTGGCTCTACCCGCACCGGCTGCAAGTTTTGCCGGCTCACTTATACGGCCGTTTGCGGCTGCCATGGAAGCTGTGTTGTTGATTGTTCTTGAGATTGACGTACGATAGCGATCACGCTAACGCGCGCCGGTGGCGTTCGTAAAGCCTACGTCACCGCACGAAACCAATAGGAAACTCCCCTTTACAGCTTGACTGTAACAATAAGGCCGTAGTTGCCATATAAGGAGGCACTTAGCTGCTGACACACTCTCCGGCTTTCCATGATACGTTGAAAACTACGCGAGACACGCGCGAGCAAGGCACACTGGGTGTAGGACATATCGTGCGTGGCACCGATCAAGTGCGGAATTGATCCGCCAAGGTTGCGACCCACATATATAACTCGCATCGTCGCGTCCGCGCACTCCGCGCAAGTTGTCTGCATAAATACGCGCGTACAGGCATGCACACGTGGTCTAAAAACGTAAGTGTTGTATTTCTCTCGAACGTGGAAAACATGTAAAACACGTAGTACAAAGAAGAGTACAGTAGACAACAGAACACGCCACTGTGCGCCACTACCAATAATTTTACTGAGCAACGATACACGCATTTTTCTCAACCCATTCGCATTCTTCAATTATTTGAAGAAAAAAATAACTGACAAAACAAAATATTTTTCCGCAGTGGATATCATCGGTGAGCACATGTCTCATTATAAAACCGCTTGAATACATGTTCATGTTCAGACTAGAGTTCAACTAATGGTCGCAAAGCTTCTATGTGTAATACACACTTATGTCCAAAGGCCCTCCACACAAAGTTCTGATAAAATATGTTGTAAATGAAAAAAAAAATTAAGGAGTTTATTCCTGTAGAATGAATTACGTCACCTCTATACTGCGAATCATCTGTTAAATGAACTCACCTGCATAGTCAATGAACTCTGGTGGTGTCTTCGTGCGATGGCGTCGCCATCGCACGAAGACACCATCGTCTATCTGTCCCACTACTGAAAACCAAAACACAAGGAATAGTGTTATGAAGCTCAATACAGATGGGAGCAGTACATTAGACGCGTCTGTGTGCATGTACTTTTTCCCCCTGTTTGCTTGACTATATCTGTGCATTGTAAAAGTTGTAAAAGTACTACGCGGTAGATAAAAAAAAGTAACACTTCTTTGCTTCTGGACGGAGAATCCTTGTGTGAAAAATAACACGAACTTATTGACAGATAAGCACCGCATGCAGATTGTAATACCTTTTCAACACATTTTAAATCGCATAAACGCGTTGTTATTTGCACCTCACAATGACACAAATGTCTATGTTTATATTCTTGTGATGTATACGGTTGAATGTTTTCGAGCCCCAGACGCTACTGACTGTAGGTCCCGTGAGGTCTAATCGCAATTGCCATTATATCTAATTCACTATTGAGGTTATTTTTTATTCGCATTAGCGTTTTCCTGTTTGCTCCGTTCGCGTTAGCTTAAACCAGTCTGTGCGATGCAGCAAATTTTACATCTGGCGGGACTGACATACCACGTTCACTTTATTCTATACGCCGCTGCAGCTGCGATGTCATCTACGTGGGTGTGTGGGGGATGGGGGTGTGGGCTGATAGATGGAAAAGCAGGTAGCAAGAAATGCTGTGGCGAAATATTATGTTGTAAGAAACCGCGACTTAAGTTAGCACATGCACCCAGAACGGCGTTAAAGCTTCATGTGTTCGTGCGCCATTTCCAATTCACCCAGTTGCTGCACTTCTAAATCTATTACAGTTCATCCGCCCACCTAGGAGAAAAAAAGCTCAAAGGAAAACTATTACGAGAGAAAAACCTAACTAAAAGCCGAATACGGTAATCGCTGTGGCGTGTGAAACTTTTAATTCCAGACGAATGTGACTGATATAACTGGAAAGCACCACAAGGAATTAGACACATCAATGAATCTGCACTTGCACCGTGAAATACATCATTTCATTAAGTGGTAAAAATCCTGTCTGTGTAACGGTAGTATTTCTCTGTTCAAAGCGTAGCTAGTACCCCATTGTGAAGAACCTGGCCTATCACAGCAGCGCGAAGTAAGCCCATCTACAGTGAACGATAAGCATAAGTTAGGCTGCTATTAAATCTCAACAAAGATAGGATTGCTTATGTCCTCTGTCAAGCAGCCAACGAGCAGTGGTATCAGCTCTGTCGAGTCACAATCGAAACACTGAGCAAAGCATCTCTGCTTCCTGCGCTGTGCTCTCAGCACTGGCTCTTTAAACGTTATTTAAGCGTAACAAAAAGCACTGCATGCAATTCGGAACAAAAAAATCCCTTTTACGAGATAAGGCTGTCCCGGCAGCTTAGTAAACCATGTCGGCGAGTCACAGGAATGCCGGTCCAATACTCCGCCTTGGTGCATGGCGGTGCTAATATTGTTTACTGCATGTGTAATCCGGGCCACCGTCAGAATAGCACAGTTGATGTCCATGTCGCGCTGTTAACCTTAGGCCATTAATGGGCCAGCTATCAGAATCGCACTGCCCATATCGGCACTACGTCATCCACCTTACGCTTTCATTGGGCCAAGAACTGCCAATACGTTCCGAACGTTCGACCGACCAGACGTAGTACCACCTGGGTTGTGCGACAGTTAGAAAAGATACCTGAGCGAAAGATAAATAGTAAAGACGTAAATGTGTTTGTGATCTTCACGGAACCTTGTGAATCCTATTTTTGCGTATCGCGTTTAACGCTCAACACACGGCTGAAGCACCTCAGCAAAAATTTTATTCAGTCTGTGGGGTTCTTAGCGAAGAAAAACGAGGAAAATAACGAAACTGCTCAGAAAGAGCGTCGAGGCGCCTATAAGTAGTAAGCTTTACATTCTCTTCTCACTGGCTTGACAGTACTTTGATAGCAATTCTTAGCAATCACTAACAGTGCAGGCCTGCATACGTTAATGAAATACGCGTCCGTCTGGTCAGCCTCCATAGCGAGCTATGGCTCCGAAATGTTAGGGGCTCCCTATATGCGGATAAAACCGGCGGTTACCTGGCGGTGAGCCCGCTTGGCTTCTTCGTCGTTTCGCAGCCAACTTGATAGCACATCGCTCGCGTGTCGGCAAGGCGCGCTTATCAAAAATGCCAAATCTATGCTGTCTCCAGCTGTGCTTCAGCGCGTGGAATGTGAGCGCAGCGGATCGTAAGCGGCTCTTTGTTAAAACCGTTTAGTACGAAAATAAAGACGAACACTTGCTGGTGACACCAGCTCTATTCTGTCCTTGAAGCACTCGTCGAAACCGCGTCTCGCAGTTCTGCAATGACGGTGGGTGAAATAAAATGAAAGCGGTACAGCTGGCGCTAGGAATTTCTTTCGCAATGTGCAGTGGTTGCACGGTGCGTGACGGACTTTTAGATCGCGACATCCTCCCGTAAATGTGTTCCAGCGACAAATAATTATGAGGTGCGCTGCTAGAATACAGAGACGCAATGCGTAAGGTACTCGAAAACATGCCAGACAGCGGAATGTTCCCGAATGCCGCAAGTGATGAGTCGATAACGAATGTAAAGAACGCGTCAAATAGTTCCGACGGTGACGGGGCCCTGGCACGTGCACTCTGATGACAGCAGCTGCTTCAGCGGCATTCATTCCTCGCGCAAATAACAGAGACGAAAAATTGTTGTCGCGACTATAAGTGTTTCATAGACAGCTGTAATTCAGTGCCATACTCAGTTCAATTCTTCGTAGACAACGGTACGGCAGCTTCGCAAGAAGTGTCGGCAGCGAGGAATCTATCGAACGCGTTCTTTGCCATTGTCCACGGTACAGCAAACACGGGCAGTCACTGGCGACCAAGCTGGCGCGTCTTGACGACCGGTCGCTTTCCGAGCAGACAGTCCTGCAACGCCGGCGTACACAGTCGTCACACCACAAGTCGGTCTAGGGACTCTAGAAGTTTTTGCGTTCGAGTAGCCTGTTAGAGAGACTATAGTTCTCGCACGTTCCCGACCTCTTGTATTTTGAAGCGAAAGCTTCATTACGCATCCTCGGGCAGCCACCGGCGACTCAACATTTTTTGACCTCAACATAGGTGAAACCCAAAGAGAGCAATAAGGCGCGTTTATAGTATTAGTAGTTCCACATACAGTACTTTCTTTCTTTTTTCAATTTTCTGCAAGGTTTACAAGCGCGAAAGTGGACTGCCAACTTAACAGACCGATGAAACCCGGAGCTCAAGCGCGCCAATAAGATTGAAATGTGGAGCAAGGCGTAGCTTTTGAAGACCGCCGAAATCCGCACATCACGGGCGCTTTCCGCAAGCAACACTGCGTATCACAGCGTCACGCGTCGCGCCAGAACGGAGCATGTGAAAGGAAGCTGCATCTGCGCGCCGCGGTGCCGCTCAGCCGCCGCCGCACCGCCACTTGCATGTGAAACAGGCTCCACGCGGCAGACGCCGGAGATAGAACGCGCGCCCTCTCCCCCATGAGACTTGCGCGTGACGGAAGGCGGCGCGCTTCCTCCCCACTTTCCTCCCTAGCACGCGCGAGATTGAGCCGCCGTCGTTGGCCCACCCTCGCACACTTTCACTCGCACATACAGCATACGGCGCGCAGCGACCACGTTATCGCCCCTTGACTTTATACGGAACCTCACGGCGACGACAGAAATTCGCCTGGAGTGTCCACATAACTGCTATCGTAATAAAACAACGATTTGAACGTAGTTCTGAGGAACTTGGGAGTCACAGTTGTGACATTTGCTGCGGTAAAATAAGCATTTTCCCATATCTCGTTATTCATCTAGAGCTGTCACTAAACGTGACATCTAAAAGGGCAGTATAAGGACCCCCAGGCTCAGTGCAGTCGTTGATCCCATCTATAGTCAACATTTTAATTTAATCTGACGACCTAAGCCAGGATCATGCTCAGATTAGACTTATTTAGAATAAATGTAACTAACACAGCTTGAAGACGCAGAGATTTCCTAAGTGTTATCAAAATATGCCTATTAAGTTGGTTGGAATCGACATTCAAGGTGGTAGCGAGCCTTCACACCTTTGCTGCTAGTTTAATGAAGAGGCCACTGAGGCTCATTCGCTTCTCGCGATCAATAAGCAAAACACAGATATACGGCAGTGAAAGCAAGAACCGCAGGACCTTTTCGCAGAAAGCTTCCTTCCTTCCTTAGCCGGAAGCACGCTGGAAGGCGGACAACGACTTCACCTCAGGGACGAAAGATGGTATTTCTATGTTGGCAAAAAATAGCGCAACAGCACTGATGGTGATGCATTAAATATCAGTTACGTTCATGTGCTATATAAGTTTCAGTTATCGATTTGTATTTATCAACTCCATTGTTTAAAAATTACTCAGCAGTATTACCAGTCGCATTTGAACGTTTGTTGAACACGCAGAAAAAATGAAACCATGCTTCAAATCTTTCACTTAGCACAGAACAAAATAGCATGCAAAATTCAGGACTTCAGGATTGATGTTTAGAAAATAATTGGTGCGTACAGCCCACCTCAAGCACACCACACAAAGCCCCATTTTTAACTTATGTCTACATTGTTCAATTAAAAAATATGGAAATTACGCTAACTAAAAATTATTTTGTAGAACTGGGGCGCTATAACGTAAAATGATCCCAAACTGTTTTCATTCCAATTACTGCAATCAGCATCCACGATTGGTCAAAACATTTTCGGGCAACTCCCAACTTCGCCTGTCTGTCACGCGACGTCACGAAAACCGCGATAGCTCCCCATCTGATATATCGTGTACACACTGATTATGCATGATTAAACCGCACAAAAGAAAAATAATCATTCCTGATTCGACGCCTTTTCCCCATTAGCCCTCTGCTATTGGTGCAATGTTTTCTGGGTACGCCCACCTCGCCTGTCTGTCACGCGACCTCACCAAACCGCAAAAAGTCACCACGTCAAAGTGACGTGAACGCGAAAAAAATGCATTAAATGCCGAACAAAATAAAATATTTCTGAATAGCCACAGACTGCCCCGTTCCGAAAGATGGCTGCCCGCCGATCACTCAGGCCCTCGCTACTCCCACATTTCGGTGAGCATGTATTTATTTGCGCTTGATAAACTTTTTTTGCGTGGCAGTAAAACGTTATCGAGCCCTTTCGGCATGCATACGACATCGCTCGGCCAACTCTTCCTTGCTGAGGATCCGTTTTAGCGGCATTCTTATCCTTCCGTTGCACGCCGCGGTAACTTTCGACCAGCCACCGGAAGTAAGGCGAAGCGGACCAATCGGAGAAGCCGGCACCACCCACTTCATGCGGTTATCTATTTTGACTGTGCTGACTCGGCCCCATCGAAACCCTCTCCACTAGAGCGTGCTCCTCGCCTCTTGTCAGCCAATTAGATAAGAAAAAGCCGCTGAGCGTGGACAATGCTATTGGTTTTGAAAGCGAACAAAGGTGACCTCCTATAAACGAGGAGAGTGTTTGATTGGGTTGTTCAGAGAACGCTGCGGGTCACCGCCCGATGCTTGCGACGGTGGTTGCGTCAGGTGGTTGCGTCAGGTGTTTGGAATCAAAACAGTTTGTAATCATTTTACCTTATAGCGCCTCGAGCAACGAAAACAGAACGGTAATTAAATTATGCTGCACACAAAATATTTCACTATAGAACTAAAATACAATGTGCGAGTCATTTCAGATATTTCTGTATTACAGATCATTACACTGAAGAACCACAAAATGGAACGTGTAAACATGGCCGCATGCTACTACCGTCAATAACCATAACGGCCTGTTCATTATATTTGTTTCATGTCAGGATAATCTATTGAACTACACGTTTGATTTACATAAACCAATATGTCAGCGGCGTGAGCCAAGAACGTGGTTTGCACCCCTTTCTTCTTTTTGGTGCTCCCCATCACTGTCGGCTGCAAGCGCTGGTCGCTGCTGTCACTCCCAACGGAAATCACGTGCCCCTGCCTCCAAGATTACAGCGACGTCCACTGCAATCTCGGAGGCAAGGCCCGCCGGCCTTCGCCGACCCAATGACAGAGCGCGCCCTGACATCCTAGTTCTCACTTCTGCAGCAATCGGAAGTACTGTCCGCTTCGAGCGCCATCACTTCGCCACTGCCATAAACCAGTAAGGCTTACTGGGACCTCCGCACTAATGGGGAGAACAACGGACGTGCCAGGCATATATAATAGGCACTGCACACACTCGATGCGATCAGCTTGAGTCAGCTGTCCCGATGACCAAGCCCGACTCAGGCGCCTGCACATTGCTGAGTGGGTCGAGCGGGTCAATCCTTGTCCCCTTTTCTCGGGCTGGCTAAGCCTTTTCTGACGTTCCCTCAAACCAATCCGCTAGTCCTTACATCAGCTCGCAACGCATATTTTTGCCGCCTGATTTGACCTTCTGCAAAAGCAGAGTGCCTCGACATTGAGCGTTCATAATAACGTAGCTGTTGACACGTCAAGACATACTCGGAAAGCGAAGGGAAATAGCGAAAAGCATGACTTTCTGGAGAAGCCTCGCAATGCCAAGTTCAGCGACGAGTTCAGTGTCTTTTGCAAACGCTCAAAAGCATTCTTGCCAGAGAACTACATTTGCGCGGGAGCTTCTACGTCAGCGTCACTACAAAGATCATAGGCGGATTGTTTGTGACGCACGTGGCGCTCTCACTATAGCGCAGAAGACCTTTATGCGTACGGCGTAAAGAAAGATGTCTATTGTCTGCTAACTACTGTAGAAACGCAGTGAAGCCGCTCAATAGACGCGAGGCCGCACGACAAGTCAGCAGTAAGTAAAAGCGTGTGGTTGCAACAGGCAACATATGGCGTGAGTCAAGCGCTCTATACCGCTACGCTCCCCCGTCGCGACAGAGGTCCGCGCCAGGCGTATGTGGAAACGTTTGTCCTTATGTGGCGGCAAACGACCGCTCATCAAAGCCCTTCACGTAGAACGTAGCGAAAAGAAAAAAAAGCAAGATTCACATTTTACAAATCAACCTCTCCGTCTTTAATTTTCCCCCCATTTTTGTTCATCTTACTAACGCCGCACAAGACTGTGGAAGTTGCTAAAGTCACAGTGTTCGTTTGCTTCAACTGATTTTTTGTTTTTGTTTTTATGCGTACGCTTTATTTTGTAATATATTTGCAGCACTTCGTTAACCACACGCCGTCCATAGCGGTCGACTTCTATTTCGAGCAGCTCTTTTTGAAGCGACTGACCGTTCACACAAAATGGCGACGCGAAACATGATGCGTAACTGGAAGAGGAGTTTCTCGAGGAAGAAAGGCAGGCGCTGAAACTGCTATGCTTTTATGACGCAATGACAACTTGATGTCAGCCTACTTGTTCATTGTTTTTTTCAGAACTGCGGAACTTTCGACGGAAATCAATCAGCAGAGCGTTGAAAATGCTAACAGACTGCGCAAATGTATTTAGCGATTATCTTGTTATTTTTATTGCATTTCGCAGTACTAAGAAATACGTTGTTTAGGGCTAGTACATAGGATTGTTAAAAAGCATACCCAGGACAGAGAAGAAACTTCAAACAGCGTTTTATTCCTTGAAGCAAAGATTTATGCATTTGAGCGCCAACATGCGACATTCATGCTTACATTCCCCCATTATGAGAAGGGAAACCTCTTTATTGCTCGAAAACATCGAAGGGGTTCTCAGCCAATCTGACCCAAGTTCAAAATCATATCGGCTGCCTCAATTTCGTGTTTAATCCTGTGGCGTTCTTAACTTAACAAAAATATTAAAAAGTAGATGCAATTAAGGACAGCTTACAACCACAGCTTTTACAATGATGCACGAACCAGCCATCACGTGTGTTTTAACATTATCTGCATATTCTCTGAGGCATTCCTTGAAGCAGTGGCACATCTGACTTATGGAATGCTTCCCACACGATAGCGGTGTGCTGCAAACGACATTACAAGTACAGCCGAGGAACTGCACTTTGTGTTTTTTGTTACAAGACATTTCTGTAGGAACACGGTTACTGAAATGATAAGGTTTACCATGCTTACAGCACGAAGAGAAAATAACGTTTGCTTTCGGTGGTTCAGTATACATTTTCAGATTTATGGAAACCTTATGTATATCAGGCCTAACTGCTGCGTTTCTATTCCGCTTGTCCGAGAGGGGATGTGCCGAACTTTGTTGAGCAACCCACTCTTCTAAGCACTGACTCTACAACTACTATCAAACATTTATGGGATAATCGGCAGCCGACAACCTCTTAGAATGGTCTTCTAAGGCAGTGGCCATTTCATGTGCACAATATTTTTCAAGTTCTTTAAGCAAAAAAGCTGTCTATAATCCATCTCATAACAAGCTTATAATTCACTGAGGAAAAGTGGAGCATACCTTTGTTGCCACAAGGCTGATAACGCAATAGAGTCCTGTCAGGGTGAAAAAACAAATTTTGCCTGGTCAAAACGTGTTTTGACCAGGCAAAACCCCCTTGCCTAAACCCCCTTTGCCTGGTCAAAACAAGTTTTGACCGGGCAAATGTTTTCCAAAGAAAAAGAAATCTCGGACCAAAATTTATTTAAAAAACCCGAAGTTTCGGTGCCCGACCGGTTGCGTTTTAAGGAATATTTTGGTTGGAGTTCTCATTCTCTTATATTCAGTTTTCTTCAACCAGACAGACACCTGCCGAATGTAAAACTTTCAGTGTCACATTGCTTGAGCACCATTCTATGTTTTTGAGATAACGAGGTTGAATTTCTTAGAATGTGGTGCGAGCATGTACGTCACGCGTTGTCATTGAAGTGTATAAATTGATCTCTCCAGGAATAAGACGTTGCAAAATTAAGCCCTCATGCCTTGTGTATACTTCATTGTTTCCAATGTGCTCGTGCTAGACAAACCTTTTCTTTATAATGCCATAGCAACAAGACCAAGTTGTCGCGAAGGTGTGTTCGATAGATGCATTTTCGTCCTACCTAAGGAGGTACCAGTTATGACGTGTGACGCCAGTGATCACGTCTCTGCCGCAGCACTCGTCGCAAAAAAGAACACTTGCAACTACAGACTAACCATCTTCCACACAATAGTGAGCCTTTAGGAACAGTGGCGATGTGAGTTATGCTATTATGGCTTCAAAAGTGCTGGTAAGATTACACGTAAGGAGCGGTGTTAGCTTCTTTGCAGTCTACACAAAGAAGATTTATTTTCATTAGATAGTCTTGATCAGGCAAAAGGAAAAGCTCGAAAAAAGATTGCTGCGACCGTAAACCTAGGATTTGACACTTTACCTTTCAATATACGTACTATAAGAGACACGGTAGTCGTTGAGAGGTGTTACCATGCAGTCATTAAAATAATCAGTCGATAATTATCCACTTTACTTACAGAAAAGTATCCAACCGACCAAAGTACGAGTACTCTTACAACAAACAATATGGCCTACATTGCCGAAAATGATGGTGGAAAAACAATGCTGACAAGGTCTTGTAGATAGCCTCGGCTTCAAAAAAAGAAAAATGACTCTAAATGCCATATTAACAAAACTTTACGCGCAGTACTCTGGTACGCTGCTTTGCGGAGTACCCAATGGGATTCTCAAGCATTCCAATGAGTGTTTCCAACGCATGTAACTGTATTATACCATTTGGGTTCACTGATAATAAATACCTCTTTATCACAGCAAATAACAACAATATATGCGAGCGTCATTCGACGCAAATGAATGTAAGGTCTCCCGTGAAAGCTAGGTTTGAGAGCGTCGATGGAAAACTTTGCTTCAAAGCATGGATCATGGCAAAGTGATACAGGAATTAGGAAATGAATTTACCACAGAACAAAGAGTGGCCGCTTCATATGAGGGGCATCTCGACGATGAACCAAGTATACTACGCAGTTGCATTGCAAAAGAATAAATCGAAACTTTTTTTGTTGTAGTTATTCAAGAGCGACGCTTGTCGCGAAGCGTGGACGTGGTTTACGTTAGGCTTTGCTGCTGTCTTTTGTAAAAGGTCCCTTTAGATTTATTGGAGAATAGGTCGACATCTGCCTAACAACATCAAAAAGAAAATTGACTTCTTGTAGAGAGAAGGGCATTTTTTTCACACCTCCACGAACCATGCCTGCAACGTGCACCTTCCACCTTCTATCACAGCATGTACAAAACTATTTCTACATAATGTGATGTTTCTTCGTACTGTTACAAGCGTGGTTTCTAGAAAATTATATTGTCTAGATTGCTTAACCAACATGTTACTTGCACGAAGCAGTATGAGCCAAACAAACGGAATGCTTTCTTCGCTGAGCAGCTAACTTGTAAATGGTGCTGTTTGCTTTGGAAGGAAGATCACAGTCATAGCAATGTCCATGGTATTAAAAACATCCTGCACTGCTGCCTGCTGGATATGGAATGTAATGGCGTATTCTGAAGCTAGCCCACATCGTTAGTACAACTAAGGAAAAAAGATTTTATTCGAAATTGTGCTTCAGGGTCGTTTCGGCCCATACATTCACCTTGTGTGCTGTCAAAACATATTTGAATGATGGTTTATTGTTCATTCGAGCTTCTACTTTACACTTCTGCTTTGCGTAGTTGAACTAAATCAGTAAGTAATAGGTTTTCGAGTCATTTGCGCTTGAATATAAAGACAGGTGCAGGCAAATAGTAATCCAAAACACTTACATTATTTCGCTTGAGATAGACCTGCCGCTAGAGCTGATCAGCAATGGTGCGCTCCTATTGCAATCATTGCTAGTTTTATGCTCTCTTGAACAGCGGTAGTCGTTTCAAAACAGTAAAAATAAGGAAACGTGGCCTTTTTATTTCCTGGTATTAGGGCAGCACTCACAAAAATATATACGACACGCGATAAGGATTCCAGCAGATGCTTCAAATTATTCAAGGAAAACAAATATCTGGGATGTTTTTGCGTGTGGGCTGTAAATGATTTCGCATTTTGCTCGTGCATTGAAAATACACACTATGTAACATCCTTATTTTTTGAAATCTTGATATGAAAGACAATGTGGCCAGGGATTATCGACTCCACCATGAATCATCGTCTGAACCATAACTACACAATAGCATTCACAGAAAATATGAAAATGGGCAAGAAGAGCAGACAAGTACTGCTAACCGCTGATCAAGTTTCGTGTAAGATAAAAAATTATGTTTTTTAAGAAGGTGTCTCTGCGGTCACAAACGAGAAAATGGTGCGAAATACATAATGTTTGAATAAATGTACGCGACGTTAGAGTACCCTTTGTTTAGCAGCTAAAAATGCGCGAGGACACAAAGAAATCACGACACTTTTCTGTAAAGATCAGTAACATCTCATTTTCTCTGTCTTTTTGATACCTAAGGATTATGGAAATCAGGCAACCAAATGAACAATAACTTTAAGAACTAAAGCCAGCCGATGCATCCATCAAAACAAGCTACTCCTGCAAGTTGTTTAAAATATGCCATGGCGCGAGCACTATTGATGATGCTTTATAGCAAGCGGAAACCACAAGTAGTTAAAGGAACACTTCGAAGCCATGTCTCACAACACGCAGGCGGAAGAACACCTGCAGGTAGAAAACAGCAGAGACTGGGAATATATAACAGCCAGACACGCAAGGATATCTTTTGTAGGAGATACTGCCTACATATTTTGCATAATGTAAACATGAACGCGAGAAAAGAGGCAGAGAATGTTACCAGTCAACAATCGTTGTCAGTTCTTGCAGACTATTTGAATTCTATACGATCCAAAACTTTGATGCACCCGCCGGGTAGGCTCAGTCAGCTAAGGCGTTGTGCTGCTTAGCACGAGATCGCGGGATCGAATCCCGGCCGCGGCGGTCGCATTTCGATGGAGGCGAAATGCAAAAACGCCACTGTGCTTGCGTTGTAGTGCACGTTAAAGAATCCCACGTGGTCAAAATTAATCCGGAGCCCTCTACTACGGCGCGCCTCATAATCAGAACTGGTTTTTGCACGTAAAACCCCAGAAAGAAGAAGAAAAACTTTGATGCAAGAAGATCTCCTGTTTTTGAAATAAACGCAAAAAAATCATTAAAATCAATTCATTTCCCTAGGTACTTATTTCCATCGTACATTCCCTCAGGTTAAATTTTATTAGAGCATGGTAAATATGGACAAAAGAAAACGTATATTGCATACTAGTAATTGATACATGACCAAAAATATGAACACGTGTCATCAACACATCCTGAGTGCTACGAATACTGTCACTTCGAGTAAAAATACATACTGCGGCCAGCAGCATGAAAAAGGCTTGTGTTTGGCACTAACAAAGTGCGTCTAATTTATCCGACCTGAAAAATTTCGTTCGTGTTTAAAATGTGTTTCCGACACATTTTAAGCGTGGCGCTAGTGGGCCGATTTCAAGGTGCAGAATGACTGCGCTGTCATTATTGTTTTACTGTCTTTTACGTCATCAATGTCTTCGGCTATAATTTAATCAAGCAATACATCGAAAACGCGATTAGAAGATTCGCATGGTGCTGTGTTAGACAGGTGGATGCAACACAACCAAAAATGCAGGGCAACATAGATTCATACATTTGCCGTTTAATGGATACTGCTATATCAGGTTCCACAGCATATTACTTGGAAGTTGGGCTCCTTTGTAGTTGTGCGTTAGAATCAGCTTGGCGCATGTCAGTATCAGCATTTGTCCACAGCAGTGGTTCACAGATAAAGGACTTATTTCCTATCTTTTAACACCCCAGTGACAATGATATCAGGCAAGCGCACGCTGCGGGTTATAAATATAGCAAGACCTCCCCTGGGATATTTGCTGCGAAGAGGCTCGGTAATTATACATAAGCACTAGGCTTCAATAATTAAAAAATATGCAATCAAGCAAGGCCTTTCTGAAGTTCTGAGCACTTATTGAGAACGGGGAATATGCGGATGCAACATGAAACGAAATCGACAAAAAAAATTTGCCAGACCGTGTAGCTAAGCAACGGTGCTGCTGGGAATAACGAGCACTGTGTGAGCGAGATAAAAAGTTTTATACCTAGGAAGACTGTTAAAATTACGACACGTTTGACTATACTGTATTAATACTAAATTGGAGACTATTGCTGGTGCTGTGGAAACAAAAAGGCTCTTTCCACACATCAAAGTTCAACTTTAAATTATTTTGATTTGATTCATTGATTCCTCGTGCGAATGAGAGGAGACAAGAACTGAATGCATACAAATACCTGACAAAGGTCCCTGTCCCCTATGCAGTTCGAAAGGGGCAGCGACCCTTCTGCCCAACTTCTGAATTGAGCACTCGTTTGCTACGCTAAAGAACTTCTGAAAGTACTGCTGTTGCTGCTCCATCATTTTAGTGCAAGCACCATGATTAGAAAATTGTCTATAATACCTAATAGAGACAGAAAAGTTTTTCATAACAAGCCGAAGTATAACGTTACCACTGTGTAGCATAAAAAGTATATCCATATTTAAAAAAAACGCGGGGTGAAACTAATTAACCACATGTTTTCTTGCTAAATCCTACGATCGTAAATGTAGAGAACGTTTATCGAAGTTAGGGAAAAAAAACTGGCCGTGGAAGTTGGAAGTTGCGATCAAGAACAGTAGCGGCGTAAATAAAAAATCGAGTCTGATGCTTAACAATGAAATACTTCAGTCATTCTTTGTAAGCAGCACTACAACAAGAAACCCCAATGCCAAGGCGGGGAGGGTGGGGAGGTGTGTATGGAGGGATTAGGTGGACGAAAAGGCCTGGAAAGGTGCTGAGTGAGATATGTGGTGCGATGCGGCAGGACGGGCGACTCAAACAACAATAACGTCACGCGGGCAGGAACAATGCGCCTTGACAGAGGAGCCCATTGTACGCACCTGCAGCCAGCATCCCCAACGCCACCAGCATGCATAGACGCCGGGCCAACGAAAGCACGCGGCATCTCCACTCCCCGCGAACACGCACACAACACAAGCCACACGCGTGGCATTCCAAGCGCGCAGAGAGAGCTCACGGCTGCCGTGCCCGCATATGTAAGCGGCACATCTGCTCGGGTTCTCGCGGCGCCTGCATTGTGTTGGGGTCGCGACCGCAGACGAAAGCAGCGCAGCGGCGGCGGAGAGCAGCACAACTCGCAGAACCCGCAGAAGAACGAAGCGTGCTCGTAAATCTTGCCACGCCGGAGAAGCGAACTCGCTAGGAAGATTCAGAAGTGTAGCGCCTTTGAAAGTTGCGCTTCAAGGAGAAAAAAAGAAGAAAAAGAAAAAGCCGGATGCCTATCGCCTCAGCCTACATTACTAAAACGTGCCTTCTCCCAGCATCACTGATCGGCTGGCAAAACACAAAAACAATAAAGGAACATTGCAAAAAGCCGCCTGCGAATGATCCGGAAACCAGAAAGGTCACGTTATGCTTCGCAGGCAATGGTGTCTTGTGAAGCCGCACCACCAGTAGAAATGGAGAGAATTTCGTAGATACGACAGAGTTTTTAAGGAACTGATATGTCGACACTCCTTAAAGAAACATTACAGAAAGAGTTCAATATCATTGTGAAGAGAGAGATGGATTTTATTTAAAGGAAAGGGCGGAGAGGTCGACCTGAGCTGGCCAAAAGTCCCTAGATTTTCAGCTCTTTTAAAAAGCAAGGAAAAATATCTCGCGACTTTAGCTGGCCTATAGACCAACATACTAGAATATTGTCGAAGTAAGCGAACAGCTTATACCAACTGCAGGAATCCAATGAACACACTAGCAATACTTCCCAAGTGCAATACAACATGTCGACAACGGTGTTTGAGGATGGCGGCACAAACTGAAGTCAACAATTTTTGCTACAGGGCGTGCACACCGTGAAGGCAACGACATCCGCAGAGCAACGGCGACGGTGAGATGACGGCGGAGATTTTGACAGCACGACGACGACGACAGCATGACCAAGAAGGCATTACGACAACCGAGTCGGGAAAGTGTGACGACGGCGCGAAGACTGACAGCAGTACAACGACGACATAACGATAACGCGACGGACGCCGGCATGACAACGGCTCCGCTATGGCGCTTGCGCCTCCCCTCGTTCACACCACAGAGGCTAGCTGCTCAAAATGCTCCTTTTCTTTTCTTTTTTTTTTCTTGAGCACGCAGCTTCCACGTACTGCGGTGATCGGTCTACGCGAATCTGAGATGCTCCGACAAAAGGCGACGGCGCATCTTGACAACCGAGACGCGAAGCATCGGCGGAAGCACCGCTAAACCATCAGCTCTGTCGGCGGAGAAATAGTGATAGTGGATGATGATGATGATTTAATGGCATCCCCTCTGAAACGGGGCGGTGACAAATGGTCAACTAGCCTGCTTGATTTAACCAGGTATGCTATACATGTTTGTTGTCTAGCATTTTTGTATCATCATCATCATCAGCGTATATTTATGTCCATTGCAGGACGAAGGCCTCTCCCTGTGATCCCCAGTCCCCCAAGTCTTGCGCTAGCTGATTCCAACTTGCGCCTCCAAATTTCCTAACTTCATCACCTCACCTAGTTTTTTTGCCGTCCCCGACTGCGCTTCCCTTCTCTTGTCATTTTTGCGTACATTTCACTAATCTTTCTTTTCCTCAATATCTACCTTTTACCGCGACATATGACTGTAGGAGATCAAATCAGGTCCTACCAATCTCTTCCCTGCTTTTTTTTCACCACTACTCTCAACGTCTCTTGCTTATCTCGACTGCTCACCGATTGATGCTTCGGTCCACTTTAAACCCAAGCGCTTCTGGAAGGTGTACGTTACCTACTGTTCTCACTGGGTGAATCCCTTCGCATTCCATTAGGATGTGTTGAGTGGTCTCCGGATCTTTGCTGCAGCATACACATGCCTCATATAGTTCTGAATATTTGCTGTGGTATGTTTTGGTCCTTAGGCGACCGGCTCGAGCCTCAAATAGCAAGGTACCGCCCTTTGTGTTATCGTAAAGATGTTCCCTTCTAATTTATTTCTTTTCATTCTTGTAAATATCCACTGTCCTTTTTGTTTCCATTCTTTGCATCCAATTCCCTGTCTCTATTTATCTCACTTCCTTTCTGATGACTCCTGGTTGTCTATTTACAATTTAAATTATCTTTACTTGGTTTCCAACTTTCTTGACCTTTTCCTCCATTATGTGTCCACGCTTTTCAGGCACAGATATTTGTGCACTTTAGCCGCCAATTTACTTTCGTCCATGCTTCCTGAGTCTCTCTTCAAAACTGATTTTGCTCTGTGCTTCTCGGACTTCAAAAGAGGCCCAAACCCTGCCACCCTGCACTGCCTTATTTGTGATATTACCGTGGGTTCCCAGAGCCAACCGGCCTACTGATCTTTGGTTAACTTTGATATCTGTCAAGGCATCCGATCTTAAGCATAGAATGACATTTGCGAACGTCAGCGCTGGCAACGTTACTCCTTTCCAGATTCCGCGCACCACCTCATACTTATTGTGCCCCCACTGGGCTCTGTGTTTTATTATTGCTGCATCCCGCTTCCCCTTTATTTTCAGATTATCTTGGTCGGTGCTTAAGTAAGTCTTTCCTACATTTATGTATTGGATAAACGCGACACACCGGCCACCACCGGTCGCGCCGGTTAAACCGTCGGATGCCACGTACCTCTCACGCATGTGCTCTCTCGTTAGAGCACGTGGGTCTCAGAGAGTTATTTGGCGTTTGGCGACGCATTGCGGCCCTGCAACTCGGTTGCGCAAGAGCACGAACAGCTTTCTGTGGCAGCACAGACAAAGCTACGCGCACGCACTCACACGTGCGGAGCTTCTGCTCTTCTGTTACTATGCCAAGTAGTGCCGACGTTTTGCTGGCGGTTTAGGGGACCCGGGAAACCAGACACGGACATCAGAAAGCCAGAAAACTTGGAACAGCAAAAGTCGGAAATAATTTTATTAAGCAAGTTTTTATTTGTTATAATATAAATCTTAAAATTTTTTTAATTAAGAATTGGTACAGTTTCTTTAACATACATCTGCATATATACCCTCTGAGATGCCATCAGATAAAGACAAATCATTTGTGACTGTACATAAGAAAAACACAAGCAGCTTCAGTTCATACGTTTTGATTAGTATAAAGGGGCTGGAAAGTCCAGGAACTTTACAAGTATGTGCCATCTGCATACATATTCGAGAAAAGTGACCATTTAGGGAGACTTCCAATTTAAAGAAAACAGAAGCACTTTTCTTCTGCTGAACAGCGACCAAACTTCATTTTATCCAGTTGCTTTTCTTCCCTTCACAGAGAGGCCTCAAAAGAAAAATGTCCGACAACATAAACCGCGAAAGTCCTTTCCGTAGACATTACCCACTCTTTCCGGAAAGTAACAAAAAATAGCAAAACGCCATTTGCATACGAACTTTGTAGTTAAAGGAACGCAAGGGGTAGCAACTGCAGCAACTTCTATTCGCTTGCTGCATCCGAGACCAGTGCAAGTTTCCTGTTCTCGGCGATTTCTTACCACATTGCCCACACTGAAACTTTCGCTGTGTGTGCTGGGAAAATTTAAAGAAGCATACGCCTCGAATATGCTGCAGTCTCTTCCACGTGGTAGAAAACTGGCGCCCCTGATTGGAGAGCTTCTGCGAGCAGCTTAAAAAGCTACCAAAATCCCGCAAGTGACGCAGATGTGCATGGTCAGCACATCTACACGGCGCCCGATATTCTTAGAAAGGCCAGCCTCGACGCCGTCTAACGTTCATTTGCATAAGTACTCATGACAGCTACTTAAGGAACTGGCATCTGAGACGGAACCGACGAAGAATAACAAAGACAGTAAGTGCACATAGAAAACAGCTATTACAAGCTCCGCTTCGCCGAATCGGCCTAGATTTCGCCACACCCATTATTCTTTTCTTATTTTTTTTTGAGCTCCTTCGCATTGCGGCTATCACAAGAGTGCTAGCGCTGGTGTACGAAGTATAAGAGAAGTAGAATAACCGGAAAGGCGTAGGTGGCTGTTGAAAATTTGTTCGGTGGCCCAGAGGAAGCTGCCATGCTAAAGTGCTTGTTTTGCTGTTGCAAAATTGGAAAGCTTTTCACCTTCAAAAAAATTAAACAAATGATATTCATTCTCGCGCTTTTTAGTTTCACGTGGTTTTTGGTAATATTTCATTTTATTACCTTCGGGACCCCTAATAAAAGGGGTAATACTTGAGGGGTGTGTACATAAGTTATACAAATATGTTAATAAAGTATACACAAGCGATACAGGTATACTGAAGGCGTAATATGAACATCCGTAATGCTTCCTTGTTTACCAATGCTTCCTTGTTTACCAATTTTATGGGTTTTTTTGTTTTATTTACACAACGCGATTGTTCGCCAGTATACCATATCTATTCCCTTTCTTCCAGGACAAAACAACAAACGTACAAAACAGGGGAATAAATGCCTCACATCAATGTAGTCGTTATCGGCCTTAGTTGTAGCACGAATATCCTACAAAACAGGCTTCGTCCACTGCAGGACAATGATCCCATAGTTTCGTTACACCACCTAATTTTATCCTATATTCTCGACTGCACTTCTATTGCTTTGCCACACAATTTGTATCTTTAATAGAAGAACGGTTTTCGCTGCATGTCTGACATGGCCCACCCAACTCTGATTATTTCTCCTTATCTTAACCAAAAAATGGCGTAAATTTGTTTGGTTTATTCCAAGCTCTATTCCACATTGCTATTTTTAATGTCTCTTTAAATTCGGCTTATTATTTTAAAGGCGAATTGATTTTGAAACATTGTTTACCTCTCCCAGTTGGACACTGCCGCCTCCATTGCTACTGCTGCTGCTGCTGCGCGGTCCGGTGGTATCTCGGCGAATGTATTTATGGATGTATCTAGGAAGTTTACATTTGCTCCGCATGGAAGCACCAGCAAAGTGTGGTATACCTAACCCTTTTTCGCTAACCAACCCCATAGCGCCGTTAAGCACTCTATCCTTCCACGTAAAAAATAAAAAAGAAAGAAAAACAGATTCCTATGAAAAACCTGGATATATGTTTGCTCGTAGGTATATTTAAAGGACACCGACCTCTTAAGGAAAATAGCACATTATACTCAGTAGCATCTTTTTTTTTTGTTTACATGAGTTTCTTTGATTCAGACCATCAGTAAGTACCACTGAGTGTTCGCTCGTTCTTGGCGATTCCTCCAGAACTGTTATGCCCCACTTTGGCACAAGAGTTGTAGAAACCTTGAACGTAGCTATATATCCATCGTAATTCTTTGTTCACAAAACTGTCATCGCCATTCTTCCACAGGTGAGCCTCATACATCGCCTTCAGACTCGTGACGTTGCTGCTTCGACTTCTCACTAGAGTGCGTCCTTCCAATTCGGTGCTTGCATTTCAACACAGTTTGTGAGCCGTGTAGTACACAAACATAAAAATTACACTATATAAAAGCTGCGACTTTTGCCGTGATAGCAACAAATATTGAATGAGGTTACACGGTGCGTAGGATGAAAGTAAGCGCTACTGTGTGCATCAGCATTAATTGTATGGTAGTTAAAAAAAACGCTTCACTAATGCTTCGCTCACCGATTCCAACATGTGCTTTGGATCTACCTAATTTGTAGATACAGCTGCTACTGCCCAGTGCCCCCCCCCCCCCTCCATAGTACTCCTCTAAGAAATATTCCTCTATCGACAGGCGTCGTACACCGCCTTCGTCAATCTGTCACCTACGGCTAACAGACACAGCTCACGAGGCTTTAGTGGTTTGATCCACGACTACTGGCACTTCGCCAACAAAAACGACCTTCGCGTAATTTAAACTTCATCATAGAGTTGAATCTGCCTGCGTTCTTTATTTGTTTATCCATCACTCGTCAAACAGTTTTTAGCTTCTTCTCTACATCTTTCTTTGTGTATCCCCTCCCGCTCTCTCCCTGTTTTCATCCTCCAGCCTTCAGTTTCCCCATCGTGCAGTGTAGTCAACCAGAACTATACCACTGGTTAACCGCCTTTCTATGCATCCTGTTCGTTTTCACGCGCTTCTTTGTCAATCTCCCACTTCGGCCCCACAAGTTAGTAACAGTAGAATGAAATTAGTGTACACTTTTCAAAGATAACGGTACAAGCGGCCGGTCGCTACTTGGTAATGCCTGCAGTATCCGCGCCAATGCTTTTTATTCTCCTTTACATTTCTATCTCATGCTCCGCTTCCCTGTGGGGAATTAGCTTAAATAAACATACCCTCTCGCAGATTGTAGCGGATGACTGCCAATCACGGCTATCCCTCCACAAATTGGATAGAAAGGTTACATGGTGGCTGCTGGTCGTCAAACTGGCTCTTCAACTACAGCGCTGAGCGCTGCATTAGGGTAATGATGTCACGTACGTCTGGTGAAGCGTGGTATGGAAGCAGTGAAGCACACACGGGCACACAAACTATCTGTCTATATTTGTTTTATTTCTCTCGGCGATGTCTCTAACGGGTCAGCGCTTGTGCGTCTACCTACCTTTCTTCGTTCTCGTCGGCCTGAGTGCTACCTGCCTGAGCGCTATTAAGGCCTAGAACTTTTTTTGTTCTTTTTTGTGAAAATGGAATACAATGCATTTTAAATGAATCAAGGATCTAAAATAGTAAGTTTCAAGATCTTTTACTGAGCTAGAGCGGCGGAAACAAAGAAATACTCGAATGTTGTGACGTCACACTGGGGGCACCGGAACTGCGACTTCAAAACAAGTTTAAAAACTTGGAACTTTTATCCTACATTTCTACCTAATATCTTAAATTTCTGATAATTCAAAGGTGATGCTTTGTCATCGTCATCATACAACAATAACAACATCATTATTATCATCATCAGCTTGGTAGTAGTCATTGCACCTCTGCAATAGTTGCTGAGAGGAGACTGCTTTCTTCACTTTCCCCAGAATCTCATTTCAGGTCGTTACGGCTTGCCACCTATGCGTAGCCTTCACTTTGACGAGCAAGTGCTTTGCCCCTTAAGTGAAAAGCTTGTGCTTTGGTCGGAGTTTGACGTGGGTTTTTGTTAATAGCTTCAAAACTCACATTATCGCTTTGTCTTTCTCTCTCAAACATCAATCACTCCCTTTCCTACATTCTCATGAGCTAGACCACTCCATCGCAAAAGCTGCACCATAAATTATTGGCCTAGTTGTCCTAGGTGGGTAGGTGGGGTGATGAAGTTAGGAAATTTGCAGGCGCAAGTATGAATCAGCTAGCGCTATACAGTGGTAATTGGAGATCACAGGGAGAGGCCTTCGTCCTGCAGTGTACATGAATATAGGCTGATGGTGATGATGACACAGCCGGTGGTCAAAATAAAATGCGTCCAATTGGCCCAGACAAATTGACTCACCACCAAGGTCTGGTAACCTGCTGGACTCCCTATAAGCGACGACTTGGTCCAAACGTCATTGAACAATAAAGCTTCTCTCTCTCTCACTCATAAATAAACATCAGTCGTGAAAAGCCACACACAAAAACAGAAATGAGAACTAAAATTGCTGATCTTCGGAGGGGCCCAAGGAAACTCCGCGAATGGCGTCCACACCGTTGCTATTTTATTGCGTAGCTGGAAAGGAATCCGACCCATGCAATGCAACTCATATTGTTTTAAAGCTGCGGCGTGCAATAGGTAATGTACATTTGCGCTCGCCAGCTCAACCTTGCCGTAGAGGGAGCCGCTGTATCAGTGTTGGATTCATCGGCAAATGTGTCTTTTTAGTGCAAAAGTTCTTCCCGTTTTCCATTAGAACCTAAAGGCCCTCGCGACAAGAGCGAATGCCAAAAAAAAAAAACGCTGTTGCCACATGCGAATGGAACAAATAATGTAAGGCGGTCCATTTGAAACAGTGTGCGTTCAGTTGTGGCCAGAAAAAGAAAGGGAAAAGAAAGAAAGAAGGTGAGGGGTGACGCCAATCGCAGAGAGTGACAAGTAGTCGTTCACATTTTTTTCAGGTACCACGCTGCGACCACATGTGTCGTAGGCAAATGAGCCACGAGGAGTGGCTTGCACAATGCGACGAGTCACACGGAAAGGGAAGCGAGATGAGGGGCGAGACGACCGAGAGAAGCAATGAAATTTGCGATGCCATCTGGCTGGGCGCGTGACGCCGACACGACTGTCACGTGGTTCAGTTACGCCACTTCCCCAGCGATCTCCTTTGTTCTTACGGAAATTGCTTGATTGAGTGTGGTCGTGCCTCGATAAGAGTTGTCCCTGCTATCGTTTGAAACGCAGGGGCCAGAATCGGTTTTCTTTTTTTTAAATTAATTTTCGCGTTAACTTATGCTCCACCTTTTGAAACAGCAGTGGAAACCTAGAAATGCTCATCTGATCAGAACTAGGCCTCCTTTCTTTTAATTTTCAAGCACCTATACTCCTGCGGTATGTGGCGTTATTTAAATGACAGTGAGGATGCATTACGTAAAAAAAGAAAAATGTGTTTAGAGAACTTATTGTTTTTGAGCCAGAACGTCCAACTGTTTTACTGATCTATTCGTATCAACGTTGGAGTTGATTGGTGCTAAATAAAAAAGGCATGGCAGCCTCAATCACTTCTGCAACGCCCTTTCGAGAAAAATGTGGTCAGTACATCAAAGTTCCTCGCAACGCCAAGGAACGTATTGCAGTGTAGATGCACTGCTGATCAACGCCCGCCGTAAGAAATAGAGACCAAACGTCAAACAATTTTTTTTACACTTAGAACAATAGCTACTCCAATTTAACTTTTTGTAAGAAATTGATAGTTGTCCTGGTATGAAATACGCAACCTTGCATAAATTCTGATGGACCACCTCAATGCGAAAATTACAGCTGAGCACGTGATGCAAATCCGCTGAATGCACGATGTAAACTTTGGGATGATTATCTGCATTATTTCGCAGTTGCTGAATGCCAAACTATATTGGCCAATTAGGTGGATAGAAGATAGCCAGTTAACAAAACGAATTCGTATAATTTGAAGTTTTTTAAATGCCGGAAAGACACCAAATTGGTCTTTTTGTCCAATCACAATCTTTATAAAGGCATTAAAATAAACTTTCTGGTTTTCTTAAATTAGGATTCATTTTTTACGATTTTTTTCTTAAACACCAAGCTTTGCTCAAAACGATACAATTCAAATGGGGCTCAGGCAAACCAAATTTCTTTTCGCCCCAAATATCTTGGCAATGCATTCCTTTAGGCCTAATAATTGCCTAACGAGGCTTGTTGTTGGGCTTGTTTGTTTATGGTATACAATAAAATGAAAACGGCAAAAAAGGACACGGTCGCGACAAAACACCACAAGCGCTCACAATTGTTATTAAATGCCAACAATCTCAAACAAACAAAAAAAAAACAAGAGAAAGAGTAGTTTTCAGATGGTGCGTTTGGAGTGGAATGAACCTGGCGCAAAATTCGAGTGGCCCCTTGCAGCCTTGCATATACCACGAATATTTGAGCTTGCCACAGAGCAAGAGAGGAGAGGGAATCGCAATGCGATTTGCCTTTCCCAGAATTGCCGAGGCAGCTACCACGAGTAACCCAAGTACATGTAAGAATGCTGGTTACCAATACAGTTATTTCCCCACACGTGAGACATCTCTTATTTGGCGACGAGCCAAACAAAGAGACTGTGCGCAGCATGCCGGCAATGAGACACCAGAACACACGTGATGTGCGAGTTTCCTAAACAAGAGGATGTCCGCAAGCGCATCGTGAACGAAATACCTCGACATATGCAGCCAGCAACATTGAATGATTGGACTCGACCTCTCCACATCAATCTGGAAGTTGTTTCCCACCTGTGGGCCAAGTTTGCTGACTTCGTCAGCGATGAAGGCGGAATAGGCCATGGTCTCATCGAGAATAACCCACAAAGGCAGGAACAAAAAAAGCCACCGTGGGGGGCCATACTCACACGGCTATAATGCTTAAGGCAACCGGGGCTTCTTATCTGTGCCTTCTAGAGCGCAGCTCTTAGGCGCCCGTTCAGGTGGTGAGCGTCGGCGTCGGCGTAACTGTGCCAACAAGCACAGCTAAGGGTTAAAACGTGAACGCGGAGCTCAGCGGGGTAGGAAATACGCGAGGAGGAAATGGGAGGAAGAGGCTGTAACGGAACCATGAGGCGGAAAGCGGAGGAGGCTATGGCGAAAGCGTGAGAAGAAACGCGTAGTTCGGCAATGGTGCCTACGAGATGGCGCCAGAATAGCACACGTCGTCTGTGAGGTCTGTATGCGGCGGCTGCTGTGAATCACGCCCACGCGTCACCCATGCGCGGCCTCTCGCGAACTTCTGATTAACGAGGCAGTCGCCTCTTGCTTCGCTGTGTTTGCAACGTGCCGCCCCAGACAGATTGTCCGCGCCAGCCAATATTTATTTTATTTATTTTCGATACCCTCAATCGCCGAGGCTTTGCGGAAGGGAGTGGGTAACATATAAATAAAGAAAAGAACAGAATGAAAAATGCACCATTATACAGTATTCGCGACAAATTGTAAAAGTGAAATGAAATATAACAGAATGGTACTAAAACAAATATAACTGAACTGAACAGAACAGAAATAAACCATCATGTTATACAATACTAGTAGCAAAATATGAACGCAACAGAAATTTGGGAAAGGGAGAAAAGAAAACATGAGAAAAAAAACGTGAAAAAGCAAACGAAATTGCAGGCATCGCGACACATGTAAAAAAAAGACAGAAAGAAAGAAGTGGGGAGGAGAGATGCATGAGTTGATTAAGCAGTGCTATCACATTGCAGGTGCGCAGATAAAGAATGGGAAAAAAGAGAATGATCAGGAATTGAAACAACGTCGTCAGGTAGGTGGTTCCAATCGTTTGATGCGTGCGGTATGAAAGAAAAATTAAAAGAGTTTGTTTTGCAAAAAAAAATGCCTTTAACTTTGCGTTTATGGTCAATCCGGGATGAGCGATATGTGGGTGGCGTGGTAACCTCGGTACGTAGTGATGAATGATGGAAGACCTTATGAAAGAGGCAAAGGCGGAAATACTTACGACGCAGTGACAGAAATGGCAGTGATAGAGCTTGTTTCAATGCTCTTATACTTGCTGTACGATGGTAATTAGAAAGAATGAAACGTGCGGCGTTATTCTGAATTAATTCTAGAGACCTGATTAAATTTGCGTGATGAGGGTCCCAGATTGCAGCGGCGTATTCTAACTTTGAGCGCACAAGAGTTTTGTATAGAAGCATTTTAAGGGTAGGTGGGGCTTTATTGAAGTTACGTCGTAAGTATCCCAATGTGCGGTTAGCACTGTTAGTGATCATATTAATATGAGTATTCCAAGTTATATTGTAGGTAATAGTAACCCCCAAGTACCGGTATGATGATACATGGTCGAGTTAGATGTTACCTAGTTTGTACGTTGAGGAGCTATCGTACTGCCGAGAAAGAGTCATTATTTTGCATTTGTTTGGATTTAAATTCCTGAGCCAGTTATCGCACCAACTTGAAATGTTATTTAAGTCTGTATGCAAGGTATTTTTATCGTTATCGTTGAGTATTTCCCTGTAAAGTACACAGTCGTTGGCACGAAGAAGAAACGCAGTTAGGGAAATCATTAATGTATATTAAAAACAAAAGTGGGCCTAAAACTGAACCCGTGGTACTCCCGATGTTACATTTATTTCAGGTGAGTTATGACCATTAATTGTGACGTACTGGAGGCGGTTTATTAGAAAGCATTCGAGCCAAGACAGTATGTTACAGTCGAGATTGAGTAGAGGAGAGTTTTAACATTAGTAAGGCGTGATTAACTTTTTCAAAGGCCTTCGCAAAGTCTAAAAAAATGCAGTCTATCTTGGAGTGTTCGTCAAGTACAGTATGCAGATGATGAGTGAACAGAAGTAACTGGGTTTCACAGGAAAATGTACGCCTAAAATCATGTTGGGCCGATGCAAAAAATGAATTAGATTCTAAAAATTTAGCTATATGTGAGTACAATATATGTTCCATAAGTTTACACGGAATGCTTGTTAATGAGATGGGCCGGTAGTTAAGAGCGCACTGTTTACTGCCAGACTTATGTATTGGAACTACCTTACCAATTTTCTAATCGAGCGGCAAGATTCCTTGATCAAGAGACTGCTGAAAGATCTTGTGCAAAAAGAGAGAAGAATATGCACATGTCTGTTTCAAAAACTTTGCGTTAATGTTGTCAGTACCGTAATATATCGCGAAATGAGAACACGTATATAACTGCGCTCCAATTTCATATTCGTAGAAAATCGTAATCGTCGGTAATATTAAAAAAATAAAACGATACAAATCAAATCAAAATTGAGTGAATCAGCCGTAGTGATACCGCAAGGGAACACAGGAAAATATTTCTTGAGGCGTATAGTTATCTGGAAAAGAAAGAGCGACATTAAAGAGACCTTTCCACCAACGCCTTGCAAAAAATATAGCAGAGACCGAGGAGTCGGAAGCGACATACAGACTAGAACACCGAGCTGCATTGAATGCACGTTATTTAATCATTCGTCGCAGTCATTATAAGCATTGGTATTAGGTTTTGTAGCAGCTTTGCAGACCTAATCAGACGTTGTTTTTCTTTCGTTTCCTATAGTTTTACTTATTTCTTGTGAAATCTTTTGATGTCATAGGTTTCGATTTAGCAACGCCTTCTGCGTCGGATGATGGCAGCTAACCTTGAAAAAAAAATAAAAGGTCAACAAAGGAAAATAAGAACTAAAAACGTCATTAACTCAGCATGACAAAAGAGTGTTGTCCTACCTCGCAGTTAGCGATTCGCGACCTTTCGGGAATCTGCTCTGCTCCGTAGCAACAGGATTCTTTCTCGATTTTGCCGTATCCTTACTTTTTATCGAGTGAACGTGTTATACGGAAACCCGAAGTCGTCGCTGCCGTCGTAGGCAGCACGTGTCCTGCTTTATCAGCTGTGACGGCAAATGTGCGGCTTGCGCAGTCCAGACAGCTCAGCAGGCTGAGCCCTCTCTGCCGCATAGCGTAAATGCAACCAACTCTGTAACAAAAAGCTCGCCATAGCACCCATGCATTGAAATCGGTGACCGCAAGCGTGCCGCCGAGTTACTACGCTGTGCGACATGCGATTCAGACGAGCCGCGCAATCAAACGCGATCCCGAGCCTTCCTCGCTATGGTGGCGCCATCTAGTTGGGGTGCCTACTAAAACATGCTTTCACCCACAGTTAATTTTAGATGAAATTTTATAAATAGGCATCAGACTTTTCTCAATAATATACGGAATCAACTTTCCGCATTGTCCATACGTACATGGTACGTATAAATACTTGTATCTGCATCATATTTTGATTATCTTTAGGGGTATAAAAATGAGAGTTCACCCAATGGCGGCACCTTTGCTTTTGCCAGTTTTTCTCGCCCGGCTTTCCCGCTCCATTTAAGGGCCGCACCGCCATCACTCCGTGCGACGGAGCTCCCGCGATCTCCGGTGAGTGCCAAGCCGAGCGTGCTACGGCATGTCGGGAGCGCTGGTTCCTTGGTGTGCGCTGTCTTCCCGCGCAGCGTGTTGGAGGTCACGCCATTTGCTCAGTCGAGGTGGCGCGATATGCAGTTGAAATGGCGAATGGAGCGACAGCAAGGGCCGTTCGCTTCGGGACAAGCACGCGCGCTCCTCACTGCCGGGGTTTCCCATCAGGTCAGCGTTGTCACCGCGGGTTTAGGCATTTATTAGATCACCTTATGCGCCCGGGCGTCGTCGTCGTAGTCACGGTAAGCAAGCGGCTCGTTCTCGCGCTCAGCACGCGCTCGTGCCACTGCTCCCGCGTTCGTCGTCGTCTTCCACAGCCGACTGCGTTGCCGCTCATCATTCCAGCGTACAATTTCACTTCTCCTCTGTCGTCGTAATGGGGAAGCCGCGTTTACGGGGTTATGAGCCGTTGCTTAAGGCAATATGAGCCTATTAGCGGTGCATCACTGCATGCTTCGCACCTACCCAGGTTTCAAGTTAGTGGAGCTGCATTTCCCTCAATGGGTCATTTGACACTAACGCATAAAATTCATTTCACCGGTCAAACCAAGCCTACGACTTAACTCCTGCTAACTGTAATAACTAATAAAGACCATCATATTTGACTTAGGTGTCTCTTAGTGGTACTCGCACCTGGGAGTTTTTTGCTTTCGGCGAGACATCGGTTTATATCAGCAAGAAACAAAGCAGCAATCATGGGAGCGGAACCAGCAGGGACTCTAGATAGCGTGACGCCTTCTCATAGTATCCTCATTTTATTAACCAAGAACTGCTAGTAGGTATTCGTATTTAGGCGCTTGGTAAATGTACGAAAATGTGCATGGAATATCACTGCTGCATATAAAGCGCGCAAAAATAGGAATATATAGGCAATTTTACATTGAGCCGAATTCTATTCATCGCTGTGAACGTTCTGGTTACATTGATCACAAAGCTTTCTGCCTACTCTAGGAAAGGTGGCAACGTATTTGTCATGAAAATCTAACATTTATTTATTTATTTATTTATTTATTTATTCAAAATACCATGCAGGCAAATGAGTAAGACAGACGAACAGGGATATTATAAGGAAATGAAAAATATAGAGGGCAAGAAGGGAAAGTGAAAGTATTGCATAGGGCTAATGACTAAAAAGCAGAAACAGACTTAAGTGCTAGTTATAATGTTATGATTGAATATTATCATTCAAGATGTGTGTAAATGTTGAAGAAATGTCAAGCACAGACCTAAAGAAAGAAAAAGCAGTTGTTAAAACATAAAATACAGACGAATAAAATAACAGGTATACACGATATATACGAGAGCTGGAGCAATAATAATGATATTGACAATAGCTATAAGAAGATGAAGAAGAAACGTTGTCCCAAGCCTAAATGCCAGAGGATGGGCTCGGAGTGAACCATAACCTTTCTTCCAGGCATGGTTCACCAAATACAAGCCAAAAAGATGCGGACATGTGCAAACGTTTGCTGCCTTCATGAGCAAGCAGAAACAGATAAGATTTTCTATCTGTAAACTGCGAATGGTGGCCCCCATAGAACGTTGTGTTTTCGTTAGCTGCTGCTTTCCGTGTTTGGTTTTTTACGCTATTAGATGCTTCTCACATGCTAAATCCATCAAAAACGCATAGGCCGTTTATTTCTAAAGTGACAGCGAGCAATTAAATGCCAAACTGTAGAGGCGATGTTCCAGCGACGTGTATCATTCTATATTTTCCACGGTTGTGTTCTCGTTTCCTGAAGCTCATATCATGTTCTGACGTTGTGATGTACAGCAAAAACGAAAAAAAAGCTATTGGCAGATTGCTATCGTTTTACTTAAACTGTCATTTCTCCGGCCGACACATGACATTTCCGCATTCTTCAACTTATTTGGGTCCACTAGCTGAGCTTCAGGCTTTCTTTTAAATGTAGGGAGCAATCCTGTTTTTTTTCTTCACTAGCATACTAACAAAGCCAGGCATGGCATGTTTAGATTTGATTAGAAAAACGAAGAAGAAGGCGCTGCTAACTGGTTTGACGTATCCTCCATATTAATTTGGAATAGTCCACCCATTTCTTGGCCAATCCCCCACCGTGGGTAGGAGCCACATGCGTGACAGGCAACAACAACAACAACGACGCAGGACAAACTTGTACAAGCTCGACTCCAACACATCAGCCAGTCTGCGATCCTGGTAAGTTAACCGATAAACAGGTACACCTGACTGCGGAGAACCCCTACCCTAGAGACTGCACAACGCAGGAAGCCAAGGACGGGATGCCCAGTGCTGTTTATTTATTCCGTACCCAGGTTTCAAATATCAAACGTTCCCTAACCTGAACAAACAACAAAAATAACACAAACGTAAGACGGTGTCCTGTAATGAGGCTTCAATATGGAAGCTGAGCTGGTTAAAAAGGCAAAGCGCAACTGGTAATGCTTCCTGCAACTGAAACTATACAGGGAGTGCATAACGCGCCAACATGCATCCCGACAACGTGTAAAGGCCAGTGCTTACTCTCATACCACTGCCACAATATTTCAGCACTCTCACTTGTCCTTTTAAAAGATTAAGCGACAGTTGAGCGAGTCTGTGTGTACATAACCGACGGTAACACAAGGATGTAAGGAAACGAGAAAAACTACCAGATGCGGAATAAAGCTACCTGAATTTAATTCTCACGTAAAGAAATGTTGTAATCAGGGATATACAGCTATGTCAGCGCGATTGCGCGAACGTGATAACGTACTTCACACGACGGTTCATCGCTTTTGCCTTGCCCATTTTACTCGCCCCTTTCATTTGCCAACGCCGTTCCGCCATCACCCCTCTGCGACATCTTAACAGGCTCAGCGTACGCACTCAGGCACGCTCACCCACGCAGACACGCAGCTGGATGTCTGTCTACCCGCTCGGCCGTCGGCATACTTCCAACACCGCGTTCTGCGATCACAGCAAAAAAGACCGGCAGGCAGGCAGGCAGGCATTTCACCGCGACGCGCCACAGTATGCGTCCTTTGTGATGTGGACAGCTGCCGCTGACCGCCGGCACGAAAATGGCCGCGCAGCTGTGGATACTGCTAGAGCACTGCTGCCCCCGCAATGACGAGGGAGAGAGTAGTGAATCCTACGAAGGAAAGGTGTTCGCTTGAGAGAGAGAGAGAGAGCGCGCGTGCTGCCGCTGCCTCAAGCAGACTCCGCAGTGTTGGGATGGGGGCGAGAGATAAGGAGAGGGAAGGAAAGAGGCCCGAAAAGTGAAGGCGTGGCATGCCTGCTAGGGACTCGCTGTATAAAGCCAGACGGCCAGCGGTCGTGTTGTTTACGGCGTGGAGCTCCGCCCGCGGGCCTTTGTGTCCTGTCTTAGAAAACCTTCAGCTTGCGACTCCGAGGAGGCCACCCTGAGCGCGGAGCTATCGCATCGCCGTTATTTCGGCCCTTCCTTCTTTTAAGTTGTTTTGTCTTGTTCTGTTTGTGTTTTCTCTTTATAATTCCTGAAAGAAAAATACTCCTTTTCCTCGTTACTCAAGAACGCGGAGAAAACGTTGATTTTAGGAGGCGCCGGCGCTTCAAAAGCCTGCCACGCGGAGAAACTAAGAGCAACGGCGGTGTTTCAAGCGTCCGCGCCAGTTCAGTGAACTGTGAACAGCCTTAAAACTAAAGCTAATCTGCGAGAGGCGTTCGGTAAAAATTAAAAAAATGTGAACGCTTCACGCGCACTTTATAATATAACGTTGCTCAGGATTTCGATAAGTTAGAAAGACGGTAGCCTTGCACAATACATTCTTTATTCAAAGCGTTTCTTGTCGCTTCTTAATCCATCCTTGTTCAGATAACGCGAGCGTGCTTTTGAAGGAGAACGCCAACACGTTGCTAACAGAACGCAAAAAAAATATCTTCTGAGTCAAACTCTGTCACGCAGATTTCAGAGAAACCTTTGAAGTGTGCGTGCTTTGACGTATTCGTTATAGGTCGATAATATCAGCGCTAACGGCCAAGGGTAGCATGTGACGTTGAAAGAGCGCGTCTGTTTTCTATATTATTTGTTCAGTACTGTATGCCATTGCATTTCACTCTAGAACGTGTGCTTAAAGCGAGTGCACTGAATCCCGACCCTTGTCACCAGCCGTAGTCGCTGCCCACGCTAGGGTGCGAGTTTGATGACGGAGCAGCTGACCACAAAGCCACGGCTATTTGTGAGCGGTCCGAGCTTCCACAACGTTGTCACCGGGATGCAGCGCTCGTGAACAGTAAATGACAAGATATAAATCATTAGTACATTAAACTGGCTTCGATTCCGACCATCGCCCCCCCCCCCCCCCCCCCTGGAGAAAAAAATTTCGAGAAAACCAACCCTATCAGGACTACGATCAGCTCACGATTATTCTGGACCGGAAGCGCTAACTAGCTGGCGTAAGCCGACAAAAAAAAAAGAACACGATTGTATCAAAGCTTGTGGACATGCGTGACGTGTCCTTCGCGTCATAGCGAGATTCGTTCAGTTTTGAGCAAAGTCTCCAACGCCAACGTCTACCAGCAGCAGCTTCTACGGCACGCTCAGATATAATCGAAATGAATGTCCTTTATTTTATTCTCTAAATGTCAGTGCCCTCTGGCCGAGTGCTAGTTATGTTGTGCGGCCAGGAGGCACTTGCGAAATATCGGACCAACTTAAAACAAAGTACTGTGGTTCTTTGCAGCCTCTGGCACATTAGAGAAATTTGTGAGATTGCCTACACAGGCGTTAAAGGGACGCTAGAGAGGAACACATAAATCAGTTTAGGCAGATAAATTATCCTTCGAAAAGCCATAGTTCCGGTATTTCGTCGTAATAGCTGATTAATATGGAAAAAAAGGGAGATTAAAGTTTTTTTTTCTCAATTTCTTCCCAAAACCGCAGAGCCGGTATGTAGCTGTGACTTCATGAATACCGATAATTATTTTCTCGTGTTTGGGCCATTGTGGCTCTCCAAAAGCTCTTGAAACTTTCTAAGTTTCTCTGTGGCTCTTTCAGAATACATAATGTATTCCATCTTTACGATAAATGGATGTACAAGCGAGCGGAAGCTGTCAATATCCATGCACTTCACACTGAGAGCAAGCTGGCGCGAGAATTTGAAGGTGGCCCCTTCTCCACACGTATTACTTTCTTCCAGACATACTCCTGGCTAAGCGTACCTCCTATGATGGCAAGAGTGTGTTCCTTTTTCTTTTTTTTTGGGGGGGGGGGGTGGGTTGGGTGTTGTAGAGGGGCTAATTCACTACAGCTGAAATACTTCCCTTTCCCCTCTTTGACGTCCCTTAATGTTTCCCATAGCGACCTTACCGTATAGGTCAATGAACTAAACCGCTAACACTTATTTCTACAACGCTGGCGCTTGTCTCGACGTACGAAGACAACAGAGAAAACTGGAGTGGCCTGACCGGTCGGCTTTTTGTGTGGCCAAGCTTGCCATTTCTTGGAGATACTTAGCTGAACAGGACGCCAGACAGAAAGGCTAACCAGGGATACGACACGTTCACCACCCACGCTAGAGCGAAAGGGAAACAGTGGAGTCAACAAGTGTTGCTATGCGGGCTTGTTGCTATGGCGTCTTGGAATACTAATGTTATACGATACAGACGAGGACAACAGAAGGCACACAGTGCCATTTCTGTGTATGTGTCCTTCTTGCGCCTTCTTGCGTCCTCGTCTGTCGGCGCCGCATTAGTATTCCTAGAATAAATGCAGCAAGGATCAAAGTGAAAGATGAGCAGTAAGTGCAAGCCCAACCCATGAGCATTCATGACTGGTTGCTACACCGTTATGGACGAGGACTGTGCGGCTCAAGAACATCTGCGATAGAGAGCTGGAGAGAAATGTGGATTGCTACGATAGAGGTAGGAAAAAAAAAACAAGCACAGCACCACTTCGCAGCGACGCGTTCCGCCACGTGACGTCGCCTACGTGGAGGCTTGAAGATGATTTCGCTGTAATTGAGTCCCGTCACAACTACTCTGCCGAAACTTATGGCAAACGTGTGCCAAAATTTGCATGCAAATTTATGTTAATGAGTGCAGCCGAGTGCCTCCAGTGGCAAATGGTCGTGCTGAACGAATCTAATCTACATGGGAATAACGATGAGATTCAAATGGCGAACAGTCCTGGATGCTACAGGTCGCGGTCGTAAGATACATTTTAATTAAGACTCATTAGGCATAGCCACATCTGGCTTCTGCGAACGAAACTTTCCACTTTCAGTGGAGGTCGTTAGGTGCTCCCGGCCCATCTCGAGGGGGAAACCGCGCTTGCGTTGAAATTAATGCCGCATAAGGAACAGCGACGGAGAAATGCGGAGAGCGCTTAGGGACGAAATGAAGGCACACTACCGGGCTGCAATTAATATTCAATGCGAAAGACAGGTGAACACGAAACTGGAAAAAAAAGAGGAAGACAGGATGGGTATGGAGGAGGAAAGAGAAGGGCAAGGTACTGATGTTAACCACAAGAACATCTTGTTGGCTACCCTCCGCCGGGAGAAGGGTATGTTGAAGAGGATGAAACAATGTGTGAGAGGGGGGAGGGGGGGGGGCAGGGAAGGCGCGGTGAGCTCGCGCATGTGCGCTCAGTACACAACTAAGTCAAAGGCGTTTGGAGAAGTTGTTCTTAGGTAAGGGAAAATATCCTTCACAGCTTCGTGGGTCGGCGGCCGATGGGGACCGTGCTCGAGTAACACCTGTTAGGACAACGGCCGATCTGGAAGTCATCGCACTGCCATAAAGAGTGTTTTGTCTGTGTCTGAAATCGACGACAGTGGCACATCAATTGCTCGATGTTTCCTTCGCTACCGTAGACATCGCATGCAGCACTGTCAGTCATCCCAGACAGTGTAGCGTCAGACTTCGTGAAGGTCCCTCCCAACGACAGCCGGCACCTAAGCGATGGCCCACGTCGGTGAAGCTCGGGCGGAGTTCAGAGCTGGATAATCATCACCACCATCATCATCATCATCATCCTATATTTATGTCCACTGCAGGACGAATGCATTTACCTGCGATCTTCAATTACCCTTGTGCTGCGCCTGCAAATTTCCGAACTTCATCATTCCATCTAGTTTTCTGCCGTCCTGACATCATATCATGTAATAATATGGGACGATAATTTCTGTCTCTGAGAACAAGAATTATATTGCTATTGTTTACAACGCTCCTTAACGTAGAACTTTGCAATTTATTCAGCTAAACTATAGTTAAAGAATATTCATGGGTAACAAGCTTCATTACCGTGTGCCTACTTTATTTCTATATTAGGGAACTATAACCAACGTAATATCGTAGAGCCCTGTTTTCTGGATAATTTGCCCTCTTGCTACTCAACACGCAGGTACACACACACAAAAAAAGAAATCTTTCAGCAGGAGAATTCTTAAGCACGAAAAGTGTATCGTGTTCTTTTATCAGTTTTGCACCGTATTTTTCTTCACAGATTACACAGATTATAAAGCACTGTTCCGCCTTTTAAGGAGGATTTCATGAGGAAGGAGTAACTTCAGATGTTAAAAAACAAGATCAAGGTACTTTGTCAAAAACACTTTCTTGTAAGGTTATATACAGGGTGTTTCAGCGAACACTCAAAATTTTTTTAAGGTTGCCTGTGGCAGATAGCCCAATTCTAGTTCATGAGCGGGTCTACTCGAAGAGGCGGACATTACTCTCACAAGAAATTGAAATGCATAATCGAATCAATAACAAAAATTCACTATATTAAGTTTTTAACTAATTGCCTGATGGCCCATATTGCAATGTACAAATTGTAGCCGTGGAGTTCGCCAGGAGGATCCACTTGAAATTAATTCTCAGGTTGACACCAGTTTCGAGATATTAATTCGCGAACTTTGCGGAAAAATGCATTGAAGTTCCAGTTAAGTTTGTGCTTCAATGCAGAAAGCGGCGTTTTTTTAAAGAAACTAACTGGAACGCCAATGCATTTCTCCGCAAAGTGCGGGAATTAATATCTCGAAACTGGTGTCATCCCGAGAATTCGTTCCAAGTGGATCCGCCTTGCGAACTCCACGGCTACAATTTGTGCATTGCAATAAGGGCCATCAGATAAATAGTTGAAAGCTTAATTAGTGAATTTTTGTAAATACTTCGATTATGCACTACAATTTCTCGTGAAAGTAATGTCCGCCTCTTCGAGTAGACCAGCTCATTGACTAGAATTGGGCTATCTGCCACAGGCATCCTTTAAGAATTTTTGAAAGTGTTCGCTGAAACACCCTGTATATCCGCTTTGTAATGCAAGTCGAAACTCTAAAATTTGAAGCCGAGCAATATAGTAATAACATTTGCTTAGCGAAATGGTAAGACTGCCTCTCCTTTCGGTCGAGTAATATGTCCTTGAAATTTGCCAACAAATGCATTTGTACTCTAGTTCACAGTTTGCTAAAAGCCTCCCTGCAGCTGGTAAAAACCACATTTACACCACAGCCCCACGTTTTATAGGAGAATTTGGGAATAAATGTCCTGAAAGTGGTGCTATAGTCAGCATATATGCTAAGCCGACAAAGTTCCACTGTTGCTTAGCTTCAATTCTGAAATTTCATTCTGAAGTGATAATTAAACGGCAATTAGTGAATTGAATTCATTAGTTGTTGTTACACCGTGATTTGTCACCCAGGTAATAGCAAGAAGCGGCACATGACTCTTCTTTCTTATAGCCGATTTCTAAAGAAATGGGTCCGGGCTGAAAGAAATGACAAAAAAGAAAATAGACGATACAGCAAGTGATAGTGAGCGAGTTTAGAGAAATGATGAATTGAACAAATTAAACTATCTACTGTTAATCTGGTGCAAGATATAATATTATTAGCCCGGTGCCCAGATGGGGCATATATAGGGACACACCAGATACGCGTTTCAGTGAGGTTGTTAAAAATATGAAGTTACAGCTGTTGTGGGGAAGCAAAGACTGATCGCCAAAATAAGCTAATCAATTAGTCGTAATAGCAGATGATGTTTCTGTAACGTGTACAAATATCATGGGCAGCGCAGACCTATTATGCCAGGACGGATCTAGAAGCAAAACAGACATGCTGAACACGCTTTGAAAATGCCGCATTTACTTCCCATATATACAAGATCGATGCTCTTTTGATGAAAACAAACTCAATGAATATCAACTTTGGTAAATATCATAGTGGTATCACAGGAACTCCATACTTGGAAAGGCGGATAATGCTTGCGGGATAAATTTCAGGGATATCTTAGCTAAATAGCAAAATTGAACAAGATTTCTAACTAATAACTCTACAGCACATATCCCATTGAGGAAGTGAAGGTGAGCAGTAATTACACCGATAACATTTGTACATTATACAGAGAAAGTAAACAAGAAAATAAACTAGCCTGCCAAAGACAACTTGGTCTTGACTGCCTGATCAAGTGCTATTAAGTGCTATTATCAATTTAGCAGGAGTCCTTTGCTTGCCGCAGTTTCTTGAAACGCGCCCTCAATATATGTGGCGAAATGCATTGATGTTTGTTTGCGCTGATGAGCACATTGCGTTGTTTTTTATAATTATTTATTATCTCTAGAAGACAAGGCAAGTTCTGTGCGTTGTTTTTCACATTATCTAGGATACCCCAACAATACCACACATCAACTTCTCCGGAGAACTCTAAACGTTCCTTATTTAGTTCTTTCGAGAACAACCAATATTCAAGGGAAAGAAAAAGAAAAGACTGGGATCCTTGTGAGAGTAGCACTTGGTTGTGAAATAAAAAAAATGTTTTGCGCATAAGGCTGCCTTGCACGCCTAAGCTATGCATAGTCGTGCACACATTATGTTTTACCTCGGCATTTTGGGAAGGTGTTAATTGCTTATTAACTCCCACAAATATTTCTTGCATCATCATGTTTGCCGAACTGTCCTTGTGTGCTTTCACGAAAAAAATACTATAATTACAAAAGAACTAAAGGCCATATGCGAGTTAAGCGCTTCGATTGTTGTGTCAAATAGTTCGGTCAATTATGCTGTTGTACAAGCATGCGGCGACCAGCCAACGTATCCACTATAGAGAAAATAGCTTTTTATATTATCACAACTCTTAGATATACAGAAGCAAATTGTAAAAAAAAAATTGTGTACGCAGTGGGAGCGCCCAGAATGATTACCACTTGTTCCTCCGTTTTGTACGGTTCGTTTCCAAAAAAAAAAAAAACATTCTCAAGATGTCTTACCTATTTCAGTTCGTTCAAATTACAAGAACGACTCAACAGAATAGCTTGAATTTTCTCAGCACAACAGCTCTTAGCCTAGCTACAGTTAGTATATAAATTAGATTTAAAACACCGAGCGGAAGTGAATTAACCACATGCTCTTTCCCTGTACGTAAATAGTTCCTAGCTTGACTGCCAATAACTGAGTTGTCGGTCTTACGTAAAAGACATTTCTTTTACAGCAACTTACATCTTTGCGGTCTTTACATGTCAGAATGACGCCGAATCAGCTTTGGACAGAGTTGCTGCGCTTGTCTTCTAACATGAGGCCTTACTGCGCTTCCATTTATAGGACAAGGCACGTCGTCAACTGGCACAACGCCCCAGTTAACTGCCAAAGGGCAATGACAGCATGACAATGACGTTTCTGTTCGAATCACTACTGATGCCCCGAGTTTTTTTGTCGCACATTATGAGTCACGTGCTAGCAGCAAAAAAAAAAAAAAACATACCCGGCTCTCCCACAAGATTTGAATGTCTAATAGATATACAGAAATGACATAAAGGAGTGAGCAAATAAGACAGTACGCACACACATGTACATCCTTACGAGCGTTTAGCATCAGCACGCCTGAATGAACAATCAACAGGGTCAGTGACTTCAATTTTTCACTTATTTCAACATGCTACCTGAGCAGAGGAGCTTTTTCGAACTCCTCACTATATGCAAGCGCACTCGGTCGAATTTATTGGCGCGCCGGGCGCCGGCTTCTGCACGTGCCGTGGTCATTGAATACCCGCTCATTGTTTGCCTTCGCCTTTCCCTTCTCACCCGATCGTCAAACATCATTTTCTCATTTCTTTTCCTCTACAGAGCAGGCAGCAGCTATCCAAGCAGTGTGAACCTCTGGCCGACCCCTCTGCCCATGTCTCGATAAACCTAATCTATACGAGTTTATATCTACTCGCATTTATTAATGGACATGGTAAGGGTTGTTTCTGGCGCAGCAAGCTCGCTTTTTTGAGTTCGCCAACCTATTGCATTGTCGGTCTCTATGAATGCACTTAACCTTCACACGTGTACAGGGAACCTTTACTAAAGCGACCAACCCGGGCACTTGAAGGCAGCTTCGCCGTTTGTCCACAGAGTCATCGAGTTCGTGAAAAGTGTATAGGCGGATGGACATGTATGGAAGATTAAGGTTCACCTATATGCCACCAAAGGTACTTTCGAAAGCACACATGGCCCGTGCTAGAGCAAACATTTCTAGTGCTGTAGTTTCAGGGAAGCCGCGTGTCAATACGACAGCAACTTCACGGACGCATTGGAAAACGCATTGCAAACATGTCGGCCTTATAATACATTTTATTGAATCTTTATGAATTTAGAAAGGGAAATTATCAGACGCACGACTCCCGCCCGGAGCCACCATGGAGAGATTATTCAGAAAACAAGTGTTCTACAACTATCAAGCTTGCTTTCTCAGAAACCCTATAGGGTTTCCTTTGTAGCTTCATGCTTTGTAACTGTGTATGACAATTTTGCCTTTCGTGAAACTTCGTCCATCTTGCCGGCTTCCGTGGACCTTATTTCCCATAAATAAAGGTACCGCCCCACTGTGTATCACAATAATTGACAACATTTCATATGCTGCATCTGATATGATTTGTGAATGCTGCCTTTTAAGAAGACTGTACATCCAGCGAGTCGCTGCTGAAATGCTTTGAAAGACGCATCTGTGTTGATACTTCATTAGCCACATCACTAAACACTTTAAGCCTGACTCAGCAGTTTAAAAACATGTTGTTTCCAATTCAATTAAGTTTCTTTTCTATTTGCTCCCATACGCTATTCCATCACGGTACCGCAAACAATCACGCACTTTATCGTGCCTGGAAATGAACAGCTGATTGATCGAAAGTTCAAGAAGAGAGAGAGAGAGAAAACATTTATTTAGACCATCGAGGTCGTTAAAGAAAACGGCGCACGTGGAAAGCGATGGAACACTAAAGGCCAGATGTGTGAAAAAATAACAAGAAATGAACTGAATTTCGAATTCGTACCCGGATATCAAGACCTACAAGGTCGACGGGACGACTACAACCCGGAAGACGCCAGGGAAGAAACGCTATAGGTCGAAATGCGCCGGCAGACGGCGGAAGAGAAAGCGGAAATGAAGAGCGCACCATGTCGCGACCTAACAGGAAGCGATGTAACACCGGAAGGCCGCTCTGACGTCACTGCAGAAGACAAAGCCCAACAGTACACCCCGGCGAATCCAGGCAACCAGATGGGATACGCGGAGTGCGAGCTGCATAAAATATTGCAGAAATTTTACAAGAGTACGACGTCATACCACAGTCGACGATTTCGCATACACTTTGGGCAGTGCGCTAAAGTTTAGAAGGTTCACAGTAAAAGTGAAGGAAATGAATGTTGTAGAAAGGAGAACCCTGTTCCTATTGAAAGATAGGACAAACCAGCCACATGAAGCGAAGAAAATGAGGGGAGAGAGAGAGAGTGTCTTTGCCCATCTAGCTTCATATTCTCAATATGTTTTGCAGAATTCAAAGGAGAGACATAAGACAATACAGAGTGGGTGAAGCAAGGAGACACATAACAGTGCAAGAAAGTCGAATGGTCTCACCACTACAGTAGCTATATTTCTGCGACACCGCACGCTGTTGTGGTTGCCGGTGCGTTTTCCAATCCTAATTTATTCCTTTCAGAGTTTACTGGGAGTCTCTTAGCATGAACATGAACGTAGAAAATTATAATAGACCACACCTGTTAAACAGCGGTCGTTTCAATTGACCGCGGCCAATGAATTAGTTTACTAGCAGTGCTGCGCGATATTTTTTAACTGGGTGAAAAATGAAGACGACGTTGGGATCGGTGCTTTCGGTCGTTCCACGTTCAACCGTCTCTCCATCACAACCACTGTAGCAATAGGTACCATTGTAGCAATTTACGTAACCACCGACTCAAGCACGGGTGGTCACCCGCAAGGTTATTTCAACAGTTCAATCAAGCACTCTCCTCGGTTATAGGCGGTGACTTGCTTTCTTTTAAAGCAATTAGCATTGCCTATCTCGACAGGTTTTCCATATTGAATCGACTGACAAGTGGGGAAGAGCGAGCAGAAGAGGAGAGGGTTTTGATGAGGCCAAGCTAGCGGAGTGACGGTACATGACCGGGAGAGGATAGTGGTATCCGCGTCTCTAATTGGTCCGCTTCCCCTTGGATATACCTTGCGGTGGCGCATCGACGATTGCGGTGACGTGGAAAGGCACGTTTGATAAATAAAAATTTGGCAGCGCGATGCCAAGTAGGTGCGGAAAGGGCGCAACAATGTTATACTGTCGAGCAAAATTTTTCTTATAGGCGAAGAAATTAATTTTCACCGGCAGATTCTAGCAGCATCTGCGAGAGCGATTAGTTGGCAGCCACCTTCTAGACCTTTCGGAACAGGGCTACTCCACGGCTTTTCCAGAAAACGTTCGGTTTAGTTCGGCATAACAGTGCACCTTCACAGTGTACACGTCACTTTTACGTGGAGAGTTTTCGTGGTTTTGTGTAGCGGCGTGACAGGCAGGCGAAGTAGGCGTGGCCCGAAAACATTCTGACCAATCGGCGAAGGCTAATGTTGATAAAAGCCTAAAATCTGAAATACATTTTCCTTCTTTTCTTTAACCTAATCATCCATAATCAGTGTGTACACGCCACGTTGAGATGGAGCGTTTTCGCCGTTTTCATGATGCATATTGACAGGCAAGCCAATTCGGCCTGGCCCCCAAACATTTTGACGAATCGCGGTGGGCTAGCGAGGAAAATGGAATGGAAACAAATTCGAATGGATTTGCGTAATAGTGCCTCAAATTGCTTTATTATTCTCGCTCAGCATAATTTCAAAGTATGTCGTAGTACATTACTCTTTTTTCCGGTCTATTACAATTCCTTTAAACCAAAATTTCAGGAAATATGCCTCTCTGCTTGTTTTGCGTGAAAAACGTAATGGTGTTAAACTTTTACAACAGAAACTTTCTTACCGTGGTTGAAGAAGCGCATCGATAGGTCTCCCAGAGGCTTGTCTAGACGTGAGTGGGCCTTGTTTGTAAAGTAGCACTGCAAAGAAAAGAACAAATTAGTTTTTCAGCATACTCCATTGAATTGCCTTAACTGCACAATTAAATATAGTTGGCTATAGTGAGGTCTTCTGACTCAGCGCCTTAGATTGCTAATAACTAGGAACACGTGTATGTTCATCCGGCGTGCTTTGGCATTGGAAATAGTTAGATGACAGAGGACAGGAGAAATTAAGGTTGCATCAGTGGGGCTTGTTTCTTCCGCTGACATAATTGAGAATGCGGATGATTGTTATAAAGATAACAACAACCGTTTTTAGGTGTAGAGGCGGGGAAGGGGGGTTATAGTTCGGGGCAGTGGCCGGCCTTGCCTGCATTTTTGAATCCACGTACATATCCGGCATCCTAACGGCTGACTAACAGGCACGTCCGCTGACTTATCAGCAAAAGGTGTCATTCACGCACTCATACCTTCGGTTTGCCATATACGTTCGTTCCTCGTTTCAATCACCCATGTAACATGCTTGCCATTCAATTCATGCAACCATATCATCATCAGCATCATCATCATCATCATCATCATCATCATCATCAGCCCATATTTTATGTCCACTGCAGAACGAAGGCCTCTCCCTGCGATCTCCAATTACCCCTGTCTTGCGCTAGCGCATTCCAACTTGCGCCTGCAAATTTCCTAACTTCATCATCCCATCTGGTTTTCTGCCGACCTCGACTGCGCTTCCCTTCTCTTGGTATCCATTCTGTAACTCTAATGGTCCACCGGTTATCCATCCTACGCATTACATGGCCTGCCCAGCTCCATTTCTTCCGCTTAATGTCAACTAGAATATCGGCTATCCCCGTTTGTTCTCTGATCCACACCGCTCTCTTCCTGTCTCTTAACGTTAGTCCTAAGATTTTTCGTTCCATCGCTCTTTGTGCGGTCCTTAACTTGTTCTCGAGCTTCTTTGTTAACCTCCACTCCATTCATGCAACCGTATACGTTGTGTTAAGTGCGTGCGGCATTCACACCCTCCATTCCATTTATTCACTCGCTCAAATAAACAGCCGATAGAGCCATATATGGTAGGCAAGCCAGCCGTATCCTGGATCCCTACTAGCATGCTTAGATTCATGTCATTCTACAGCACGTAGTAAGATAAACAGGAGCGCCGACTCCGCCGCCGCGCAACGCATTCGCTCGGGACGAACCGTGCAACGCAAATTACACATCGCGTAGCGCCATCTGTCGAGGCGCGTGGAAAACACTCAACAGCTTGCTTCCATGTGCGCATGCGCTGAGTGGCGGATACCGGCAGCGACGGCGGCGGCGCAAAACGGGCAGCGCGGCACCCGCAGAGCGTGTCGTCTGCTACAAACGTGGACCCTCGGCCGTCTCAATTTGACAGCAATCAAACACAAAAAATATATGCGCACAAATAATAAAAGCGCAAATAAACACGCGGTAGTGCTTTTATACACGCATACGAAACATTTTTAGATGTCTTTAGAGGAAACAGACGATAAATGATGCTGTACAAAAAGATAACAGAAGTATTTGTTTTTCACTCCTCTACGTCTGCGCGGAAGCGAAGGTGCGAAATTTTCGTCTTCTTCGCTTTGTTTACCATGTCTGCAGTATGTTTATTCATGCCTGACGGAACAAGGTATCTTGATACTTGTGCGTGAAGAGACTGAGCAACAGGACGGTGTTTTATTCCTGGCTGTAAATCTGGTTATGGCAAAGGACGCAAGAAGTTTTCGCTCTTCGCTTCGCCATCTGATCCTCGACTACTGCACCAGTGGCGTAAAAAAATTGCTGAAATAAGCGAGCGCTTAAAACAATGGACAAAATTTGTGCGCGACACTTCGAGAAGCACCCCCCCTCCGCACGCACGCACGCACGCACGCACGCACGCACGCACGCACGCACGCACGCACGCACGCACACACACACACACACACACACACACACCACACACACACACACACACACACACACACACACACACACACACACACACACACACACACACACACACACACACACACACACACACACACACACACACACACACACACACACACACACACACACACACACACACACACACACACACACACACACACACACACACACACGTGCTTCGGGCGTGCACTACAAGTACTGCACGCCGGTCGATATTAATCAGGGTGCGCACGCTGCTGCCACCAGCAGGCCAGCAGACGAACCTGGTCACAACACAGATCGAGCTTGGTTCCGAGAAGCGCAAAGGTCACACACTGCCATCCACTAGCATCGTACACGCGGCCGCTGTGTCATGCACAGGCCTGCCTTCCTTTTACCTCATCGGGACGCGAAACAAGACACAGAATTTGGCCAGAACAAGTCAGCGCATAGCTGCACTGTATTGCCGCAGTAGCATGTACGAACTAAATAGGAGGAAACAAGAGAAACTTGTAGGACAAAAATAACGAATTAATGCTAGCTGCCAAGCAACATATAGCTTTACTGTAACCCCTGGTACGTATGTGAAGCTTTTGTTTTCACGCCACGTATTTCCCCTATCAAAGGAGCCAGTGACCAGCGTTGCTCAGTCTCCCTACCCTGCTCTGGCTCGGGATCTGTCATATTCGAAGGGGACTGAAAGAAGCTTGCTCTGTATGACGCGCTGATTTTTTTTATTTTCGGGCAAGTTCGAACCTAATCGGTTTGCCGTGATACCATCCATACTGGCTGTATATTTTGAGAACTTTGTCGTAGGCGCATTTGCTTGGAGTATGTTGTTTCTCGGTGGCGATGCTTCTGATGCAGAGTTTCGCAATGATTACAGTCTGGTGCAGAATTTTCCGCACATACCAAGCTTTATGCTTGTCAGGTTTTCTTTAATAGCGTCCAGTGTTTAAACATAGTTTGCAGAGGCGTATTTTACACAGTGGTCTAAAGCCTACAGCCCCCAAAATAATCATTTACAAATAAGTTTTCAAACAGTGAAACATCTCCTTAGAGTATCACACTTTTGTTCCTCGTCGTAAGCAAACATAGCCGTAAGTCCTTTAGTGCTCTGCAATTCCTGACATGAAAGTGTAAGAAAATCACGATAGGTGATTTCGTAAATCATGTTCTAGGTCGTCACCTAGACGTCACCATAGCCAGTTACGCAGCACCCCGAATCAAGTGCGAGCGATCTGCAGCGAAAGAAAATATGTGGTTCCATAAATAAGGTTGGACAGCACGTGACAGGTCAGAGCTATGAGATCAATTTAGGCACAAGATCTGCACGGGACAATTCTTACGTGTAATAATTTTGTAGGCAGTTGTCTTCTCAACACTGGCCCTGTTCACAGTGCGAGAAAATAATTTCTGGCAGAACAGCCCAGGTAAGCAAGATATTGTACGAAAATAAACGTATAGCGGCAGATATGAACGTTATTCAGCCTCCGAATCTGAGTCTCGAAGAAAATGTACATATTTTGCGACTGCAATGTTAATCAAATCTTTGGCAATATGGGCTCATTTTTAAAGCCTATAGATTTGGTTGGTCACTGTTATAGGATTGCCGTGGTCTGGCGGTCGAGTATCTCACCAAATGAAAGGAGCACTTGCTCTCACGCAAGAGCTAACCGAGTTGCTGGACACGTTCTTCGCCGAACGCCAAATGACTCGTTGAGACGCACGTGCTCTCGCAAGTGCACTTTGTGGCATCCGAGGGTTTAGGCGCTGTGACTGGCAGCAGTGGTCTTTCGCTTTTCTCGGCGCCATGGGCTGACAGTTGCGGGTTGTGTTCGTCGCACATCTCTTGTCCCTTGTCGAGACAGGCCGTTTCGTCTTGCCAGCTCACTACAGCTTCGCTTAGACCGGCTGCCACATTGCATGGGGTCTGCGTAATGCTAAAGAGAATGGTCGGAGGGGTATCTGGCATCCGTGGGGCACGCGAGCGCAAAAAGAAGCGCGGGTGCACAGTCGTTGTGCCGTCAGCATTCCGTCGTCGTCATGGTATCGCTGTCATTACGCTACATGATTCCGTTGTCGTGACGCCATTCGGTTTATACTGGTGTCCCAGTCTCGCTGCGATCCTATCCATGATCGTCATTTCATTGTAGTCACGCCCTGATCGTCATAGTCGCGTAGTCATTGTCGTCAGGCTGTCATGCCGTCTACTAAACACTTGTCAGCTATAAAGTGCGCCGCCATGATCGAGCGCTGTTATCGACGTAAGCAGAAAACTTGGGAAGCATACTGCTAGTGCGTTTAGATGACTTATACGGTTCGCACAAGTTATTCGCTTCGTTTGACAATCATGGTCGGTGGTCCCTGGACATTTTTTTAGAACCACTAAGTTTTTGCATAAGACTTCCGGTGGAAAATAGGCACGCAAGTACTTAAAAAAAACGTCCTTTTATGCATTGAAGCACAAAATTAACTCGAACGCTACTGCATTTCTCCGCAAAGTTCGGGAATTATCTGAAAAACTGGTGTCATCCTGAAAATTCTTTCCAAGTGGATCCGCCTTGCGCACTCCACGGGTATAATTTGTGAATTACAATATGGATCATAAGGTAATTAGCTAAAATTTCATTAGTGGATGTTTGGTAATCAGTCGAGTATGCTCTTCAATTTTTTTGTGCATGTCTATCTCGTCGATTAGATCAGCTCAGGAACTATAATTGTGCTATCTGCCATAGGAAATCTTTCAAAATTTTTGAAAGTGTAAGCTGAAAAACCCGGTATATATATATATATATATATTGGTTTGTGTTGTGGAGATGACATCATGCGAGGCGACAACCACTCCTTTTCGCTTAACCTACAATGCATATAAAAAGTAGACCTACTCAAACATAAATAACAACGTAAATTTCCGAAAGCGCTTGCGCATAAGTCACCGATAGTTCCAACAAGCACTTTGTACACCGCAGCAGATACGACTTCCAAGCAGGACAGCTCGCATTCGGATCAATTTGGCACACTGAACGTTTACAAGATACACAAGATACAATATCCGAGCTATGCGGCAATTCTAGAAAGTGCCAGGTGTATTTCACAGGACTGCATGGACACGCCTGAACGGGGAGGTAAGCGGCAGCTCACAAGGAGCACACCAACACCAACGATAATTATTTTCTTCCTTGCGCAGCTCAGTTCTACGTTCTCGTGCGCCAAACATCACCCGGCTCCGTCCACAAAGAAACACTCTGTGTAGAGCTACTGTATGTGATACCAAACGTAGTACTTTTGGTAGCATACACAGTAACTGTAGAACTCTGTCTGCAGCGAAGCGCGCATTGCGGGCTGCCGGGCTCGACAGAAATGGATAGCGCGAGTCGTACTGCATTGTTCATTTGCGGGAGCCTGACGTCTCCGACGTCCTTGGTTGGGCCACAGGGAAAGCAACGTAGTGTACATCGG